>NC_133941.1:20318959-20638074 GCF_031877795.1 Strix aluco
AATATGGGGATTCTGAGCCAGCTATCAATCTTGCACCTCCTCTGGGCTGCTATGGTCTTTTGTCAATATGAAGACTATGATTTTGAGGATGAGTATGATGGGGAGCCAAATCATCAATATCCATATTATTTTAATCCAAATACACAAGCTGAAGTTCCTCGCTTCCCTTTTCCTGTTGAGTGCGCCAGAGAATGCTTCTGTCCACCAGCTTTTCCATTATCAATGTACTGTGATCATCGCAAACTTAAGACAATACCAAATATCCCCAATCATGTCCAACAACTTTATCTGCAAAACAACGATATTGAAGCTGTGCCTGCAGGACCATTCACTAATGTTACCTTTTTAAGAGAAATTAACCTCAGCCACAACAAAATTAAATTTCATATGATTGACCATGGTGTTTTTGCCAAGCTTTCAAACTTAGTGCAACTTCATTTACAACATAATGAATTGGAAGAAGTTCCATTCCCCCTCCCCAGCTCTCTTGAGAGACTCCTCCTTGGTTCCAATCAAATTTCTCGGTTATCTGGAAATTCACTGGAAGGATTACCTAACATAACCATGCTTGACCTTTGCAATAACCTTCTTGACGACTCAGTACTCAAAGGAAAACCCTTTTCAAACATGAAAAATTTAATGCAGCTCAATTTATGCAACAATAAATTACAGACTATGCCTCCTGATCTACCATCATCACTTATGTATCTCTCTCTTGAAAACAACTCCATTTCTTATATTCCAGAAAACTATTTCAACAGACTTCCAAAAATCATTGCTCTAAGAATGTCCCACAATAACCTGCAGAACATTCCACGCAACACCTTTAACCTGCCCAACCTTCTAGAACTTAATCTTGGACATAACAAATTGAAACAAGTATTCTATATTCCAAGAAGTTTGCAGCATTTGTATATTGAAGACAATGACATTGAAAGTATGTTGACAGTTGCAATTCTTTAAAAGCAAAAAACTTAGTGGATTTTGACATTGGTTGTGGGAGGGGGGTGAGTTCGGCACATTTTCCTTAACATCCAGAATTCAGAACTTTTAGCCTACATCCAAAAAACTATCAGAAACATCTCTTTTGTTGTGTCTTTCATTTTGAGGACCTGCCACTTTACAGCTTCTCAGTTAGGTCATAGAACCAAGCATAGAATCCAGCAGTCATCTAAATTTACATGTTGTTCAAGAGTTACTCTGACATCCTTTTTTGTAGAGAGGTGAGCTTGAGCTATTAGCATCCTGAACAAACCAGTTTATGTGGCACTGACCCAGAGTTCATACACACTGTACTTCTCAGGAGCAAATGCAGCTATGTAGCTTCTGATCAGCTTCCAGTGCAGGAAGAGTATCATCCCATCTTCTTGAAGATGCAGTGTAAACACATCCTTGGTTAGTTGAGACTAAACCGGTTAAATTAGAAAGGATTTTATTTTTGCACCTTTGTAAAAGTTAAATTTTTGTAAAAGGTAACACCAGTTTTTCTTATAACAAGCTAAAGCCTTTTGAAAATTGCTTCTGATTAGGCAATTGATAAACACATACAGAGAAAAGGAATTATTCAAATATTCCATTCACATAAAATAGTAATTACAAATCACAGTGAGATAGTAATTTTTTTTTTTCTTTACCCCACAACATTATACTTGGCAAATCCTAAAATTATCACTGTCATTTAGAAAACCCATTTAAAGCACAGGGAAGGATTACATTAATCCTGTGCAATGCAAAAATATTATCCTTTTGAAATTTCAAAACCTAAGTTTCACTTTTCATTGGTCTTAAATGTAACTATTTCCTGTATTTTAATTAATACTTTTCTCTCTCTTTCAGTCGTAAATGTTACTTTGATGTGTCCATCTATTGATCCAATGAACATCAACCAATTAACCTACATACGGGTGGACCAAAATAAGCTCACAAATCCAATAAGCACATATGCATTCTTTTGCTTCCCTCACATTCGAGCTATTTATTACGGCGAACAAAATGTTAGTGTCAACAAGTCAACTCAGCTAAGAATACCAGTGTTTCGACGATTTTTAACACCAGAAGAATACCACGAAGCAGAACACGATCATGAAACACATGATCATGAAACTGAAGAAGATCATGAAGCAGAAGACAACTACTTTCATCCTTATTTTCAGTGAAGTAATCATTGTTAATGAGTATATACGGAAACTCTTCCTTATTTGTGTAGGGAAACTGTTTCTTAGAACAGTTGGAGAGTTTGGAATATTTAAGCTACATCTATAAAGTGGAAATAGGATTTTAGTGTAGGTAAGTATCCTGTTATTGATGTAGTAAAAAACCATAATACTAGGAGCAAAGAGCACTCACCTCAGCACTAGATATCAGTCTGATATATAACCTGGACTGATGAGGGACTCATCCTTGGGTGAGCAGCCTAAGTTGAAGAAAACTGACCTGAAAAAGCTTCTATATTCTAAAGTGATCCAACTTGCAAAATGACTAACATACAAATCAATGTCATGCTCAAAGTGGACAAGGCCAAAAAATCCATCCAGCTATACATCTACTACCACAGCAGCAGACAAAAATAGACACATTAGAGAAAAGAGTAAAAGGGTAAGATTAGAAAAATACTTCCACAAGGTTCTTCCACATCTACCAGAGATACAGATGTTTCTTCTTCTAATTTCTAATTGGACATGAAAATCACAAACTGAGTTTCAAATCTTCCTCGTATTATGTTTGCAGTGTCCTGCCAAGGTGTATTATAATATTTGCTTCTCAGCTTGTACCTCAACTATCACAACTCTTTCAAAGAAGATTTTAGCTTATTAGTAACATAGGCAATAAATTACCTTTTGTCAAAGGTCTTAGGATCTAGGCAAGAGGATGTGCATTAATACAACTGATCCATTAGTATTTATGTTTTACCTGTGTTTAGCCCATATTATTTTAGAAGGCACATAAAATGTGATGTAACCTTTTTATTAGATTTGTTCATCAAGTAGAACAGGCATGAAAAGTAGCATTCCAGGATTTTTAAATTATTAATTTAGACTATCCCTCTGCATAGCTAATACCAATTAGCTATATTCTGCTTCAAAGTAGAACAAAAGTTGCTTTAAGCAATCTAAAGTACTCTATACTATTTGAGCTATGCAATTTTTTTAATTATGTCTTATGCCTAGAAACAGATCCAAATAACTATAGGATAAGATAATACTATAGGGCACTTTACTGCTTTTATTTAAATTCTTTATTTTTCAGCACTTTTTTCTTGATAAGTCTTTGTTAGTTGGGAGAAAGTATCATCACTTCCAAGGAGAAAAACAAATGAATGCAAGAAATAGCACCATACATCATACTACTAATTTTACATTATACTTCAAGTGTAGGAAAACTAAAAAGGCTATATAAAATTATGCAAGCAAATTTGTATTAGAATTTCCAAAAAGTTTCAGACAAAAAAAATGTTTATTAACATTTAGCAACCACAAGTACTCCTAGTTTCATGAAGAAGGAATATATGTATGTATTCATTACTTTATTTAAATACTCTTATCAAAAACTTAGGTACAGTATATACACAAATTTATATATACCTATAACTTCATAGTTTTATTAATATAAACATGAAGCATATTAACCATAGGGAACCTTTGCAACTTTTCAACTATTTCAGATTTTAATTGAATAGTGCACAAAATGCAAATCTAAATTAATACAGGCTTTTTTGTTGGGGTTTTTTTTTTTTTTTTTTTTTGAAGCTGAGCAAGCCATTCACTATTCAAATACAGTACAAGTATATCTTTTATCACAAACTTTCTGCTTTTTAAAAACATTTATGAAGCAAAGCTTAGCTTTAGTTTTAAAATAGAATTAAAGATATTCAATTTGTAGCAACTAGTTATATACATTTCTTAAAGTTTAAATATAAGTCAAACTGATAATTATTGAAAGCTTTACAGATGTCTTATTACATTAAACTCATTCAGATGGAACATGAGAATTGTATTACAAGCAGAACCATCATAACTCACATTTCATTCAATTAACATTATCCTATCTCATCTGTGGCAAATACAATATTATTCTTTAAAAAAGATTTTAGGGTGGTCAGGGAGCTAAAGACTTGCTGGCCTTATGCCTGTATTAGAGAAATGAGAAATACAAAATTAATGGATATCTAGATAAATACAATTGCTCTGGTAATACTGGCCACGGCTTCTGTAAAAGTCATGATGTTTTTACCTTACAATTCTCTTTGAGTACTCTGAAGGAATCATGAAGTGTATGAAAGAGGTAGATACTGGGCCAAACAACCTACTAAAATTTCTGAAAGGTTTTTAAGGAAACTAAGGTGCCACAGATTAAGAGGTGACAGCAGAGACAAAAATCAAATAAAAGGTAAGAAACAGCATAAGAATAAATGGTCAGTTCTTGATGCAGAGGGAGCCCACTGGTGCGAGTTTTGCAAAGGGCCTGTGCAGGAACTTATTCAATTTAATATACTTGCAAAAGATAGACAAATGTGAAATGACGACAAAGATTTCTAGGTGCCAATGAGGAATGACTGCAAAAAGTTAAAAAATGCTAAAATAATGAAAGAAATTCAACATTGTTACATGAAAAGAGATATCCATGGAAAAGATGATATTTGAAGATGATAGAATGAAGCATGACCTCACCACCACCACTCAGGAGCAAGACTCAGGAGTAATAATAAGCAGTTCAGTGAAAACACCGGCTTAGCACCCAGCAGCAGTAAAAAGGAAACTCAAATGTAGAGAGTAATGAGAGAAAGAGAAAACAAGAGACATCATGATGCCACTATAAATCCATGGCTCACCGAGATATTAAACACACTATTGATTTCCAAGCCCTTCATGTAGCTGGCATAATTGCATATGGCATATTTAGAAAAGGATCAGAGAAAGGTAATAAAGTCAAAGGTAAGGAATGGCTTCTATATAAGCAACACTGAGTAGGCTAGAACTCACCAAGTGAACTAACCATCACCAAGAGATGGTTAAGGAGAAATATAGGAAATACCCACAAAATTATAAGCTGCATAGTCAGCACGGGTCCGGGGATCAACTGCTCCAGTACAAGAGCAAGGAGCCATCAAATGAAGCTAGCACGTACCAGGTACAAACCAGACAAACAAAAGTTTGTAAGCAATGCGTAGTCAGCCCATTCAACTGCAGGCCTGAGAACACAGTGGATGCAGCAGCAATTTTACTTGTGGTTTCAAGGGAAGACTGGTTAAGTAATTGTATTTCTTGGAAGAGATCCATTACAGGTTGTCAAACAGACAAAGCACAGTAGGTACAGAAGTGCTGAGCTGGAAATAGCTGGAGAATGGAAGAATAGTTGGAGACAGGATGAGACAGGAATCATACATTTGTCCCATTCTCAGTCTTCCCAAAGCATCTGCTTTATGGTCATTATTGGAGACAGAATATTGTACATTAACCTTTATTTTGAATTCCACACCTAATTCTGTGTTCTCACTATCCTGGACTATGGTAACATGTCGGTATTGCTCTTCACTACTAGTAAATGCTTATTGCCTTGATATAGTTGAATTTTAAACTTTTTTTTAAGCACTACCAATTACAGTTATATGTCAAGGCATATTCTAGCTCATTAAATTTGGGAACAGCATGTCTACAATGCTCCATGTTGCAGTGTTCTGTAGCAGACAGACATCCATAATGATTTGGGTACACAAAGCAGCCGAGCAAGTGTGGAGCTCTGTATAAACCAGATTATACCACTACATAACCACACAGATCTTGGTATCAAGACATATTTGCTTAATGTTTGCTCTGGTATTTATTTTCAGAATATTATATAGTCTTTTTAAGCATGAAATAGATTCATAAAACTAAACATGTATTAAAATGTTACTTATTTTACGAGCAACAGCAAAACCTAAGTATCAAACAGCTTCATTAGTTTATTTACAGCAGAGTCAGTAAATACAGAAACAAAGCCTGATCTGGTTTACAACACAGTCTGCATTAGCAATTAAGGTGAAACACCAGCGTGGATCAGTAGAGCAAAATACTTGTGATAAGGCCATCAGACCCACTTTGTTTCTTGAGGGAGAGGAGCTTTACTTCAGACTAGGCCTAGCCAAAATTAAAATCCATTAGCAGCTGCAGCACATCAGGCACTCCCTGAATATATATATCATCTGGTTTGTTACATCCAAAAAAGAACAGTCCACATACTTCAAAGAGCTCTGTGATGTGAATCAAGGTGCAGTAAACTGGGGTTATCAGGAGATCAGTTTCAAAAATGCATTCCTGATCCTAATCAAAACACTAACAGAAACATAATCAGAAACACAGCAACTGAGAAAAATGAAATCTCAGTTCTACTTTCAGCTTTGGACAAACTATTCTGAAAAAACATGTTTTCCAAGTCTTATCTGTGTAAACAAGGATGGAACCTTCTTGAACTCTAAGCTAAATATTATCAGCATTATCCACAGTGCACAGTAATTAGCAAGGTTGTAGCAGCACACTCCGATAGCCATGTAAACCTATAGGGCAAAAGCCTCACAGACTTCTGGGAAACATTCAGTTATGACTGAACTTTAATCCACAAAATTAAAGCTCTCAAAACTACAACAAAACTGACAAACACATTTCCTTTGCAAAATCTGTAGCACAAGAGATCATTGTAAAAATCAAAATTGAGAGAAATAACAGTGGCTTAATCCAACTGTCTACATTTCTTCCTTTAGCCTCAAAACAGTGGGAATGTATTTTGCCTTTTTCCATTTCTTGTTGTTGATGGTATTTAATACTTATAAGGCTTACTTGGAGATATTTACTTCAGTATTCTGATAATAAAAGTTACACAGATTAGGAAAGAAGCTCCTTTACAGAAAACAGATGGTTTACATTTCAAGCTTTCTGACTTTTTAACGTATTCACATTCCACTGTTACAATATGAATCAATTTCCTTCTTTATTTCCTAACTTGATCATTGCAAGCAATAAACACAGGAATTTCCTACCTGAAAAACACCAAAGGAGAACATACTACTTTTTTAACATAAACCCTATACACTAAAAGTGATTTTGCAATCATTTTCCAATACTACTGCAAGAGTATGAACCTTCCAGCTCTAAATCAAATTGTGTATACACTATTGGAAATTATGGAACTCCACAAATACACACACTTCTCATATAACGTTTTGAACTCTTTTGTCCAAAATTTACATTTCTAACAACCTAATTTATTTAAAAGGAATAATACCTTAATCTCATAATTCATTGCATAAATTCATCACCTATGGAGAAAAAAAATAAATCGACCTTCCCTTACTGTAAAGCACAACACAAGGAAAAAATAGATCAATATGAAGATTGGCCATAAACACAGAGAGTAAAGTAGATGCTATGAATACCATCAGGAACATAAGGCAAATGATTCTTGGAGCCCTGACTCTAGTGACCCTGTAGACATAGTAATGGCTCTCAACAAGTAACAACATGGTTATCAAGAAGTAATGTCAATTCAGGAAGGAATTGTAGGAAGTTTTAATACATTGCAGTAGATTGGCTTTTGATTCAGGATATAACTGATGATATGTAGACAAAGTTCAAGAGAACATATGTTCACCAGAGAGGTCTGGGTAAATAGCAGACAGTACTACTACTCTAGTTACCATTTGTATTCATTAACTGTAGTTAGATTTCTGTCTACTATTTGCATGATTTTTAAAATGTGCTTTGTTCATTTATACACAGTAACTGATACAAGGAGTCTGCTTCTTTTCCAGAAATGCAAGGAATAAAGGTAATGTCTTCAGCTTTAAAAAATTCTGATTATAAATCAGAAACATATGGAAGGATGTTCATACAATCACTAGGTCATTTTTCAGCTGTGTCTATTTTGCAGCTGGTGGCCCTAACAGTGACCTAAACTTAATCTAATTCACTGAGTCTTGGAAATAGCTGCAACTTTTCATAAAAATACTGGAGGTGTTTACGCATAACTATTTCCTCTCCGGTACTTTTTTGGTCATTCTGAATCTTTAGGAGTGTTCTAAGTTTACTCTGTAAGACATGCTGACCATTTATTTTACATTTAATACTATCTCTGATCCCTCCTCTATCCCTCAAGGATGCTTAATTGGAATGTACTTTGCTTAATATTACACAACTCTTCTATAATATTACCTTCAGCCCAATTTCTGTGCATTACTCAAAAACAAACCAGGAGACTGCTTCCTCCCTTTTGGATACTCTGGCTTTTTTATTCCCAGAATGAATGTAGCCCCAGTATAAGCATAGACATTAATCTGCCTTCAAACTATTTCTACACTCCTGTAGATACACACTGTATTAGGATCTCAACAAAAAGCAGAGGGGGACACAGGAGTCACAGAGAAGTTCCATAGGACATATATATGCAGCAGTCAAAATATGCAGCTGTACCAAAGAGACAAAATTTTAGAAGGCAAACTTAATCAGGCCACACAAACACTCAAGCAGAAAAGGCCTGCATTTTAGAAAAAGAAAATGATGTAGAGAACAATCTGGAATACTTACTTTTTTTTTTCTTCTTTTTTAAACTAAAATGAGACAAACATTGAGCTCAGTTTTAACATCACTTCATGCTTTTGTTCTCTTTAACAGTAAAACAATGTTTCACTGCTTACAGTGTATTTTGTACATGTTATCAGGCTGGTTCAATAACTATCTTTTACTCTATAAAACCTTTTCTACTATAATTATTCCAATCCAGAACAGCTGGTCAACACTGTAAAGTGTTTAATCACACTTCATACAAAAGATATGCTAAGGAATACTAAACATGTTACCTTCCACATGGAGAAAAAAAAAAAAAAAATCACATATAAAGAGAAAACTCAGCATTGTGCCTAGGTCTATAAATGCCCAGAAGTCTTTAAAAGCTTTCCTAATTTGTCCCCATCTCATTCTGTCACAGACATATTTCTACCCAAGAGAAAACACTAACTTTTGAACATTCTGTATGAGTGACTCCCAATGTTCATCAGGCATAAGTAAGCTAAGCAATAATCTGTAATTCTTTCTTCCAAGAATACTTAAAAACAATAAAACCCAGAAACTACAGAACTTGCCAGAATTGTCCTTTAGAGACTATGACCCAAGATGAAAGCCAAGGTCTTTAAGCAGCTGCAAAAATACACTTTCTTTGCCTAAATATAAAACAAAACGGAGTATTTAAAATTTTTTTTAAATATCAGTTTTGGTTTATTTCATAAGGAATATCTTGATAGCAACCTTACAACACTCTCCCTAGTGCTGCCTCATAGCTCATGCACCCCAGAGATATGGCCCTTTTCGTATTTTTTTTTTTTTTTTCATTTTTCTTCTTCTTCCTTCTTCCTAGTGTTCTGCCTCCCATCACACAATCACGAGTCTTTATATAGGCAGTGCCAGTCCCTGCTTCCCCGTAATTCCTACAGGCACCCTGGAGAAGTATTTTCCAGCCAAGCTCAGAGAGGGAAGTCTACCCCCCTCTGGTAATCTGGCTCTTTTTAGGTCAATCAGTTCTTCAGTGCTTCGCAGGGGTTTACCAGGCACAAGACCTAAGTGCCTCACACTGAGAATTATCAGCAAACATTGTAAAACTCATTACAGCATTTCAAAGCAATGCTAAAGGAAGTACAGGAAAGCTCTCTCCTATGTTTTTTGTACTAAACTACTAAGGATTAAGTAAAAAGCGCTAAACACCAACATTGTAAAAAGGTAATTAACGTGCTAGCACCTATGAGAACTGGTTTTTGATGAAACTCACAGAAAATAAAGAGAATTGCCCTCTCATTTAAATTGGTGTCATTTTCTCTGGCAACAAACAACTGATAAGAACTGCTCATGGCAGCTCTTGCAGTATACACCTGTACAGTTAGTTTTTAAGGAAAATTTTGGTTTCTTTTTTGATCTGCCTTTTGAAGAGTTGGTAGAAAGGCGAGAACAGAAACGAAGTAGTCATACTAAAGTTCTGAGCAGGGCAGAATACATGAGGCTACTTCAAGCACAAGATAAACAGACTGAGCTGGACATCAGCCAGTTCAAATAATTCACAAAACTTGCTCGTCTGCCTGCAACCCAAAATCTTCCCTCCATTTCTCTAGGATATTTTCAGCTTGATTTTTTGCTTTACCTGCTCCTGGCATATCAACAGTACTGACTACTACATTCCTTCCCAGATACTGAAGGAGATTTAATCTGCAACACATATAGGGTGGATAGTTACCTTAATATTTGTCTTGATTTCCCAAATCTTTCCTACCTCTGCATCCATACCCATCCAACTTCTCTCTTTTTCTCTCCTAAAAGTCTTTTATTCTTCACTGTCTAACCTGATAGAAGGGAACATTGGGGAACAAATTTTACACCTACTCTGTATGCAACCCTTTTCCCCTAAAGTTCAGTTTTTCTGAAAGCAGAGTCCAAAGAGCAAGTGCCCCTTGTTAGGCTGACTTAGGTTCCCTCTACTAGAAGTAAATAAGTGCTCTACTTCATTTACACCTTCAGCTACATTTCATATCCTTACAAAATTGTAGGGAAATTACTACCATTCAAATTTAAGCCAGGATTCCGTTTCAACACAATTCATAAAATAACCATTTTACATGCCTAACGTTTCAGGTGAAAGTGGGGAAATCAGTCAACAAAAATGAGATATGAAGAGTCAAAAAAAAAAAAAGGCACAACTGACAAATCAGAAAGCATGTCAAACACATTATCAAAGCCCTCTTCAAAAACTGGAGCTCAATTAGTTAACAACAGAGCTTCTTTAGGTTTTCAGAGAAGAAACCACCTTCTAAGTACATAGACCCTTGTAACTGGAGTCCAAGCAACAGATAGCTATACATCAAACTTCTAAGAACTATCATTGTCTAGAATGCCCTCTCTGCTTGCCAGGGTGAACACTTCCTGTTAGCTTCCCCATTGCCAATGCATATGAACCACATTCTTCATTTCAGATGATTAGGACATTGTGGTTATTTCAAGTCGTTTTGAGCAAGAATAAAGCAGCACTGTTGCTGAAACAAGCAATGCTATCCCTTCCCTGCTTGCAGCCACTTGCACCATCCCCTTCCTTGTGCTGATATGAGCATCTGTTACATGTTCAGATAAAAACAATTTTTACCTGAAATTATTTATTGATACTTTTTCCTGGCACAAGGGATGACAAGCAGACGAAATATGGGACAGGACTACTTTATTCAGCACTGACAGTTTAAAGTGACAGTAGAACTACACTGTAAGGTAAATCTTGATGACATCACGCCAAAGTAATTACTTAACATATGACTCTTCACATGTATTAGTAAATAGGTGTTCATGAGTTTCTCGTAGGTGCTTGGATAACAACAACGAATACACACATCACACAACGTTTTTGTGGTAAGCACACCACTGAAATCCTGGGACCCTGATGAACACAGACTTTTGACAATGTTTTCTGCAGAAGCTGTTACTAAAGTCTTGTAACATTACAGAGCCTCTTCACCTCTTGCTCATTAAAATAAGTAAGAGCTCTCTTGCATGAAGACTTCCTAAATTTTCAAGGCGTCATTTATCTAGTAATTTTCCCTCATTTTTAAAATTTGTCATATGTAAGAAAAAAACCTAAGCTATTCCCAATATATTCCATGTACATAGCTGTGAAATCTACAGTTTCAGTACTTACAAAATAAATTCTCATAAGAATATAACAAATATATATTTATTATTTTATATCATGCTTTCTGCTTCAACACTTAATACTTTTTTCTTAGAACATTTATCCTTTGATTACATCCAAGCATTGGAAAAAACTGGATGCCCCAGAGCCAGATGAAATCTTCACCTGGATACAAAGCAGAGCTGTTGGCATTACTTCTGAAACACGTATGAAACCAGGAGGGTTGGTAAGATGGTATTGACACTGCAACTCTTCTGTCCCTTCCTCAGCAGATACACCCCTTCTACCACACAGTACTTCCAACTGAAAGTTCCTACGTACTGCAGCACAAAACACCATAACAACCTAGCCACTTCAAAACCTGTTGTTCTTATTGTTCCAGCAGAACAGCAATGTGATTCAGCCTCCAATTTCCATTACTAATGAGCCTCTTCCCTTTACATTTCAGTTATATACTCACAGCAATATTGTTATCCTAGAGCCAGCTCCAAGTCCAAACTAAGATACTGTTTAATTTGCATATGAACTAAACAAAAACATTTTCATAGAATCCTAATGAGTTCAGAAAGTGGTAACTGATTATAAACTGGAAAAAAGTTGAGAGAGCAAAAGCCACTTTCCAATTTGCAGATTTACTACAGACATCTGGTTTCTAAACAAGGCAGCATTTACAAAAAACTTAACCAAATAGGTCCACTGTTTATCCCCAACATCACTCTAGCTGACAGTGCTATCTTGGAAAAAAAATAAGTATGAAAATGAGAAATGTAAATCTGAATATATTCCCAATAGATTTTTATGGCTACATACTTTTAAAGACTCAGAAAAGTTACTTTGTAAACTTTCAAGTTGGTCATCTGGCTCCCATTTGTACTGACTGCCAAAAACACATAATAAGGAAAAGGGGGAGAAAGAAATGCATTAGAAATGCAGAAAACTGCTGCTTATAGTTCAGATGAAAATTCTACACCTGGACAGTGTTTACTAAGTTATCTATAGAACTGACACAGAACTTTACTCAAAACAAGTATTTATTGTGAAACCAATTTTTCAATAAATTGGCTAACAAGTCATTCAATGAAGCACTTAGACATGATTTAGTTGTCTGAAAACCTCAACACACAATTCTAAAAAGTATTTTGTTTCCAGAACTCTTCAGACTGAAAAGTTTCCATTTCACACTTAGGTGAAACTTCCCTAAATACATACAACTCCTAACGAAACATTTTATTACTCATAAAATGTGACTAGTAGGGTATACGTATGTTTTGGCTCTATGACTGTCTCAGTCAGAAAGCAGCTGCTTTGTCTCTTAGCTAAACCATTAAACAAAATGGATAACACATGCCTTGTTATAGACCTCTACTTTGCACAATTAATATTTGATTTACAGAAAAAGCCTTAGCAATTATGCAGAGTAAATCACCACAAAGCAGAAGGCTACCATTTTAACAAGTAATATCAAAAGTAGGATGAGCCAGACAGACTTAACATTTACAAATGTTATTCAAAGTACAACCCCCCTGTCTCCAGGATATTACCTCTTACCCTAGGGAAAGAATGCTGGCAAAGCATTTTTTACCCCATGGAAAGCACTTTTAAGACTGTCAGACTTGGAGAGAGTATTCATTTCAACAATTTGGATGTAATTCATAACTTCACACTTCTATCAATCCACTTCAGGTTAACCTATAGATAAGGATATCTGGTATTATTCAGAAGAATTTTGAATCTGCTAAAACGGTAAGTGGACTTTTTTCCTAGAAGTATATTAACCTAAAGCTTAAATAAAACACTTAATTACAGTAAACAGGGAAAAAGTGCTGTGTAAAGATTTTTTTAAAAAGCATTGCATGTGTATTTAAAATGTTTTAAAAGATTATGTTTGTAGCCTCCTCCCCTGCCTGAGAAGTGTACAACCTGTAACATATTGAGGGGCTATTATCTTCTCTTGTTTACTTTCAAATGTAAAGACAAGGACAATAAGAGATTATTGTTATAGAACATTCATGTTTGAAAGTCATTACTTCAACAACTGAGAAAAATGCATTTGAACCTCTCATTTTAATTAGTTCAGCTACATACATGCCAAATGTTTCATAAAATGCTTTACAAAATCCTCCTGCTATTAACAAAAATAACACACTAGGAAACAAGCAAATGCAATTAAGATAATATTTCCCTTACTAGTTGAAGAATGCTGTTTATTATTTCCCAGTTTCTTTTCATGTTAAGAATAGTTCTTAAAATGCTAGAATCTAATTAAAGGATATCAAGAGTTAAAAGTTGTTCCATGTTCCTTATGCGTTAGAAACCCCTGCCAACTAGTTCTCTAGGCTTTAAATATTGTTTTGACGGATTGCATTTTCATTTCCAGTCACAAAGAAAGTATTCTCCATAGTCAACGCACGAGCAGATCTTCACCAGCTCAGTGAAAGCCAGATACATTGTTCCGTGCAACAATGAAGACTTTGCAGACTACTTTTTTTTTCTTTGTGTTTGTACCTTTGGTAAATACAGCACCATCTATGCAGCAAGAATCACTCCAGTTTTATGAGTATGATACAGATGTTACCATGCGAAGCCTGATCCAACAAGATTATGAAATGCAATCCAAGGATATAAGAAAGGTATTTTATTTATATTATCAGTTTAATATTTTTAACTGCTAAGCATTATATGAGTAAGGTGTTACATGCATGTATGCAAGTTTTATGGAAAAGTCTTATAATAATAGCAAAACATGCAATTGTTTCAGACATAAGGAAAGCCACTCACATAAAAACCACAAAAATACCATCCTTGCTACAGTTTGAGAAACCCACAAAAGACAGGCTTTCACAACTGAGACTAAAGCATCACTTAACTCTGCTGTAGTTATGTGCCTACTATTGTAAGAGTTTCAAGAATAAGATATACTAGTATACTAGCTCAACAGTTTGAGTAATGTATTAACACAGTAAGTTCGTTTAAAAACAAGGAGGGTGATTTTATTTTGATTTTTTTTTTATAGCAAAGTAATACTTGCAACAGTACTTTTTTATTGGACAAAACCTGCCAGCATAAACCACAGTTTCTATTCTGACTTAACAAACTATCAAGTTTTTTGCCTTGATTTTTCAGGGGTGGGTTGTTTGGGTTTTTTGCAACTCAACAGTTTCGCGGTCCTGAACTACTATGGAACATCCGGTCCTGCGGTAATCACCTACATTATTAACACTTAGAGAGTTTTAAAGGTAGCAGTAATGTTTATACCTCATGGCACTCACCAGCACCCCCAAACGGTCAATTCTGAACTTTTTTGCTGTGTGCTTCACATACATGCTTGTTAATTTAAACACTTAAGCAGAAGACTCAAAAACAGGGGAGAGTTAAATGAAGTGCAACAGTCTCTGCTGGCAGGGACAGTTAAAAACCTCATACCTCTTTTCAGACTGACTCTGACAGGACCTAAATAACACACATCAAGAGAAGAAGACACAACATTGATCAGGAAGAAAAACTAACAATGATTGCTCCAAGACTAGTTGCCAAGGAAAATACCACATATCCAAATAAAGCAGTAACTACCAAGTATTAATAAATTCAAGGCAGTTTTCATTAATATTAACTGTACTTGTTACAATAACTTAAGTCTTATAAACATGAAGACAACAGCAAAAGATAATTAGTATAAGCAAAAAATTGCAGTACATAAAAATCACTTCTGTATACCTTTTTAATATTTTCCCCATTTACTTAAATTATAGCTTTCCACTGTCAGAATAAAACCAGCAGCTACATGTTTATATTAAAAAATACCCAAGGTATTTTTAAATCTGACATCTGCCACAGTGCTGAAGTAACATGTTTTCATAAACTTATGAAAAAGAGACCATTTAAATGACTCTTAACTAATAGGTGGCTATTCACTCACAACTAAGTTTTTAAAAAAAATACTAAAACTGTTAAGTTTAACTAGTTAGGCACAGCATCAGATGAAATTCATTACTAAAACTGTTCTAATAAGAATACACTACTGTTTCAGTAAAAAGAACAATAAGGAGTATACCTACAGGGAAATGGTGCCAACAGACATGCCACAGACTAACCAAAGTCCCTGCTGGCAGGGCTATACACTAGAGGTCTTCTGAAGGCCAACAGTTCTGCTTAGGGTAATTCTAGGAATGCAGTCGGTCATTATTTCCATCAGGTCAGTTCTCCAATGACATGCTTTCATTGCAAAATAACAAATTAGTTCCTTATGTGCAACGAATACATCTACACAAGTTCCAGTGCTCCCAATTTAAATTATGGGATGCACAAACAAATCTTCTATTCATTTACTGCACAAATTCAAGCTCCCAGAATATTTCAAGTATTAACTGTAACTGAAATACGTACCAACAATTGCCTCAAACATGCCCAGTCAGAAATCTATCTTGCATGACAAATTTAACTCCTGTGTGCTTGAACACAGTTAGAAAAAAGATTTTTAGTTAAAACATTAGAAGAAATCTATTTGTGTTAGTGACCAACAAAATGAAGTGAACTTTAGTCTACTAAGGAAAAAGGTCAGCCAAGCAAAATTTATTACCATGATGATTATTTGAAACCACAGCCACCCCAGCCTGGAATAAAATACTAGAAGTTTAAAAACACGAAATCTTCATTTCCACAACAGAACCATCCAGTCAGACACTGTCTCATAACTGGACTAATTAATTCCACTGAATATAAACTATCAGCTTTATAGACCTTTGTGTATTTTAAAGATGAATCAATTATTTTGCAGAAGTTTTAAGATGGTTATTTAGATGTAAAATAGTAATGTGGTTTTGTATGGGTAATTTGTGTCCGTGGAGTCAAGAGCCAGAGGCAGGTGGAATTTAAGTATTTCAGTAGGCCAATACCCCTTCAGTGTATTCCCTACATATGCAAGTAATGAACTTTCTTGTGGTTATAATCCAAACAATCTTCTGCACTAATACAGCTAGGAATTTTTATAGCCAACCAGGAAATACTTCCAATATACTGGTTATTTATACTACTTTTGGGGGGGGGGCACAGGGGCAGAAATCTGTTGTTTAATTTTGTTGATTTAACAGTATTCTGCAAATAATCAGTTTTCTTTTTGCTGGCATTTCCCACTTGCAGAAATTAGTTGTCGAAACGTACATTGTATTCTGCACAGAATTCACATGCACACTCTTTCATAGATCACACCTCAAGCAGGATACTGTACTAGAAACCTCTGATACAGATATGCTATGTCAGCAAACATGTTTTTTCATACAAGCATATTAAAAGTGTCCCTTATGAGCTAAACAAACTACAACAATACAAGTGCAGTTGTTCTGTTATAAATCCATGTACACAGAAGTCTCTACTGGCATGGATACCTCAATCAAGGACCATGTCTTCACATGCCTAATCAACATTATCTATGCAAACTAAACACCTTCGCAGAAATATTCTGTAAGGTTTGCTGCCTGAGTCTAACTGTTCAGTTCACACCCCCCAGCTTCTCTACACCCAACACTGCAAAAGCCCTTACCCTACACAGAAGTTTCATGCTACAACTGCTGAACTGCTGCCAGCATACTAACTTGGGTATTAAAGTCTTACTAGAGCAAACCAACTTATCCCAAACAAGAGGCGAAAAAGAGCCGTAGCCTGGATAGACAGATGGAGGAAAGAGCCAAGGGATGGATGATTCACAGGCTAAAACAGGGTCAAAATGACAGAGGCTGGCCAAGATATTTGTTTCTCAGGCTTTATGTCAAGCTTGAGGGTTTTATATTACAGAATACAAAAATTCCCACAGTAAAGTATACGCAAGCAACCAAATACTAAATATAACAAAGTTAATATCAAAAGTAATCTGACAGATAGCGTTATCTTCACATTGCTCTTGTAGATGAACAATCTGTGTGCTACGTGTCTGAAGGGGAGGGGGCAGGATTTAAACAACAACAACAAAAAAAATCAGTTCATTTGTGAGCACTTGCAGTACATAATAAGCTCTCTTCAGCAGGGGACGTACTCCTGTCAGGGCCTAATCCTTAAGCACATTTGAAGAAAAACATCTTCAACACCTGATAATGTACTTCTATTCATGTTCTTTCAATAGCCATGCAGACTAAAAAGCATATTGTCTTACTCTGTCCTACAAATATCCCCCATCAAAAAAGACAACAAATGATAATAGCCAAGAACAACTGCCACAGTCAACCTAAAAACCCCCTTAACGTTAATGCATGCAAATCATGCTATATCCCACTGTATGTATACTATAAGTCTAAAAATAGTATGTAATTCTCCAAAATTCCTACATTATTCAATGAAAATCTGACTACTATTCCCTCCATCACAAAGGCCCTTTCTGTTAAGAGGCCAGGTCTTAAAACAGACTTAAGTACAGTTAATGGAAATGAATTGCAAAATTTCAGCCAATACCTGAAAGGAACATGTTTATAAATTAAGTTGTCCTGCAACTGAAAAGATGCAGTGACTATCTCAGCAGCGAATTCTGGATAACTTTAAATGCAAGAAAATGTTATTTTATGGATATTATTTGAGTAAAGCAAAAAAATAACTTACATTCACAAGAAATCCTATCAAATTTTGCATGATGTGCAAAATCTTCTGTCTTCAGAACTCCAGGTTTTTGTAGGCACCTATTGCTTACATATTCCTTCTCCACTAGATGGTCTATATTTTCTGTTTTTATTTTGTGTCTACTATTCTTTCCTAAAGAACTTTTCTAAAGAACACTAAGAGCACCACCTTCCCTCCTTCCCTTCTTGCCTTTCAAAGTGAATAGTTCATTTACAAAAGGGATAATATATACTCCTATATGCTGGATGACTAATGTGATTTTAAAAATTAAATGTCATAAGGAAGTATGTCATAGGAAGGTCATTTTTAGAAGACATGCTGTTTCAGATCCTTATAATACTTTTTGTTTGCTGTTGTTTTTTAACATAACATTTGTTCTCACACAAAGGATGGAACAAATGTTTCTCTTGACATTTCCCTGAGACTGCAAGGGGATGACAGCGAACGCAATGTACCACCAACAAAAGATACAAGTAAGTTAATGAATATGAATACTTTAACATTTAAGCTCTCCAGAAGAACATATTTTAATACGAAAATTGAATATACAAAGGATGACAAGGGATACAGAGTTAATCTTTTCATTTATTAATATCTTTCATATCTCCTGTGGAAAGTCTTCTCACTTCTGATGGAGCAGGCTGACAAAATTTAAAGGACCCTCAGGTAAAATCTGAATACACAAAGCACAGCTTATAAGAATCTCTACAGACTTACCCAGTCTCATTTGCTGTAGAGATATACCCAAGTTAAAAGTTAGTCAAGGAAACCAAGAAAACAAAACACACACGTCAATAAGTGCCACAGTCTAGCCAAGTAATGACGAAACACTATGTGCTTAAATGAATTAAGTAGATTATTTCAAAGAACTGGTTATTCTCACAGTTTACATCTGATGATCAGGGAAGGGAATGGTTAAAATATATCAGGAACATTTTTCACCTGCCTAAGTTTCCTACAGGCTCTGAAGTATATTGTTCGGATTTCCCTTAGTGAGCCACAATGATTTCTAAATTTGAAAGGAACAAATTTTTTGTCTGCTGCAAAAAGCATTGAAAGACACACACATATTTCAGATGTATCTGTGATCTAAACTTCCAAAAATAAATGATGATTCAGCAAGATCACTGGAGTGTCAATCTCCAACAGTTTTCATCTAGGTTAGTTATTGCCAAATACCATCTGTCAACAAGCTCCCATCAAAAGCAGAACAAATCTGTAAGAACACCAGAGCTTATACTCACAGGCATAAAAACTGTTGCCTTTCAAATAGTGACAAGGTTGTTTCACAACCATTTTCCATTTCCTACACTCCAGCATATGACAAACAAGACACTAAATCAAAAAAGGCAAATGAGGCAGAACTCTAAAGTCTACCAAATGGTAACAATCACAGAGCTAAAGCCCAAAATCTCAATTCTAATCTATGCAGTACCTCTGTGAGAAAAAAAAAAGAATTTATTATACAGCTCGGTTGGCTTCCCAGTATTGACTGGCTATTTCTATAACTCTTCACTGGTTGTGGAAGATCCTATTTTCTACATAGTGATAACAGACTACCTAGCAGTATGACACTGCTCTCAACTATAGATACACCAGTTTGGAGGCTAACCAAAAATCTCACAGTATAGGAAACACAGCAGATCAGATAGCAGTGGTGACGAAACTGGACTGAAAGCCATCTGTGTTTTAATACTGCTGTCATACAGGATTAATGCAAAGCAGAATGTCTAATTACTAATGTCTATGAGGAACAGGACAAGCCAAAATGGGCTTAAACTGCATTAAAAAAGATACAGAGTTTCTCTCACTACTTCAAATAACAGCTATAAAAAAAAAATCTCAGTAAAAACTGGAACAGATTGCCTAAAGTACTTATATAAACATCATTGCTGGAGTTCTTATAAAAACGATTAGACAAAATAGTAGTTAGGAATAACACAGAGTATACAGGACCCTGCCAGAAATGCTCCAATGCAATATATGCACTGCCAGATGGATTTCTCCAGATGGATATGCACTCCTGCATGGATTTCTCTTTTCAAAAGAATGGTTCTGAAGATGACATTTAACATGGCCACAGAGTTGCAGCCATCATATTCACAATACTCTTAAGATAATTAAAGAATGTAACTGAATTAAGAGCAATTAATAGCATTTCAAGACATGTTTAGATAAGGAGAGAATATCCACAGGGAAATTATGCACAATAAAAATACAAAACTCTAAAACGTTCAGAATATTAAATATTTTCAGAACTTGATGTCAATAGAATTTTTAAAAAAAAATTTAGTGATGAGAAATCTTGAAAGATACTAGAGAAAATTCTATTTTGAATATTCAAGCTTAAGTTAGTTGAATAACTTTTAACTGTCTACTCAAAATAATTTGCTTTCAGATTTACCTACCTGTCTGCTCTGTGTGTGTTTAAGCGGATCAGTGTACTGTGAGGAAATAGACATCGAAGCTGTACCCCCGCTGCCGAAGGAAACAGCATACCTTTATGCACGATTTAACAAAATAAAAAGGATAGCAGTCTCAGATTTTGCTGACATTAGTAAGTAATGTTCAAATTTTATTTTCTGTTTACCTGATAGTATATTTGAAGTTGTTGTCTCTTAATAGCATGCCAAGATTATGAAAATAAGATCTATTTTATACTTTGCTGGGTTTCATTATGTGTATTACTTATTTACTTCAATGCTTGTATTAGAACAGAAACTACGAAGGCAATATGGAAACCCATTTTGGCTCATGCAACCATCTTAATATTCCCGCACAATCAGAGAAAGAGCAGACTACTAAAAATAAAATTTATCTCTGCATCCCAGCCAGTCTTAAATGACCAGGTATTATTTTTCCTTCAAATGCTCCAGGGACATCTCTCCCAGCTCTTTCACTCTATGTGACAAATTCTATGAACATCTGAAATCATGTTGTCTCTAGGAAAAAAGAGGAAGGATCCAGAGTATTTTCCTTACTATTATTTTTTTAGATTTAAGACCATGAGGATTTTATTCATATTTTAATAGTGCTTACATTTGTAGATCACAAGTAGGACGGTGCAGTCAACAGTGTAACTTTAACCGTATACAACCATACACATTTCACGTGCTATGTAGTTATAAACTCAATATTTAGATTTTCATTTCTTTTGCATAAAGCTACCTTGAGAAGAATTGATTTTAGTGGAAATAGGATAGAAGAAATAGAAGATGGAGCCTTTTCAAAGCTTCTGTTATTGGAAGAACTTTCTCTTGCTGAAAATAGACTTCTAAAACTTCCTGTACTACCTCCCAAATTAACAACATTTAATGCAAATCAAAACAGAATCAAGAGCAGAGGAATCAAAGCAAATGCTTTCAAGGTGAGTAAAAGACAACAATTTAAGTAAAGAAGTAAATAAAATTAGTAACCAGACTATCCAGTATACGACCAAATGAATTTTTCTGTATTTTTGTAATCTAAGAAACAAGCTAAGATGAAGAAGCTTTCCAGCTTTTGTTTTGTTTTTAAGGCACTTTGGAGTAATAGCCCTTTGCACACTCACTCTCTCCTGTTGTTCATACAAAAAATTTTCTATTAAATACCTTACCTACTTCCTTTCTCTCCTACAAGCAAAGAAAAACTCAATTCAAAATTGATGGTTCAAATACAGTTCTGAGGACACATAAATACTAATAAACAAGGATCTAGCTTTTTAGTGGTCTCAATTTCCAAAACACAGAAGGCCTGTTCTAGGAGCTTCTTGATACAATAGAATTAAACGTTCACAGCAAAAGAATGTTTCATGTTAGATCACTGTACATGCTTTCTATGTGATTGGAAAAAAAATACCAATGTCTTCTAACAGGCACAAGTTACTTAACCTTAAGTAAGTAATATCAGCATTAATAATCTCTCTTTCTTTCTATTAGAAGCTGACAAATTTGGCCTACCTCTACTTAGGACATAACGCACTGGAATCTGTTCCCCTTAACTTACCAGAAAGTCTGCGTATTCTTCACCTTCAGGTATTTCTGAAGTATTTCCTTAACGTTCTATTACAAAGAGCCTCATTAGTTACACACTTCAAACCAAACCCACTGTCTTTTAAAACAGTTCACACTGCAGTTATGCTACAGTTGTCTACTGCTCCTCCAAACAAAACAATTAACCTCTAATCTGTATGGCCACAACCATTTGGTGTACAGAAGTTGCTAGTTAGCCAATTACCATGCCAGAATTTCTCATTAGTTTCTGTATATCAAGGATAGGAAATGGCAAAAATAAGCAATAATCTTTTATCAACAACACATTTCAAACATCAATAACAACCTCAAACTGTTTATCAAGTCATTGATTGGTTTAAAGAAACTCGATTCCTATATATCTATAGTTTACATGAATCAATCCCAATGACAATGAAATGGGAGGATAAGAGGAATAAATTTAAAGTTCCAAAATTCTTCAACATATATGGGGGTGTGTGTATATATATATGTGTGTGTATTTATTTACAAAAACATCATTTTGTTTTGCAGTACAATAATATTACTACAATCACCGATGACACATTCTGCAAATCTAATAACACACGATACATCCGCACACGTATGGATGAGATAAGGATGGAAGGCAATCCGATCCTCTTGGCAAAGCATGTTAATGCTTTTTCCTGCTTGAGAACACTGCCTGTAGGAACATACTACTAGCCACTACTTACATAATTATACAGGCTAAAACTATAATATGGTAACAGAAGATGACTCTTTTTCCTCTGTTTACACGTTTATATCCTCTCCCTTACTAATGCTATTTTACCTGCATACCCAGAACCTTTTACTATGTTGAAATGTGGTTCTCCTCTGAAATAACTATTTCAAAACAGTCTTTTCAGTAGTTATAATGCCACCCATGCTTTCAGAATTGTTTCTGTTAATGAAAGTATAAAAATACATATATGCACACACATCTTCTCAACTTTTATTTCACCACATATTCTTTACATGTAGGTAAAAATCACACAAGTAACTGCTTGTTCACATTCTTTACTGGCACCCTGATCAATCACTACGTTTTACTTTCAAATAAATGCAAAACATTCTTTGAGCAAGCTACAGAGGAAAAAATACACCTTAAATCCAATCCCACTTTTTTAATCTGAAACTTTCAGTTGACTTTCAAAAGCATACTGAATGAAATTGCATACAAAAGGAAGTTATGCTTATAAACAGAACTTATCAAAGCTTAACTTCATTAAATCTTCCTTAAAAACTTGGCTTGCTGAAAATGAGAATAATTCCTATTTAGGCTTAGTGTACCAAGCAACATAGCAAGTGGAACCTTTTGAAGATGTTAAATCTACTTCTAGTATTCTGCTTTCAAAATGATTTAAGAGAGTGTGTGTATATATAAAATATATGTATTTTATTTTTACGCAATTTTTAATTGAAATATATAAATTTTGCTCAGCTGTACTTGCAAGAGTTATTTTTGCAACACCAGCTTCCCATTTTAATACAATGGTCAAAGTACAGCATAGTATGACCCCAAGTATCTTTGTTATTAACAGATAATGTAAACCGAGCCTTGTTCCTTTGCTCTTTCTTGACAAGGAAATGTGAAAATATAATTAACAACAAAGCTGAATTAATGTTTTTACCTGTAAATAAGTAAGATTTCAGCTAGATGTCAGTGCAAAGAAAAAGAAGTACCCTTGTACAACAATACTTATGCTCATTAGGGAAAAATCAAATCAGATCTTTAAAAACAAAAGTTGATTCTATCATAATCTAAAGTTAGTGTTAACTTCAAGCAAATTAAGTTAGCATAATTTCACTCAACTACGTTAAATCATGACGCATATTAAAAACACAAATTGTTGTGTGCAGGCCTCAACAGTCAGTTCACCTAAAACTAAACATAACTGATAGAGAATGCAATGTTTTTATTTACACAACTATACATTTCTGACATTTCATTTTCAGTTTCTCCCTGCCAATACCTGCTGCAGGCATAAACTCTTCAGATAAATTAATGTCAAAAGTGTGCTAGTTACTATTACCAGATCAACTTCATACTAATTTTGAAGCTAGTATAGATTCCTAATTTGTAGAAATAGTTAGGCATCAAATGCATGATGATGTATCACTACATCTAGAATACTGATTTTTACTCGATATTTTGTATTAGTTTTGTTTATCTTATTTAGCTAAGCCTTGATTTGTTAGTGCTTGTGCTATGGGGAATTAAGTGCACACTCAATTCTGAACATACTGATGCTCTGCCACGAAGAGTGTTAAGACCTAAATGACTTTCAGTCACTTTTTAAGTAACTATGTTAAGCATCAACTGTAGGCTCATCTTTCTCGAAAGAGAATGCAATTATGAAATGCAGGACAAAAATATTTTTGCCCTGAATGCATTACCCAGGAAAGACATAGCAATCCCCAATATATTCCATTTTAGGTTATTTGGTATAAAAAAAAATAAATTCCATTGTCTTAATACAACTGAGAACAAAACCAAGTCTGCAAGTGAGAATGAATACTTGCTTTTCGTTTCCCATAAGTCAAGTCATAGAACTTTGATGTTACCAGGTTTTTAGCAAAAGGTAAAAAATAACCCCAAAGCATGTAAAAATATATTCCAACTTCAAGCTAAATTTATAATAGGAAAAAATAAAAGCCACCAATTCTCTCATCCCTCTTTTGATAAATGCCTAAGATGGAGCAAACACAGAGAGACGTCTAAGTGTAATAAAGTTACGTAAGCAGTGGTCTCTGATCTTATCCTCATCATAAATCATTATTACTAAATAAATTTCTTTTCAGTATTAATAGGATCAGTGTCACCAGAACTTTACTTATGAAAACAATTCTATGTGTATACACAACTATAGGCACATTTATGTAATATATACACACATGTAAGCATTCTGAGCCCTAACCACAACCACATTATTAATTTTACATTAAAATGTTGTATATATTTTTTAAAAAGTACTAAATATCAACAGTAACACTAATTAACACTCTTATTTTGTGAGCAAACCAAAGTAGACAACTGGTACCTTCTGAATGCCTCATGCAGGCAATAAATTATCTGATATGTTTTAATTTACTTTCCCCATTCACAGCAAGTTAACTCATCAAAACATTAAGTGAGAAGGGCTTCAGTATGCAGGATTTTTTTGCCTTCTATTTATGTGACCAGTATTAATATCAAGCTGAATGTACACCATTCTATTTTTTTCCTATCACTCACTTCTGTCTGTATTTCCAATAAAACTTGAATATTTTTTTCTTCCAGCAATGCCAATGTGCTTCAGTTGTTCAGCCTCATAGCAGACTAAGGGGGCATCTAGATTAGAAAATTATTTGCAACGTAACCCATTTTGCAGACATAAAATGTGGCAATGTAGTAAGACCTGCCATACAAGTACCACCACACAAGAAACTTGTGGGACACTTCACTCACCCCTTCAAAATCTATTTAAAGCACTACTTTGTAGATTTTTTCAGTAGAATAGAGGAGCAGCAGCAGAGGGTATTAATGGTATGCTCAACTCCTGATTGTGTGTGGAGCATGCAAGTTGTAGACTAACCTTTTTTCAGTAAAAAACCACAATTCTAAAGCACAATGTCAGGGAGTATTATAATGCAGAGCACAAAATCCTCACAAATGAACATTGCTCTACTCACACCAATGTAAACCTGCCCCTGCTTTATAGGAAAGCCTGCTTACAGTCAAATAAATGTATATGTTAAATTACTTTTTTGCCTAATCTGAGTTATCCATCCCACCATTACTCTTGTTAACCAGGAAAACTCTCACTACGAAACTGCCATTTGTGATGATCAACCTTTTAGAAACACAGTGCTATCCAACTTTGCTTGAAACTTGCAATTGCCATTCATCTCAAACATTCATTGTTTATCTGAAGTATTCTACCACTTCTACATTATTCCTTTCTTCTCAAGTACCAAGACTAACAGAAAAGAAAAAATAATATACCTTTCCTGTTTTACACTACACTGTGAGAAAACTATTAGAAACACTGTCTATTTCTACTTAACAGCTTGGGCAATTTTCTTTTAAATAACAAAATAATAGAAATGGTATAAACCCAGAACCCCACTCAAAAAAAATTCTCTCCAATACTGTGCACAGTTACCTGCCTATATATTTGAAGTCTAGCAAGTAGGTAAGAAAAAAAAATACAAAAAAAGATTACAGAGTCATTTTTAATGTTGTCCACGTGTGAATATTAACAGGATAAAACTCTTCACTTGTTTTTAAGCAAACGTTAAAAACATACTTCTAGTTGCTTTCACACAAATTACTACAGAATATTGTTACAAATACACATTCCCCTTAGCAACCTGGTTATTTGAATTGTCATATTTGATCTTTAAGCACTTTATTAATTCTCTCACCTCAGAAAGTCTTCTATTTCTAAATTAAATCATTACTAATGCTAGCAGAAATAAGAAGGCCTAAAAAACTCTTCATAAGTCCCCAGTCAATCACATTTGATAAATATTCTTCCAGATTGGTTTGCCTTTCTCAATAGCATCTCTGTCCATGGAAAGAAAAATCCCTTTAGAAAGAATATTTGTAATATTGACAAACTTGTATTATAGGCCTGCAGTAAATCTACCTTCACACATCTTTTAGCAACAAATATATCCCTTCATTGTTTACACTCGACATTTAACAAATACTTCTTAAAACTACTTAAGATGCACACAAATTAAAAATAATCTCCAGACCGATTTCCTTTCTATTTTTACATTTTTGTACTGAATTTTAAGATGAGAAATATTTACAACAGTTCACTGAATCACTGTCCCAGAAACCACAGTGACTGCTGTCATGAGGCTGATCTAAGGATCAGAAAGCATCAAGTTGGAAAAACAATCAAAAAAACCCCACACCACAAAGCCATAAAGCCCTTGGTGCTCTACTTTCTCTATGAAGGGATTAAAGAAAAGTCCTTATACAACAACAAGCAGAATTAGACAACACTAGTTTTATTACTCAGCTGAAGACATGATTTTTTTTAACATTGTCGGAAATTAGTGCCTTTTTCTTCATTAATCTAGTTGATTAATTGATAATAGAAATTGATTAATGTAGCACAGAACTCAGAAAGACCTAGAAGATTCATAAAATAGGAAACAAAGCAGTTCGCAATTCATACTAGAGCTGAAAAGCAAAGATGGTGCTGAGTTTAATGGCAGTAAAAGCTTGAGCTAAATAAAACTGAACTAAAAAAACCACACACAATTAAGCAGCTGAACATCCTCCTCTACATCAATCATCATACAAGACGTTCTGTGTCTCTAAGTCTGCTGTATTTTTACTCCAAGGAATAGTTGTTCATCTTAAAACCAGTACAAAGTAAACAACCCAAATAACAGCAATTTAAACTAAATTCAAATACTGTGTTCCAGTTAAGAGTGAGGGACAGTTTATTTCTCATTCAAGTAAAATATTTCAGAACTGAAAGTGCTGTTGCCCAATCGCATGCTGCCACATTTTCAAGAGACAGATCCAGTCCTTCAGAACTAACATTTAAATGCCAAAGACTACAAATGTTATTTTAATTCCTTCTGCCTTTTATTTTTTTTCCAAAATGCAATGTAATACCAACAAAAAACTGTCCTACCACACCACAGAAAGGCACAGATCATCTTGTTTTCCCCCACATATGAGGAACACAGCATTAGCATGGTAAAAATTAAGACTAATACCAAGCGAGGGCATTGCCCCTTGAACAGAACACAAAAGTCTCTACCTAATATTCTCTTTTCCACAATGTACAAAATTAAGATTCCCATACTCCGCTAAAGAGTGCTAATTTCACCTCCATTGCTCTGTCTTAATGAACTACTTAAAGAACTAAGTATAGTACTGATATATAAAGGCTTGATAGACATTACCTTGAAATGTAGAAAGGTGCATCTACGATGTTCATACCACTCAGCATAAGATGAAAGGCTTCTGAAAAATGCTAAAAGGTTTCCATGTTCTTCAATGCTACAAAAGAAAAATGTATTGTTTAACCTTAACAGTACTAGTCAGAAAAACCAATTCTACAGCCTAAAATTTGCAGTTTTTCCTTAAAGAATTTGTGACTAGTATTGTTCAAATGAAGCCAGAAATCACAAAAAAAAAAAAAAAAATTATGCCAGGAAAAAAAAGCTGTAGATAGTGTAGATATTGAAAAAAAATTGAAGAATTCATTTATAAAGCAGTGTTTTCAACTCCTCAGGAATGTAAGCAACAATAAAGTTAGTCTTATATGTAAAATGGGATAACTTGACAAAGTAGTTGCCTGCAAAAATCTTAGTTTGACTTCATGCTTGTTCTAACTCTTGTTTTCTAAATAAATTCCAAGATGTTGCATGGTAAAACTTTAACCTATAAAACCAGTAAGATTTACCAGTTTGTATCACTAAGCTTTCAATATTCCTGGGATCTATGTCCTATTCAACTAAATCTTTGCATGACGTGTCATCTGCCTCTGCCCACAACACCCAGCTTTTCAAGATTAACCTTGAAACTTCAGTAAGCAAGAAGGCCTGTTCATTAGATCGCACATGGCATCTAAAACAAAACTTTAGATGTACAGTTAAATCTTGATTTATCAGCTATTAAGGAAGATAGTGACATTCTCAATAATTAGGGAGTGGGGCAGAACGGGGGAGAGAGATGCCAATAAATCTGTAACTGAGAGTGGAGTGCCAAGATCTTCATGCCAAGCCCATTGTAAGCAGAATTAAGCCTGGATGGAGCTGAGCTGATACTTGCAGAACGCCCCTCGGTATTTCCGCAGCTTTAGACACGCTCATGATTTAGCAGTTCAGCTACACATCAATACATTATGGCTTCATTCATACAAATGACCCTACACTTGCACTAATAAATTGTCTTGGAACCTGATGTCCTGCAAAGAGAAGTGAAGAGACAGCTTTGCAGGACTTGCACTTAGCCAGTATGGATTTGGTAGAGCTTACAGCCTATATCATGAGACTAACATATCGGTGCTATTCTGGCAAGGAAATCATTCCATTCCAATGTTATTGCAAGTATGTTTTTCACCCGTAGGGGCTCTGAAACAGAAAGGTCAGCAGTAGTCATTTTACTTTCTGGCATTTCTGAGGAATTTTCAATACAAGAGACAAAGCATATGAGAAGAGTTCCTATAAAGAAGAGTTCCTATAGTTTCGGCTTTGCTAGTTTCAGGGTAATTGAACCAAGTGAAAAATCTTTACATAAAGTGACTTCATGTAAAGTAAGATTTTTCCATTTCCACTGACAATAGTTGACAAGAGGCAACAATACACAGTGTCAGCTAAAGCTAAGAGATAACAATTCCAGGACTTTGGTGTTAAAGTCAAGTTAAAAATACAAGCAACACATAAAAGAAATACAAACAGATTTTGCACTTAGAAGATAAGGAAGTTATCCTACATGTCCTTGTTTCACACACACAAAAGTTAAATTATTTAAGCTTCAATATAATTTCAAAATTAAATATTCACAGTATCCAAAGAACCAAACAGAAGTTTCCACTCCCAAAGAAACAACAAACATTTTGAAAAATATTTATAAAATTACTGCTGAAGTAATTTCTAAAGAAGTTCCAAACACTGCATAAAGTACAGAATCAAGGAAAGCTACATGGCTGACTAATTATCCATTCTTGCAGAGGAGAGAAAATACACACCATCCTGAAAATAAAGGCTGCTCTTGATATGCAGAGATGATTACTCCTATTGAATAAGATAGCAAAACATCAAACTGACACTGATGAACAACACTGCACTAACTTGGACTGAGAGATATCACTTGTTTTTCATCAGTCTACAAGGTAGTAATGATTTAGCATGTAAGAGAAGTTGCAATGCATCAAACACTACGGCTAGTACATTCCTTTATGTCACAAAATTTGATTTACAAAATAAATTTGCTATTAAAAATGCTTTCCTACTTCAGTAACTGACACTAAAGTTACCTTCTTTCGTGATACATTTACTATTTTGTCCTCCTAGCAATACTGTGTTAGTTTGCATGTTAACTATGATATACACAAGCAAAATATTTTCAGTGGAAGTACGCCATTAACGTTCACTCTGAGACAGCCCAGGAAGGCAGGTAACAATAGAAGAAATGAAGCCAAGATACTGGAAATCAGTTACGTGCAAAAATCTGCCTTAGAACAATTAGGATTAGAATCATTTGAACGAAGAAATTTATACACTTAAGATCGGTGTCATCACAGTAAAGAGCTTGTAGAAATCAGGAACTGAACAGACCTTACCCTCTTTATTGTTAACACCACAGTGATGGCAACCATTAAAGCACAAATACAGCTTCTCAGCTCTAATCAAGAGAGAAAATAGACAGTCCATCCACTGTTATGAGGGATAATTATATTAAAGACAGATTAAAGAAAATAGGTAGGGAGCTGGGGGGGGAGGGAGGGGAAAGAGTTTGTCTTGGAGGGTTTCGTTTTACGAAAAAACTCAACAGGAAAAAAAATATTTATTCTTCAAATTCCTAGTCATGTAAGCATCAGGATAGAGAAAGGAAAGGAGACAATATGACAGAAACTGCCAAATACCCAATCATCTAGCCAGTGTTGTCAGGGGGAGGGAGGAGAAATGCTCGTAAAGGGTGTGCAATTTTTTCTAAAGAAACGTGGCAAGAATGCAAAATTCCACAAAACCTAAGTGTCACAATACCTGAAGCAATACGATTCCTTAATCATAAGGGTGAACAGCTTCAGGTCATTGTTGATATGAAGCCACAGTCAGATGAAATGATTATTAGCCATTGTCAAAACATACCTGGCAAGCACTGCTTTGAAAATACAAAGATTTATTTCAATTACTAATACAGGATTGTACAAGTTTACAAAACCTGACTGAAAAAGACACCTGACTTAGATTTGGGAAATTTCAAACAGTCACAGAGAATGTAGATTCTACATGTAAATTTTACTTTTAACATCCTGTTGAAGACTAGCTAGTCTTTTTGGATTTTCAGAACAGCTGAGAGCAGAAACTTGAGGCCATTAACAGAACGGTTGCAACAGTGTATTACCAAGTCACTTCAGCCATACCAGGGAGAACTGTGCCTCATATCCACCTCTATTTAATACACAGGAACAGCAACCCTTAACGTGTTACACAAACATAAACTGGAAAAAAAACAGGAAGTTCATTCAGATATTGAGAATGTAAAAGAAAAGCCAAACAAGTTCCATTCTAACCTGCAAAGAACAGCATCATTAAAGGACGTTATCACAGCAGTCACAGCTGCTAACAAAATCAGGACGAGATAAAAAAAATGCTGGCAGCACACAAAAAATTGAGTCGCTGGAAGGACATAGACACATACTGATTTACAATAGCTGACTGGCTCTATGATCTGGACAGCTTTTTTTAACCAAACTTGTAATTGTACGGATAAAAATCTGCACATACTATAGGAAAAATCGAGCACTTAGCAATGGCTGCCCACATCTCGCTGTCTAGTGAACATGATTCTACACATACTACAATACACTTTGTAGATCTACGTACATGGAAGATGGCAAGACAAAACTTAGTTGCAAAACCACACGCTTAAAATTCTTTTTAAAATAACTTGACAATTTTGATGAGTATCCACTTTTATGCAATTTAAAAGACTATCACAAATCTTATGATTTGTTTGAGCATTATGTCTTAACTTTGTTTATATTTCTTTCTTCCTCTCAGATTCATCTTTAGGCAATAAAGCAAATGAAAATTTTCAAGGATAGGTCACAAAGCAGAGAGAAATAATTTTGGTTAACAAGTTCAAAGAACCAATTTCAAATGTAAAAGTTACTCTATAAATTATACCCAAGTATCTACTTCTCTCATGTACAGATAGAGCACTAGCTAAATTTAAGATAGAAAGCTAGATTTAGTGTTTAGAAAGAGGGAAAATCTGTGTTGGCACAAACATACATGCTTTTTTATATTGGTAAGGGAGAAAGAGACTGCATAAGAGCACCAGTTCAGTTAACTGTCTCACAGCACTTAAATTACCCATAAACAATAATTCCTAATTAGCCTAAATTAGTCTAATTCCTAATGCTGATGCCAACTACAACAAACACTAAAATACCAAGAAAACTTGGTATAAAATAACAAGGTACTAAGAGAGTGCATGTTAAAATGTAAGCCTCCTCTTTTTTGTTTTTGGAAAGAATTTAGCATTACAAAATGTCACCAGGTTTGTTAAAAAAACCCACTAGGAGCAGAAAACACCCATCTCCAAAGCCAACATCCATGTAACAGAGAAGTCATCCAAAACCAGCAAAAAGCATATTTAGTCAGAGAGTAAGTATGTATCAGGTTAAAATCACATGCCCTTCATCCAAACACCACTTCACTTTTACAAACTAACATCAACAAAACACAGAAGTATGTAAGAACTTAACTTGTTATTTTGAGAGAAAATCTATTTTACCTCACTGCAGTATGCAAGACTTCTTGCATTAGCATATAAAACCAAAGAACTCACAGCTGTGGGAAGAATTCATGCTTCCCCTCACTTCCAAAATACCCAGCCCATATAATGCAGACATTTCATAAATCCTTCACTCTGACTTATATATTCTAATTAGTTAGTAAAAAGTAGGAGCAGTTTTCAAACTGTCTAAAAACTCCTCCCATTTAAGTAATCTGTGCAATAGTTAAATAACCCAACATTTAATGGGATATCAAGCAAAAAAAAAAAAAAAAAGACTTGCAACAAGATTTTTCATGAATATTCTGGTCTGCAACACTAATAAAGTATAACATAAGTGGTGCAAAGGGGACTCAAATCCAAAAGTAGAAGACTAAATTTTGTGATGCCCTATGCAAACACACTTTATTGTCACTACATATTTGAGGAATGGTACACATCTTTTAAAAATAGGTATTATATATTGCAGCAGTACCTGGTTGAAAATAAACTGCTGAATTTTGTTTCTTTTAAATATGTGTTGCTCAAGTGTTCTAGCATTCTGGTCTTTTTTTCCAAAGCACGGTGGGCTTGGGAATTACTACTAAATGCCAAGTTTTTAACTCTGGTGCTATTAAAGACCCTTTTCTGTCACGTGTTATGAAAAAATGAAGCCAAAAAAAATAGAAAGCCAAGGAGAAAAAAAAAATCCAGGCCAGTAGAGAAAACAGAACAGAGCTAGGCAATGGGTTTGGCAAAACTGGGCCAAGAAGGCAAAAGAAGGAAAGAGAAACTGGTAGGGAAGCTGAAAAGAACAAACATTACAGAGGGTGACCAGATTTAGCTGGTCAAGAATGGAGGAAAAGGGAGGGAAGAGATTCTAAGAGCACCTGGTGGACTGAAGAATACAGGGCTAAATGGGGAAAAGCCTGAAACTGGACATGAAAAGAGGGGATTAGGATTTAAGAGTAAGAAATGAGAACTACCTTAACAAGGGGATTGAGAATACAAGCTATAAAGGGAGATCACATAATCAGATTAAGCCAGTCTCAGTGGCGTGCTGTCAAAGCAGACATTGTCAACATCAGCCTTAGACCAGCAGCAAACACTGTGACATTGGACAAGTCAAGCAGAAAAAAATGAAATTTTAAGGGGGGGCAAATTACTTAGTCACCCAAATGACTACTTTGAACCTATTTGCCACATGGCTTCAGGAGTATATACACTGACACAAGGACAACAGATGGTACGTGCAAAAAGAAGCTAAGGAGAAAGAACTGCTTGCATTATTGACAGCAAAGCCTTAATTCCTCTTACCTCATTCATGAAAATTTATGTTTACTTATGAATACTGACATAATGTGGAAAAGGACCAGGGTAGGGAAGGGACAGGGACAAGACAGCAGAGCTCAAGCCAGGATGAAATAAAGTCTGCCACTACTTCAACACATTTCTTTCCAGTGTGACTATTAAGTTCCAAGACACTTCTGCTGTCAGAAAATACTCATGAAAAAGGGTAATTTCCTCTAAATCCTGCTTCTTGAAAGCAGTCAACTACTATTCCCAGTTATACCACAAGCTTTAGTAGATTTATATGGAAATTCCAAAACCTCTAAACAAAAAATTCAGCTTTCAGTACAGATTAGTAAAGTCTGAAGTAACTCAATACACCTTTCTTTTCACCCATACATTTGCCTTCCCTCTCCCTCCCCAAGTCTAAGAAATAATATAAAACAAAAGAAATCACTTAAAGAACAGGATTAAGATTGTCAGCTACCCAATTAATAATAGATTTGTTCTCAGAGTAGTTTGCTAGCAGATTTCACAGTGGAATACCACAAATACTTCAATCATTATTCATCCTGTGTACCACAAGAAGTTGACATCCTCCAGAAAATAATCAAAAAGTAGCATTCAGTCATATGCTTAAGTTTTAGTATGTACGTTTTCTTAAGCCATTGCACAAATGCACTATTCCAGGCTTTTAAACAATATTCTATTGTTTTTAAATATCAGTGAAATAAATCCCAATGCAGAGAAATAGAATGGTGAGCAGACAATTAGCAACAGGCAAGTACTGGAGAGGGGTTCTGGATGTACCCTTTAGCCATTACTCACCCCCACTGTACATCTACAACTCACATACACATCTGAGTAACAGTTAACATGCTGATTACATAAACTAAAATGCAATAGCAGAGGTTGTTTGGTTCAGAGAAAGATGTAACAAGGTAATTTCAAACAGCTAAAACACATTATAATCCAAAAACTGTTTCTGTTTAACATAAATTCATAACAGTTCTTTCAGGCCTTAAAAGTTATGTGCGTCCTGGTTTCGGCTGGAATACAGTGAATTTTTTCTTCTTAGTAGCTAGAATAGTGCTGTGTTTTGGATTCAGCATGGGATTTGGTATGAGAAGAATGTTAATAATACACTGGTGTTTTCAGTTGTTGCTAAGAAATCAAGGACTCTTCAAGTTCCCACGTCCTGCTAGTGCACAGGTGCACAAGAATCTGGGAGGGAGCACAGCCAGAGCAAGGGACCCAAACTGGCCAACAGAATACTCCACATCATGTAACGTCATGCTCAGTGTATAGATGAGGGTTGGTAGGGAAACTCTCTCACTTCCAGGATTGCAGTTTTGGGATTCTCACTTCTCTGGGATCACAAGCCAGGAACAGGCTGGGCATCAGTCGGCAGGTGGTGAGCAATCACATTGTGCATTACCCCTTTGTTTATTTCAATTATTAAATTGTTTTTATCTCAACCTACAAGTCTCCTTACCCTCACCCCTCTGATTCCCTTCCCCATTCCCCGGGGTAGGGGAGGGTGAGCAAGCATCTGCATGGTGTTTGGCTTCTGGCAGTTCATCTTCTCTCGGAAGGATACAGACAGGGGACCAGAAGTGTTTAGGCTGGGCTAACAGTACGTTACCAAACAAACTGACTGTCAGCAATTTCTATGAAATTTCTATGAAAACTCAGTATCACATGTAGTATCAGATATCCCATACAACTTTCCTTAAACAAAGAACTCCAACGTACCTTGACACAAACTTGCTCACATCTGAATCTTCTCCCGATTCCATAGTAATGCTGAGATCACTAACAACAACAGACACATTCTCTTTGTTCTAGATTGGAGAAGTAACAACACCATATTTTAGAAATTTCTCTAGCAAGAAGGAAAACATATCCACATATAAAGTAGACAAATTATATGCAAATGATGCTAAGTACTATAAACTAGCATTTTTTTAAACTACAGCTTATATGCATGGACATTTTTTTTTTCATTTTGACAGTATCAGTACTATCCACACAATAAGGCTTTTGGAATAATACCTGAACTTGTCAGCATAGAGAATATATATGTATAAAGAAAAACTTGTAAGAGGTTCATCTACTTTTTTTCACATCACTTCCACTTCTTTAAGATTCTTCTCATTTTCCAACACAACTCCTAGCTGCCACATATATCAGGAAACTAATATAAGCTTTCATCTGAAAACTATAATAATGTTACACTAAGTAAAAAAAAAATAATCCAGTTTTCCTTTATTTTAAAGCACTTTTTTTGCCTCAAATTCTTGTCCCTTTTTACAATAACTGTTATTCAAGGATATGTGCATGATAATAATTTTTTTCCAAATTAAAATATCTAACAAGTTATTAAAAAAATGAGAAAAGAAGTTCATATAGTAGAAATGAAGGCTCAAAAGAACTTAATTCTTTTTTCTACACATTTTTGAACACACTGGAATAATAGGTTAGAAAACAGTAAATGAAAATTCTTAAAATCATGACTTGAAGACCATAGAAAATGCTTCACTTTATACTGGAGACTTTGTACTTTATTTTTCTTCTACCCAGTCACTACAAGCAAATGGGAATGGCAACACAGAGGAAACTAAACAGACAAGCGGGAGTCAAATGCAAACATGTCACAGCAATCCCTAGTACTGGTGGGACAGAAGTACTGCTAACACTGCCATCACTAAAGGTGGAAAAAGCAAACCAGGACACTAAAATGTTTAGTGGATTGAATAAAGTAACATCAGCAAAAATCATCTTAGATTTAGAGCAAAAGGTTCAGCATGTGCGTAGAGTTGTAGAGAAGCTGCTAGTAGTCACAAGCTGACATGGTACCTTCTAAAGAAACTGGTTTCCAACACATGGGTTAGCAACATATACCAAGATGCCATCTTGGGGTCAAATTAAAAGATTTAAAAGGAGAGCTCTCGAGAAGAAAGCAACTCTTATTTGAATGATTGCTTTCTGAAGAGGTTTAGACTTAGTTTGGCAGATTTTCAAGCTGATTGTACACGACTTCTCCTAATACCCAAGGAGAATAAGAGGGGAAAATAAATAATTAAGCAATCCTTTTGCATTAACCCATTTTCTTCATCCACATTTTGACCTTTGTAAACATCCATCTATGCATAATGATGAACAGACAGGAGCTTCTTTGCTTGCACTCAAGGCTGGCAAAACACTAGTCAGCTTGGGAATATAAACTATACACTAGTCTGACACTGAGCCAGAACTAATGAACCAGCTAGGATGTAGAATGTGTCAGGCAGTGAGTGACCAATACTATAGTAATACAGAGAGAATCTCAACCATTCAAAGCTAGTCAGAGTGAACTCAGAACTGCCTACCCTTCTTTGTACAGTTGTATTCTGGAACACAGCTTTTATCATGAATGACATTTAACAAGTTGTTTAAAAACAAGTTAGAGATAAATACACCATAACAACTTGTTATTGTAATAACAGGTTTGATTTAATGTACTATGGAGCTGAGTTAGCTGTATAGTAACTTAACTTCTAGGTTAAATAGCTAGAGTTAACAGTGTGAAAAAAATTATTCTTTATCTTCTGCTGCATACCAATATATTTGTTGCCTACTAAGCACTTCCCCAAAACAGCTGTCACCTTTGCTTCTCAAGATGGGTGAAACTAGTTGCAACTTTACACTATCTTGCCCATGCTGATGTCAGTACAGGTTATTTTGAATGCAACTGTTAATGAAATTATCTTAGAAAACAGGCTTCTCCATTTTTATATGCAAGAAGCCATAAGTATCAAAAAGTTCAGGCTAAATTTCCAGGTCTTAGTCTGGCCTGCAGCCACAACTTTCCTGATAGCTATGGAGGCAGACTCCTCTCATCTCCAGAGGGCCTACTGGCTTCACCACAGAACGACCTGCACAGCGTATGAAGTCTGTGGCAAAACCAGGATAACATGCCACCACTTTTACACCACAGAAACAGCCAAGTAGAACTAGGCAAAATGTCTGAATGGAATTGTTAATAATCTAGTCATGAGATACACTTTTTCATTATTATGAATTGGAAGAAAGCAATTTCTTAATCATATAAATGACAAAATTCTATCTTAAAAATACAGTCCTCAACCTGAACCTTTTAACTACTAAATTCTCTCAAAAACTATTTGATTTAAACAGTTCTAACAAAATGAAAATACAACTGTACACAGTGGTTGTATTTTACAACCCTAACCAAACCATTATGATTTGTACAACAGATAAAACACGGTAACATTTAAGTAAATTCAAAACCTTTACCAACATTCAAGTTAATATACACTTACAGAAATTGAGTGAAGGAAAAGAAATTAGTCTGTGTTTGAAACTGTAAATGTACTTCGTGGATATGTAACACCAAAAATAAAAAACAAAACCTGCATGTTATGGCACAATTAAAAACTGTACTCTCCATTGGTGCCTTCTTAACTAATTTAGCATTTTCCACAACATGTCAACAACCCACACCATACAAATACATAAAATAGTGGCAATTCAAAGTTTATTAACTTAAGGTAAATTGATACATCATCTGCATGGCATATTATAGTGTAAGTTACAGGTGCCATGTACTTTTATTTTTTAAAAAAGCAAAAAATTAACTCAAAATTATATTTTTCCAACTGAAGTGGGTTTTTTTAAACATAAACACTTGGTATTCTATATCCCTTATTATAGAGTATTTCATCGGGGCTGAAGTTCTAGGCCTTACGTAGACAAGTGCCGCCATCTAGTGGTATAACAGATTTAAGCTTCACCAAAGCAGCTGTAAATAAACTTGACGTCGTTACTCACCTGAGCTTCACTGACACTAAAAGATGTCACCATTCTGCAGGAGCATACAGGTGAGAAACAAACATCAATCGTATGACTGATGCGGGCTATTTCCATGCTCAAAGCCAAATGCAGTTTTATACAAGCAAATGGTGAAATATCACTAGAACCACAAGTTTAAAGTCACACATGGACTTAAGAGGTTACAGGATAACCTCATTCAGCTGTACTCCTGCAGTTTCAAATCATGGAATCCACAGGTGATTATCTAAATATTCATTTCCTAAATTCATAATAGGGCTTTTCCTAAGATAAGGACATCTTTACATAGCAAGGCAGTTTTTAATACTATCAGGCTCAGTCACGTTCAATTTAAAAAATACCTTTCAAAGCTGAGCTGAAAATCAAGTTTTCTTGAGAAGGAAATTTCCTGATGTCAAAAATATTATTACAAATTGGGATACATTATTACAAGTTGGGTAACAGCTGTTTTCCACTGCTTATTATTTTGAATTCTGTGCTAAGAACACATTCTTATGAAAGAGTTTCCTTGCAAAAAATCTGTAATCATTAGTGTAACTTCTGTGCAGTCTGTGATGTAACGGCTAGTCACACTAGCTAAGCGAATAGAAATATAACCAAAGTAAAAAACCCCAATTGTTCAAGTTTGTACTGTTTCAGCTTTTCCTCGGTTCCCTCAAGAGAGGTAAGGTTCAGAATTTTCCAGTTTCCAGAACAAGATATCTGACTATAGGAGAACATGGTAAGAACTTTGTGACCAAATGTTGAACCTGACCTTCAGAACTTTTTTGCTTGGATGCACATAGAATTCAGAAGTTGGGTCCAGTTGTTACAGAGTGAAAACAACCCACTGAGGCTTAGATTAAGGACATTCAGTCAATCAAAATGATAAAATACCAGTTGAAGGTTTCAGCTGGAAAAGGAAGTATTGACATTTGCCTATTTGAAGCTTTGTTTGCTTACTTGCTTGGTGTTGGTTTTTTTTTTTTTAAACATACATTGATCCTTACCTGCATTTCAAGAAGCTGAAATTCCAGTTGAAAAGACAGGGAATGGCAATTCCCTGATAATCTGTGCTTCTGCACTGTTCTGTTTCTAGCTGTTATAAAAATAGAGTTAACAAAGTATTTGATTATAATTCTATTCAACAATTACTGCATTTCTTTAATTAGTGGTATTCAAAGTACCAGAGACCATCCATCATATAACAAAGTTAAACATGTTAAGAAAAAAAGCCCCCGCAACTAACTTCACAGCAGTCTTTCACTTTCCCACTACGCAAAATACTATATTTCCTCAGAAATTATTTTGTCAATAAAGAAAATTCTATCTCTAATTGTCTTTCTGCTAACATGGAAAGTAGAATTACAACAAGCATTTGCAGATGTAATGAACTGAAACAGTATGCTCAATATAGCAGCAATAAAGGGCACAAAAATGCTTACTTTTTTCCATTGTTTTCTTGAAATGACTTGTGAACTGAATACCAGTAAATTTCATTAAAAATGAGAGATCTGTTTCTAGACTTTCAAGTTGAGCTTTCAGGTCTGATGGAGATTCACATCCCTGAGATTCTCTCCAAAATTCTCTTTCGAATGACTTTCTAGAATTGGAAGAAACAAATTTAAATCAAAAGGGCAGAACACCTAGACACAAGAACATGCTTTGTCACATCAGTACAGCAATACCGTTAAATAAAAGGCATTTGTAATGTGATCCAATGATTTTTAGACCAAGATCAGTTTTCAGTAAGTCAAATTTCAGTTGGATCATATTACTAGGAACAGTAAACTATTCTAACTTACATAGTTTATGTTCACCACCAGGTAGACACAGCCTTTATTATAAGTCTTGAGATGTAAGTATCCATTTTGAGGAACATACAACAGAAACAAGCTCCGATGCCTTTACTCGTCCAAATGACTTATCTATGGAGTATTCATTTACTGTAGAATATGAGTTAAATAATAGAAAGCAAAAGCCCTAACATGGCATTTCTTTAACATATAACTAGTCACATCTATGTCCCCAGTCCCCCATCCTTTTTTTAAGTAAATATGCACTGAGCTGTTGAACAGCACATAACAGAAAACATGGCCTTTGCAGTCAACAGCTTCGCAAGGCCCACACAGTAACAGACCTGATACCAGACCAGTATGACTGCCTTTTTAAAAAAAGTGAACAAAACAAAATCCTAGAAGAACAGCAACTACCAAGAGAAGGCAGTAACAAGAGATCAACTATTTATTATTTGTAATCTTTTACCATATATAGCCCATGTCCTAAACAAGATCAACATGGAAAAATAATGTAAGGAAAGCCCTAATATAAAGGCAAAAGCTTATCCTAAACAATTTTTACAAAGAAACACTATTAATCCAACATGTGAAAAAAGGCATACTTTGACATTAATATCTCCTCATCAGAAAAAAAGGTGGATTCTTGTTGGCTATCTTCATACTTTTCAGCCAACAGTTTAATTTCTTCTTCCAGTGACTGGATTTTGTCTTCATAAACTTGACAAATGCTGTTGTCCATTTCTCAAAATCAGTGTTACTGGATAAAACAAAATAAGTATATTTCTTAGGGAAAAAAAAAAAAAACATTTTCAAAATAAACTATGAAGATTTGGTACATACATTTTTTAAGTATCTCAGGTAGGTTTGACAAGTACAACAATTTATACCTCCATAAAGAAATCTAGAGTATCAAATATTCCTGCTTGCTATGGAAGATTAAACTAACATATTTGACAAGAATTCTATCACCAACTTGTAAACAGAATTAGACTTGCAGTAAAACTCTACTCTTAATACTACAGTACTCTCATCAATGTAACTCCTACTTAAACCCGAAAGCCCGCTTAGACACTGGTCTGCAAGTAGACCTTACAAGAGCAGAAGAGCCACTTTTTCCATAATTCTGTAACAAATCTTCCAAAGAGACATGGTAACTCACTCTGCTAAAAGCATCACAAACAGGAACAATTCTAATTCCAGTGAATACAGGAAGCTACTAGATATCAGCAAGAATATGACAAAGAACAAATTTCTGATGTCACATAAAAGAAAAAAGTTTTCTTCAAAATAGATAACAATTTTGAAGAAAAGTAGTTTTGTTGCATTCGTTCCTCAAAGACTTAATTCACTGAGTCCAAATGTAATTATTAAACCAATTTTAAGACACAGACCACGGCATATCCTCCAAATACAGATGTTAAATCAGGAATCTAATGTAGTCAAAGGCTTTAAGAATCTTTTTAACTAATCATGATTTCACCCAGGAGCATATCCAGCTGTTTTACATTTGCCATGAGAACAATAAACTCTTCTGCAGACAGAAAGCAATCCTAATCAGATACAGAAACTGAATCCAGCTGTGAGCAATTCACCTATCAATCCACCTGATTAAATGAAGGGTAGCTGTTCCTACTAACACCATAGCATAATCTGCCTTACAAGTAAACAGCAGTAAAGAGACACAAAGAAACAACCATGTTCCACAAATAATTCAAAATAAATAAACAATTTTAAGAAAAAAAAATATCTGACATTCAGCCTAGACATGACACATTCAAAGGACTGTGGAAAACATTATGCAGCTCAATACTGATGCATTAATACTTTCAACCAGGAAAAAAAATAATCTAGTTTTAATGTGTGTTTCTAAACAAGCCCTACTGTATTTGCAAGATCCACACTAACACAGTTTAATAAAAAGAGCTGAGGGGGAATGGGATTTTGTTATTTTATAAGAAACAGCATTCAAATAACACACATAAGTAAACAACATTCAAAACACATTTTGCTTTAAAAACTTCTTTAGTGAATAAAGAATGTATATGCAATCAAATAATTGCTGAGATTGTGCCTAGTTGTGACTTCCTCTGAAATTTTAAAGCAATCTTATGCAATGTGGGACAACAAACAAGGTCAGTGGGGACAAGAAATAGAAGTTCTCCAACTTTCAGCATATCCTTGTTAGAGATTTTTTTATTGGATACACTATAGAAAGTGTTGGTCATAATAAAGAGTACATTGGGAAAGAGAAAAACATTACAATAGCCAGAATTTTACTCTAGGTTGTTGGCTCCTTCCTCTTTTAACAGGTGGCTATTTTGAAAATATTAACAGAACATATATACTGCTTACAACTATTTTAACTCAACTGATTTTACTAGACTGTAGAAGACTCAAAGACTAGTTATAACTTCAAAGAGTACTATCTCCACAAAAAAAATAGCCGTACGAACTTTGAAATAAAACATAAATTTAACGATAATCAATCAATCATTCCTCCTCACCCTAAGCATACACGCACTCGTATATATTTGTGCATGCAGGGTAAATATTTCACTTTTCTACGTACCTGCCCGTAAACACTCCTAAGCATTTGTTTCCATGCTACCACAAAAAGAGCTGGAAAAAGCATTCAAGAGTTCCTGAGAAACGAGCTGGCGAGGTTCTACTTTTCGCTACTTCCCTTGCAGTCTACAAACCTCACAACGCTGGAAACACGACTCAGGCGGCCAGTGCTGCCCCAGTCCGCCCCAAAACACGGGTTACGGCTCGCAGGTACCAGAGGCAGCCCCGGTGGCACAAAGCACGCCGCCCAGAGCGAGTAGCCCAGGGCGAGCAGCCCGCGGCCCCGCGAGCCAGCGCTGAGGTGACAGACGCTGCGCGCGCCCCGCGCCTTCGAACTGCGCGCCCGCTGCGGCCTGGCCGCCCCCACAGCTGCTGCCTGAGCAGGGGGAGCCAGCCGTGCCCTCGTTCCCTCCTCGCGAAACAACAGCCGCTTGAGAGGCACCTCCCGAGATCATTATGCGAGCTGGATGGCAAACGAGTTATTTTGTTAGCTACTTAGGTTTTTTTCTTTTTTTTTTTCCCACTCAGTTCTTGCGGGAAAACCCCCCATGTTTCTTCCTCATTAGTTACGCCCAAACTCTTCGCGGTCACAAGCCCCAGCCTGTGTGTGACCGCCACAACGGGCCGGTCGGAAACAGTAAACCCGCGACCCGCGAACACACCCAGAGCCCGACAGCCCCAGCAGGCGGAACCATTTTTTCCGAGGGAGAGCTAGGAAGGGATGCGAGGGGGAAGATAAATTGCGTGGCGCTAGGAGGAGCGCACATGGCGGCGGTGAGGGACAGTTGGGGTGTCCCTGTAGGGGTGGCGGTTCCTGGGAGCTGTGGCGGGTGTTTTGGGGCTGGGGTCTCGCTCCTTCGGGGGGCTGGGCTTGGGGCTATGGGTGGCTGGTGCACACCCCACCCCGCTTAGAAAATCCGTAGGAAGGTTTTGTTACACTTAGTGTCATGCACCCAGTTCTGTGCTTCAAGGTTTAAAAAAAAAACCCAACACCTAAACCGTGGCTGTTTATAGCAGCGCAGTGTTTGTTGGCACTGGACAGGAGCAGGGCACGCTACCTAGTGCAAAGCAAAGGAGCACCCTTCTTAAAAGGTTCTTTATGGAGGACTTGGGATGGAATGATTTGTTCCGTCATTGGGTGTTATGATTGCATTAATCCCCACAATATAAGTGTTAATGAACTACTATTATCTTCTTGCAGAAAAACAGAGTGTGCGTTACAGGTGTGACAGCTTGACTTTTCAACATGGAGAAGAAACAAGTTTCAAAACGCTTATATGTTGGAGGGCTTGGCCATACGGTTTCTAAGGCAGAACTGCAAGAAAGATTTGGCAAGTTTGGGCGTGTTTTGGATGCAGAGATTATTACCAGAAAAGATGATCAGGGTAATGGGTTTGCATCATCTTTTAAAAGTGAATTGTTTTTCAATTTGTAGGGTGAAACGGAATTTTTGCTTCAGAGACGCTTTATTTTCAGTTTTAAAGGAAACACTGAAATTATGTAGAAATTAACTGAATGTTTATCATTGATCAGGGAACGCTGTGAAGACTTTTGCTTACATCAGTGTCAGCATTTCTGATGCAGATCTTAGAAAGTGTAAGTACCTTTTTTAATTTTTTAAAGTAATTTCTGGTTTTGAGCCAAGTTGCATTACTGATAATGCATCTAATGTCAAATCAAGATGTGGTCAAGGTAGACCCTGTTTCACTCTGTTGTCGTATTCATTCCATTTTCTTCAAGCTGTAATGTTATGGAAGTTGCTTTGCTGGAGTTTTCAGTAAGTAGATGTAAACAGATTAAAAAATTGTGACTGAAATAGGTGATTTATGAGGGTTTTTTCTAACCCTTTTATGAAAAGGTCTAGGAAATGTGCTTCAAACGCTTTCATCCGTTCCATAAAACATTAGAAGTGACTTGTTACGAGAGGAAACCCAGGAGAAGAGTTACATAAAGCATGCTTCTGTTAAAGGAATTGTATAGATCCCAAAATAGTTGGATTACAAAACTACTGGCAAGGGTTATAAAGCCACCTATATAATGTATAGCAGCAAAATGGCCGGTGAAGATACCTATACCTGCAGAGAGGGATTAGGAAAATGCCCATTCATCTAGGGAATGCTGACGTTAGGAATAGGAAGGGTGAAGTGCAGAAGAAGTTAAGGTACAGAAGAGCCTATCTGACAGTTCAGAGTACATGTATCTGAATTTTGAGGTTTGTATTTGAACTGAACCATACAGACTTGAATGACTCTTTTGAAGTCAGAACCTGAATTTTTGATGTAGACCTTCTTGTTTAAGATTTGGGTATTAGATCTTCATATACAAACTTAAATCAGATGAGTAATGGAATATAAGATCATGCGAAAGAAACTTGAGGCTATGATAGGAGTTATAGTTGGGTCTAATGTGTATTTTTTTAATATGCAAAATAATCTTTTCCCGTCTCCTTATTTTACAGGCATGTCAATTTTAAATAAATCGAAATGGAAAGGGGGGACACTGCAAATTGAGTTGGCCAAAGAAAGCTTTTTGCACAGGTAAAAATCAGTTTTAAAATGTATATTATTGCTAGAGTTACCCTTTTTTGGTTTATCTCATAACGTTACAGCTGTGCGTTCATCTGCTACGCTCTTATTCTTTCTGATTTTTATAGATATTGGTGAACTGCTGATGCATATTAGATACTGCAACGTGTTTTGCATCATTGTTGCCTTAAAGGCAGCGGATTTGTTAATTCCTTCAGTAGTGAATGGTTACTGTTCTGTGGGAGAGGGTCACTGCCAACTATAATTTAGCACACAGGCAGACCTTTTTTCCTATATGATGTACTTTTTGGTACAGGCTCGCCATGGAGAGGGAGGAAGTAAAGCTGCAGAAAGAAAAGCCACATGGAAATGACAAAACTTGTCTGTTAGAATCACTGAAAAAGGCCGGAGTTGTAGACTTTCACATGAAAGCAGTACCAGGTACAGAGGTGCCAGACCATAAGGTATGGTGGGATAGATGTATAGAGAATTAAAACAAACTAATAAACCAGAATTGGGCACAAGCTTATTACATCTAAATTTATGTCAGATCACCTCGCTTTATGTAAAGAAACTTTTATTAAGTGTGACAGTCCAACTGATGAAAAGTAGTCCAAAGAAATATCTATAGACGTGTAGAATGCTCCTGTCATTCTTTGTAGTAACTGGAAGTTATCTTCATCGTACTGTCCTCTCTTGTTGTGTTAAATCAGTAAATGCTTTGTTACGCATTTATGTTGGGAGTATCTTCTTGTCAGCCTTAAAAGCATGTAAAGAGAATGTGTGTCTTTCATACAGCATATATGTTTTTGATGGCTGGGTTGTCAGGAGCTACTCTCTGTGCTCCAGCACATTCAGGATCAGGGTCTACACAAGCTTAAAAAAGTAAGATTTAGAATAAAATCATCGAACGTGCAAATTTAAGCAACAAAAAGTATATTTAAGATGAAGTTCTCAAAATTATTTGCTAAGCACAGAATGTTTTTGGAGGGTGATGGGGGGGATTTTTGATCTTTTTAATGGGAAAAGGGAAAAGAGCAAAGTAATAAGTGATCCTGTCTGTACAGTTGCCACTGTTAATTCATAAACCAGAAGCCTTATATTAAAAACAGTGCTCGTAAATGAAAGAAATTCAATTCTTTTTTGTCATTCTTTATTTGCAGGTTATAGAAATTTGGTTGGTTGGTTTTGGTTTGTTCTTTTTTTTGAGAAGGAAGCTGGCTAAGTTGCACTGTACGAGCATATCTCACTTAAGAGAGTAAACAAAAAAAGAACTAGTCACAGATGGTTGTTTATTAGTGTTTCTGTTGTCCAGGAATATACATCTTGTTTTATTCCAGGGTTACTTCCTTCCTTTTTTGTTAACACTGATTATTTTTCTTTTCTTTTAGAAGTGGATTGTTGGTAAATTCGGCAGAGTCTTGCCTATCCTGCACCTTAGGAATCAGCGAAAAAATAAAATATCCTTTTCCTATTGGTTAGGCATCTTTTGTTATATGGGGAGACGTTTGCTTAAAGGTCTTAATATCTCATACTTGATTTACTGAATCACCTAAGTAAATCTTGCAGTGAGTTTGCACGATTTCAATAGATTATTCAGACTGCAAGTCAGTTGCTTAAAGGCTTATGGTCATCACATTAAAAAGGACTCTTTGTCCTTTCACGCAGAGTTTAACCCGTTCATAAAGGCTGGAAGTCTGGTTGCGGAAAGAATCATGTTGGTTTAATTCCTTAACTCAGACTAACATTGTGAAATATGACCCATCAAAATATTGCCATAACCTTAGAAAGCTGGAGCCAGACTTGACACACGTAGCTCCTGTATCCGAGCTTACTTGGCACTTGGAAGGCAGAGATGACAGCGTAAACAAGAAGCATCAAGGAGAGTTCCCTGCAACTAAGAAGACACCTAAAAAACTGAAGCAACTGGGCAGTGAGGCTCTGAATGGAGCAGCACTTAACTCTTCTGGGTGCCAGTCATGCTCAACAAACACAAGCTCGCCACAGCTCGATCAAAGATCAAAAACCAAACCCAGTGAGAAGTCTGCCTTGCCTCCGTCAAGGAGTCATAATAGTAAAATATCAGGGAGAGGTTTATTATCAGATAAAAGCAATGTTTTTGGAGTTACAGCTCAAAATAATACGAGTGTTTCTGATAGTGACATTGATTCTGAAGAGGAAATCAGAGCATTAGTGAAGAAAGAGAGAGAAATACAGAAAGCTGAAAGTGTTGAGACTGAAAGTGACCACTTAGAAATTGTTGGGGATAATTTTGAATTAAAATACAATGGTCACTGGTCCTTAAGCAATCCAGATGCCATTAAGAGAGCTATCAAAGGACGTTACAGAGAGAAAGACACTATGGAATGCGATAATGGTTATGATTCAGCAGATACAGATGAAATTATTGCTGACAGTAAAACTCTAGATCTAAGTAGCAGGAAGACAGCAATTTTAGAAGATTCTAAACAGAGGAAGGTGGAGAATAAAGAAATATTAACTAACAAAAATTGTGGTTTGGTAAATGACTCCTCACTGAAAACTTGCAATTCAAAAGAATACATTGAAAGAAAAGGGAAAATGAAAAGATTCAAAATTGCTGCCTTGCAGAGTACAGCAGTTAACAGTACAACAACAAGTGATAGTGAGAGCTCTTACTCAGAGCCTGAGAAAGGGGAGTCTGAAATCAGTTCTGATTATGAATCCATGATGCGAAACTGTTACCACTTAGACCTTACATTGGATGACTTAAAGGCATTAGCTACTGATAGCACTGGGACATCAGTAGAAGGATCAGATAGTACACAGAGTTCTAGCCAGTGCAGTGTTGAAGAAAATCCTAAGGGTAATGTGGTAAATAAAACAAAATTTTCTACATTTTGCCCTGCAGTTAAAAGAAAATGTATATGTCCTGAAGATGTACTTGCTTCAATTTTAGCGGGGGAGGAGAATGCTGATGAAGAAAGCTCCAAGAGACAAAATAATTTGGGTTTGAAATATCAGCCCTTCAGAGGAATGGGGTCCCTTTGTGAAAAAGAGTTAACCAAGGACAGCACTGGTCTAAAGAAGAGGTCTGTAGAAAGTTTAGGTCTTGAAGCTCGTATTTCTTATTGTGGGGAGGAGGCATCTGAAAGACAGTCTAAGAACTATCCGTCGTATTCACTTGAAGTCAGCAGTAAAAAGACACAAAATACACATTGTGACCAGCACAAGGAATTGTCAGATGTTGCCTCCTTAGCAGATGAGAGAGATCATCCTGTTTCCAGACCACATTTACAAGGAAAGAACAAAGATGTGAGTTCTTTACAAGACCAAAATTCAGAGCATGGAGATGCTGCTCCTAGTACTGATAAGAGAGAAGATGAGAGCAGTGACATGGATAGTAATGCTGCAGTGTCACAAAAACGTGTTAAACGACAACTGAAAAGCCCAAAACTGCCTTCAAAAAAATTCAAGAGAGATGTAAGCAATAAAAATCCAGAATGTGAAGCTAATAAATGTGAGAATGGGAAGACAAGCCTTCTGGAAGATAAGGAGCTTTGTCTTCATGCTACTGCTTCAAAGGAACCTAGTACAAAAGAGAAACAGTTGCAGGATAACCAGAGGAGGCTGGCAGCTCTAGAAGAGAGACAGAAGGAGAGAGAATTACAGAAGAAACTTATTCAAGGAGCTCTTTCAAATCTGGTAATTACACTCATAACTTCTGTCTGAATAGTATGCAGTAAAAGAAAAAAGGAAATTAATACATGTGGTTTAAGATATTTTAAAATCATATTGTGGAATTTCTGATTACATTGCCAGTTTTATTGTGTGTGTATACAAAATGACGCGTACTTAATTCCTGGAATGTGTCTAGAGTTGCAAGAGGAATAGTAGATTCCTGCTTTCGTGTCATGGAAATGTCTTTCAGATACTTATGTATGACTGTAGCAAGTATTTGATATTGACTTGACAGTTTCACTCTTACACAGGATAGCCAGCCAGCAGGCAAGCATAAACACATCATATTCAATTCAGATGTGGAAAGTGAAGCTGAAGTAGAGGAGATGTTGAAGAAAGATGCGAGTTTGGGAAATATGCATGAAGAAGTAAGTGTTACTGGGAAAAAGTCCAGTGTTCTGTATGGTAATTCAATATCTGTATGACTATGTCTTTTATTCTGAAGACTATTTTTCATAGTGGAGTGACAGAAAAGAAGTAGAAAAAGTTAGAATTAATCGGAATGATTCTTCATTTTTGCTAACATGAAACAGATTTCAGAGAACCATGCATCTGATAAAGCTGGAGAACTTGGATTAATTTGTAAGAAGACCAAGATTTGTATAAAAGATATTCTAACTTTGATTAAAAGAAAAAGAATGTTTAAGTTATAGAGTTTACTCATAATTAGTTTTGAAATTTTGCTGCTTTTAGTCAAAGAAAGGCTTGAGTAGTACAGAATGACTCTTTGCTCTTTCCAACACTGTGGACAAAGAATGTCTTGTTTTTAAAGTGATGTTAGGGTCCAGAGAAGTTGTGTGGGACTTTCTCTTTACACCTTACCTAATTGAGACTTTATTTAGCAGACTCCTCAGGATTTTACTGCCATACTTTCAGCACTATTAAGTACTTTTTTCTGGAACAGATCTTCTCGTATCATCGCAGTTTTTAGTCATACGTCTGCAAAAGCTTTAAACCATTGGTTTTGCTTTTGTGGGGTTTCTTCTTCATAAACGTAGTAAGATTAGGACCATTCTCACTATTTAATTAAAACGTTCTTTTCTCCCTTTTCCTCATGTTTAGCACTTTTTTTAACATATATATTTCTTACCCTGTATTTAGAATCCCTGCCCTGTATTTTTCCTTTTCTTTAAAAGAACCTCTAATTCTATGGAAAATTGTTTTGAAGCAGTGGAGTGCTTACCTTTTGTAATCATCAATACTTATCAACTGACTTAAACTATTTCCTAGAGTCTGTACCATAAATGAGACTTGTTCAGAAAGGGTATAATTAGGCATTGATATTTTTAAATGGATCTCCCTTGACATAATAAGAAATTTGAATTTTTATACTTTACACACTCATATTGTGAGACCCAAGTTACCCTTTATATATTCTGCCCATACTAAACTCATAACTGCAAAACAGAGTTGTACAGTGTGTGTATACAAGATTTGAAGCGCATTGATCAATAATTGAGCTGGTTGTTCTAGAAATCCACTCTTTCAGATAAACTGAAAATCACATGAACAAAGTCGATACTGATTTATTTTCTCAAACTTATGACTGCTTTTCTATATTTTGTTTTTGTTTAACAAAGGATGAATCTGCTCCTAAAACTTCAGTCAGACTGTTTGAAAGCAGTGAGGATGAGCAAGATGATACAGATGATGAGAGATTCAAAATTAAACCCCAGTTTGAAGGCAAAGCTGGTGAAAAAGTGAGTGAACCCGTTACTGTAATTTAGTTTTCTTCACCAGAACATAACATGTAGGTTTGCATACATGCTGAATATGGTTTTGACAAATTTGCAATAGAATTCTCATTAACAGAGGAAACAGTAGCCATGGAAGAAATAATGTGTGTTGGGGAGCGGGAGGAGTTCCTCTGATGTTGTCATCTTTGAATACAAAGAAATTTCTGGAAAAGGCATGAAGAGCTAAAGGTTATTAATATGTTGCCATAATTACAGTAAAAAAAAAAAAAAAAAAGTTACTGAACATCGATGATTTTCTTCTCCAGTGCTTAATAGGATCTATTTCATTTTGTTTAGCTCTTGAAATTGCAATCACGATTTGGCACAGATGAAAGATTTCGCATGGATGCTCGATTCCTTGAAAGCGACAGTGAAGAAGAAGGTAAACCTGCACATATTTCCTGGTTAATGATAATAATAGAGCTGTATCGTGGTGCCTTAATTTTGGATGCTTGAAGCAACCTGTGGACTACTTTTGCTGCTTGGGTGGTTCCTTAAAGAAAATGACCGAACTGTTGTGGCTGTACATAGTATCTATTGGTAGCTGTGTTTTCTTGAATTTATGTGTTGCAAAAGTATTTGTAATAGCTGGATGAGACATACTTGGTTGTTAAATCAACATTTGAAAATGTTTAAACTTTGTTTTGGAGGCATCCTGCAGTCCATGGCTGATTTGGCAGCCTTAGAAAGCAAGATTTTTTTTTTTTTTCTTTTTTCTTAAACAGAAGGCAGAAAAGCTGAAAAAGGCAAAAGATCTAAAATATCTTTCCACCCCCTAACAAAAATAAAGCTGTTAATTAGTTTTCAAGATTCAGAATTTATTTCTGAAACTTAAATTTTTGCCTAGTTCTGCTATTCCCTTTGTTGCTTTAATGGGATCTTCTGTATAGCATCTATCAGTGGCAGAGTAGTTGCACAGTTGTGTGGTCTGAGCAGGGAACAGGTTAAATAACCGATCTGATTTTCACATGAGATAGATGCCCATGACATTTCTAATCAAAGATTTTCCTCAGTACAAGGGAGAAAGCCTCTAAGTAGCTTTAAAATAAAGGAAGTGATGTGTTGATATGTGTAAGCTCTTCTAGTACTATAGTAATATGTTATATCAAATATTACAGGCTTATTCAGGTCACAGTGGGGAAAAAATAATTACTTTTTTTTTCTCTTAACAGAGACAAATATCTTGAAGGCAGGTGAGGAAGAAGAGCTTGCTGCAGAGAAGAAGAAAAATCTGCAAATATTGGGAAGCCTCTTAAATATCAACCTGGAACACTCTAAGCCAACTAAAACAGCCACAAGTGCTAAGAAATTCAAGTATGACTCATCAGTTATCAGAAGAGAATGAATTTTAGGAAAGCCTAATTTTTGACAATGTTTCACAACTAAAATTTCTGCGTAGCTGACTGAGAAAAGTATTTCTTTCTCTGTTGTGTGCATTTGAAGTCAGCCTTTAATGCAGTTTCCCAACTTGAGTGTCCCAATAGATTATACAACTGTTAATTATTATTTTAGGGAAAAGATTATCAGATGTCTGCTTGAGCTTCTTCTAGTAGATTTTGAATGATTGGGTTGTTGGTTATGAAAATTAATATTTTAATGTCATTGCCTACGTAAGATACATTTCTGTTCTATCTGGAGACAAACTTAAGGTGGCTAAACAAAGAACATGTGAGTTGGGCAGTAGGTCAGTAAGTTAGACTCTAACTTCCATAGCAGTTAATAAAGTTACTGTTTTCTCTGGCCTACAGGTGATTAGCATCAAACTACTTTTTCAGTGGAAAATTTTTCTTTTTTTCATTTATCTGTATTTCTGCTTTTGAGAAACGTCTTCATTAAATGAGGAATTTGTTACATGTTGCTGTTGGGAGTGCTGTAGCCTTCGTTAGAGGATGATGAGATAGGTTTGGAAATGCACTGTTGGAAGTGTAGTGACATTTAACTACGCGCTTCAACAGAAATTGGCCTGCGGACTGAACTGGTGTTAGTAGTGTTAAGGGTAATGCAATAGTGTGCAATTAGTAAATTTTTACTAACAGTCACTATTGGGGTTGCATCACTTGACTGCTGAATATGATTGTGACTGCTGCACAGTCATATTTAATTCTCTGACTTGGGTATAAATTTTCATGTATTTTCTAAAGACTAAGCAGAGGGGAAAATAATCTGTGCAACCCCAGATGTCATCTTAGAAAAGTTTTGTGAATGACAGTGTTCTCCAATACCCAGTTAAGGATATAGCTTGTAACTATTTCAAAGCAGTTAATTTATGCCATAAGCATTAATTTAGGGAGAGGACGGGAAATAAGCCGGTACCTTCTTGCATTGCCATAAGGCAGCGTGGGATTTGCTACACTAGTATTGGGGTCAGTCTAAACCTTAGACTGCTTTAGCTGAAAGTCCCCAAAATCTTAAAATTCTGAAAGATGGGCATAATGGTGTTTTGTTTGTTTCTTTTTCTTGGGGTTTTGGGGTTTTTTTTACTTGGACCATTTGAATTTACGCAATGTTTGGTACTAGAAGAAATAGATACAGATAGATATATAGATACAGATAGCTGTATTGATACAGCTCCTCAAAAGATAAACAGGTGCAGGTATAAACTGACTGCATAACACACACACCTTGAGATGTGTGTTTTATATGAAATATTACGATTTCATTAAAGCCACTTCTGTTTATAATTTTTCCTGAGCTGGACACTGGCTAGCAGGTACTTTATAAATGCCAGTAAGGTTTTGGATTGATTTGGAGCTTTTTTGGTAAAGAAGTCAATGTGAATTTGAATCTGACTGTAAAGGTTTAGGGTAGCTTTCAGTTAAGCATTTAGAATGTCTCATGGTTTTTCTTTTCCCTTCTACTTTTGTAGAGATATTAATGCCCTCCGCTACGATCCCACAAGACAGGACCATGCAGTATTTGAAAGGAAACCAAGTGATACAGAAAAAGAGAGGTAATATTACAGCTTGGTAACTATAATTGTGATCTTTCTTCCCATGGAAAGATGACTATAGCAGAAGACTGAGTTTGAAGCTACACAGACTGCTCTGTTTTCTCTTTAGTTCTCTCTGTTATTGCTAAAAGTGAGAATTGTGACCACTAAAAACACCATGTAATGTCATGTTTTCTTTCTAGTCCATGTATTCTCTGCATGCCATTTTCTTTCTTCCTTTCTCACCTTAGAGCTATCCCTTTGCTTCAAGTCATGGACTTCAAGATCTGCAAATCTATGAGAAAAAAATACTAGCTCTTAACATTTCTTTTGCCAGGAAATAAGTCTGTCCTATGTATCTTAATTTATATGCTACCACATACTAAGTGAAAAGTCAGGATGTGGTTAATTATATAAAGTAGACTTGTTCCTGCCTTTAGAGTCAAACCTCAGATGTTTCCCCACTGCTTACCCTCAAAGGGTGGGTGAATTGCAGAAGGTGAAAACAAATGTGTCAAAAGTCTAAACCAAAAGGATACTCATGCTGCCCTATAAACCTATTTCTGGCAATAGGAAATACCTATTGTCAGAACCTGGAATTGCTAAGAAAGAAGGAAAAAAAAACCCACACAAAAAAACAAACCACCAAACCAAAAAACCCCACCCAAACCTTACAAGTGAACTACTCATTAGTCACAGAATCATTCAGGTTGGAAAAGACTGTTGGGATCATTGAGTCCAACCATTAATGTGGTTAGATAAGTTCAGGAAAACATTAATAGCAAAGTTGCCTCTTAGGGAACCTTTCCTTTAAACATATGTGTTGTACTACTATGCTTCAACAATCTCATTTCAGTAAAGCTAAAAGGAAGAAGAAGAGGGAAGAGAGTGAGAAAGTGCCTGAAGTGTCTAAAGAAGTGTACTATGATATTGCTGTTGATTTAAAAGAGTTGTTTGGATCTTCAAAGAGCAAGTCAGAAAAAAAGGAAGAAATACCCTGGGACAAAGACGATGCGGACGATTCTACCCCACGTGACAATTTGGGACCTAATGTTGGGAGTGATGTAGCTCAGGAGTCTAGTGGTTTCAGGTTTTCTTTCTTTGGAGACATGGAGGAGTCGGGCATAAAAGAAGGTAACAGCAGAACATTTATAATATTACAATTTCTAGTGAGTAGCTTATGTCAGGCACTGTGGAGTAATATAGTGTCTAGAAATTCAGAATCCAGGGGATTTTTAGAGACAAAAGTCAGTAATTATGCAAAATCATTATGATCTTCTCTTATACTTGCCGAGATAGTTGTAGTTTAATCACAGTTAATTCATGCTTGCATCCCAGGAATTTTGAAAGGGCTGTTTTGAGAAGGAACTATTATTTAATTGTTTTTTGAACAGTAATAGAAAAGCTTGTCATCCACTAAATTTCTCAAATAAATAGGGAACAAGATGATACACAAGTCAAATCAGGTTTCATATAAGCCAAGAAGATTTTAAATAAAATGTGTGTTGAGGTAGTATTATGAGCAAAAGAAAATCTTAAGAGTTGACCCCAAGATCCAAGAACACTTTGTTAGTTTTATTATTGTGCCTTTAGAAAATTGAAACTGAATGACAGATGATTATTGGGGTCTCCTAACCTAAGATAAGTATTAGGAAATCAAGATAAAAAAATTTGAAATCCAGATCACTTAGTAAGTAGGAATGTAGGAAATAAACTGTGTGAAGTTAACTGAAATACCAAAAAAACCCCGACAAACACGCCACCATCCATTCCTGCTGACTTCAGCAAGTATTCAGTGTCTTCTGTATTCAGTAATACAGGTTTCAGAGATCTCTAGAACAAAGTGAAAAATGTCTGAGCGGAGATGTAGTTCAGAGTTCACAGAGTTCTTAGCACTAAGAACCACATTTGAGCACTGTGTCTTACTTGCTGTTACAAATAATTATTGGTTTATATTGTGTAAGAATCCTGTTTGGTGGCAACAGGGTCACTGTGCTAGTTGCTGTATTGACACAAACAAAAAGATAAGTCTTCCATTGCACATACGTCAGTTGCATAGGTGATTTTTGTGATTACTTTTGTTGGTTTTGATTAACCCAAGATCATGTGTGTCATGTGGAAAGCACGAAGGGAGAACATGTGGATTGTCTCTTTTTTTGAGCACAAACTATGGGTGTTTTGTGGACAGTTTTAACACGCAAATGCTCACTTGTTCCAAAGTGGAATTTTCTGATCTTTCTATTGAATGAAATACTGTTTGTGTTTCATAGTGTAGTTACTGCTGGGTTTGGAAACTGTTTTATATTGCCAGAGAGAGGCAGTACAGGAGCTGTCTTCTCTAGTCTGGTCATCCAGACAAATACTGTGCTTACGCACTAACAGAAAAGGGTACCGTAGGTTTGTAACCTCAGTCCTTCTGGTGAGGTGAAGTAGTGAGGGGCTCAGGTACATTTTTAAGTTACCATGTGTAAATGGGGCTTCTGGCAGCTGCCTCTGTGTGCTGTAGGCAGAAATACCTACATGAAAATAACAGAGCTTAAACACACAGAAAGAATAAGCGAAGGCATTATGAATTCCTTTGGAAAGGAATTTATTAAGGTAGTTCACAGTGAAAGAAAGCTTTTATTTCAATTTCTGCAAGCTAAAAATATGAATAGGCACAATTAATCCCAACTCGATAATGATTGTTAGGTTGGAGTGACTGGATAGAACGCTGGACCCTAACAACAAGCTTCGGAAGGACTCCTGTACTTTGTCCCTATGCTGTGATGGTACTAGTTGTGAATTTTGAGGGTGAATTTGTGACATAGGAGAAAAACTAAACTCATACCTGCCCAGAGGGTAGTAGAAAACCTGGGAGGGGAGGTTTTTGTCCTTCTGAAATCTGTCTTTTGCAATTTAAGTATTTCACTCTGAAGTAGAAATTTTCACTGGCAAGTAGGGGAATAATCTTGATAATTTTTTTTTGTGTTGTTATTGCAGAGCCCTACATACTTGAAACAATAAAGCCTGTAAAAGTCACATGGCAGGAAGATCCACGTTTCCAAGACAGCAGTTCTGAGGGTGATGATGAACCAGACACATCAGAAAGTGAAAGGCGCGAAGAAATGCAAGTTATATTTCTATATGTTGTCTACTTGGTTATAGTAGTTTGGTACTATGAGAATATTAATAGCAGTACTCGGGTCATGGGCAACTAACATCTTAATTCCACATCTCTCAACAATGGAGGTCTTCTCAGGAAACCAACCATTCCTTGCTGCACAGAACGTAATAGTCAAAAATCCCAGTACCATACTTGATTTGAATATAAAAGCTGAGTTTCTAGTTCAGTGCATGAGAACTTAACTGGGTAGTGGCTTTGGCCAGAAGTCAGATATATATTAAGTTCTCTTAAGAATCGTTTTCTTATAGAAGGCTATATTTGGTTGCTATGGAGTAATGTTCTTCAATATGTACTATTTCTCTGAAGCATTACAGCTTTAACCTGGGTTAATGGAATTTGACAGTAACTTTTATGACACTAAAATTCGTTTGTGTTTGTCTAGGTTTTTCTCACAGACAGAAAGTGCTAGATTTTTTTTCTTCTCCAAAGATGATGAACGACTAAGAGGTATGACAGAACTTATTCAGCCCTTTTTTTAACTATTACTGAAATTCAATGAGAAAAAAAAAATACTGCCTAGTTATTAATGTCCTGTACTTAAAACACAGATGAGAGGTTTAAGAAAAAAAGTAAAATTTTAAATTTTCATCATTACTTGTGGTACAAATTATGGTAGTAAATTTCACAAGAAAGTCCTGGTTAAAATAAATGCTGAACAGCTATCTTGCTTTCCTGTTTTCAGATGATTGCCTAATATGTGGGTGGTCTTTTAGGGCTTACAAAAAACCAAAATCACTTGACAAGTTATCTAGATGTTCTGGATCCTTTCAGGCATGCATATATATATATATGTATTATCTTTAATGTTTTTTTTCTGTGTTTCTGGTGTTATTGTCAAGAATATTGAATATTCTTATGAGCCACATACGTCCACATGGTTCTTAATCCAAAATAAGTTGTTTCTTTTTTCTTGTGAGTATAACTAATTTCATTAGTTAAAAACCAACAAACAAAATGATGACAACAAAGAAAAAAAACACCCAAAAAACCCCAACCCACAGGCCACCAAAACAATTGCTTTTGATATTTTATACAATAAATTATCAGGACAGGCTTAAATAATGTTTGTTCCCTGAGACATGTTAGGTAACTATCATTAAATATATGTGTAAAAGTTACTGTGTAAATACACTTACTGTACTGTAATCTTCCAGCCTGTCTGTTTTACAGTGCCTGTTAAAATTGAGCTCTGATTCCTTAGCAGGCATAAATTTTTTGGGAGATGTGGGATAACGGTGCTGAGCTTTTAATGAAACAGATGCTGTTTCACTGCAATTTAGGCAACAGCATATTAAGGAAGACAGCTGCTGCCTTCCGTTTTTCTTAGTACACAAGGCTGTAATACATAACATTGCTGTTTGACCCAACCATGTTTTGGGAGCAAGAGAGAAATATGAAGAATAGGCCCTCTGACTTCATTGCTGTGTTGCCCTTGAGATTTAAAAACAGCAGCATATTCAGAAGTGTTTAACCATATTAATTTGTTCTTTGTTCTGTGCAGAGGGCCCTAAGTTATTTTGTAGATCAGTAGACCTCAGTGAAGAAAAAGATGGTTGGGAAGACAGACGTAGATTATTGCTTGAGGTGAGTTTTTTAACATCTGTTACTTGGTAACTGCAGTTGAAAGCTCAGCATGAGGACAGAACATGGCTGCTTATTTGCTTAATCTGCATTAAAAAAAATAATTCAGGACACGTAGAACGGCTTAAAACTTTGTAATTACCAGGAAACTAAAAATTTTTCATGTACAAGTGCGTATAAAATCATGTTGTGATGTCCAGCCAGGTGCACTACTGAATCTGTGTATTGTACAGGACCAGTTACTTTACTGCATGTAAAAAAAAGTGTTTGAGACAAACAGGTGAATTTAGAAACTTCTCATAATATTATGTTAAAACTTAAATATTTTCAGGAATGCCGGAAGAAGCATAAGGATGCAAGAAGGAAAGTGAAAGCAAAACAATAAATCTTTCTTATCTTACTGGTCAGAAATGTTTCATGTTTTTTCTTTGGAGAAGTTGCAGAAAAACATTACTTTCTAAATTTGAGTCTTTCAAAGATCCAATAGGAAATAATATTGGAAAAGACTGTTAAACTTTGTTTCTAAATAGGTACGTGTTTATTGTGCCAATTCAATGTTTGTACAACGGTTTGGGCTTTTTGTCTATACGGATTCAAGGTGACTTGCTGCTTTGCAAGATTTTTGAGAATTTGATCATGTAACAAAACACACCACAGGGTTGTTTTCCTGTGTTCTCAGGGGCCAGTGCTCAACAGGGTAGAGAAAGAGCGGGTAGCTCAGCATCTGTAAGACTGTATAACCTGTATTCTGCCAAACAGAGTAGGGATCCTGTTTGAGATACCTTTACAGATACATGGAATGCATTATTTTCAGAGTAAAAGTTGACCAGAAGTTTATGAAAACACATATATAACAAGGAAGACTTAGGTCTTATATTTGTACTTGTTCACAGTGCTGATTTTTCTACCTTTTAATTGAGTGTGTACATTAACAAATATTGTGGACAAATGTAAAGAGACAGGCAAAAACTGACTGGGCAACCAGCTCCAGGGGAGCAGGCACTTGGACTAAGTGGTGTCAAGAGCTGCCCTCTTGCATGACGTACACCAGTGTTTGCCTCTGCATGTGTTTCCTGTTCAGGGTGCAGAACATAGCAGTAGTGGAGCTTGGTTTACAGCCTTCAGTTTTGCGTTTTCCAAGGAATATTAGATGACAAAAGCCCCAGCTCCTGTGCAAAACGGGAGTATAAACAGCGAGATACCAGACCAAGGAAGCACAGAGGATGGTGAAGGAGAAATAAAAGGCACTGAGGGAAGGTGGAGAAGAGAAGGGGAAAGAGACGCACTGGACAAAACTTGTCTTTCCTGACAGACAGTGCTGCGGTGAACTCCAGATTTCTGAGGGCCTGTGGCCCATGCCAGTGAGTGGCCATCTAGGAGGGACACCAGCCATTCTGACCAGGACGTAGCTGGAAAAAAGACTGAGCCAAAGGGGGAGAGGTTTGGCAAGAGGTAGAGAGCTGACTCACACCCTAAAGGTTTTCCCTCCACCCTCCTGCATCACAGAAGACCTCAAAATCAGTAGTAAAGGCACGGGCCAAGGTGAGAGCTGTCTGGGAGAGAGACTCCCCTGCAATCTTTACTCACATATGCCTATTTCTAGTCCCTGCAAAGCTGCCCCACCAAGGAAAGGCTCACACTGACTCTGAAAGGCACTTTATTGCCATGGAAAAGGCCGTTTCTGCCGTGACTCCCCAGCTTGCGGTCCCGCTGCTTTTTGCTCTGGAGGCAGCACATCAAAGCTCTAAGGAGTTCAGGGGAAAGATGTTGGGCCACCTGCGACATTTGGGTGCCGTCCTGAGGCCCTGTGCTGTGCCCCGGCCACCCACCGCCTCTGAGCCCAGGCCAGGCTCAAAGGTGGCTTCTGCCCCTGTACCGGGGAGCCCAGAGCCAGTGTCGGGGCTGCAGATGCAGCCTCAGCGGGGCGGCGCAGAGAGGAAGGATCCCCTTCCCCGACCCGCTGGCAGCGCTCCCGGTGCCGGGGGCAGGAGCAGAGGTTTCCCTTGGCCGGGGCTGGAGCCCTGGAGCCGCATGGCCTGAACAGCACCTTTCGGCCAGCAGTGCCCCCTCAACGGCTGCGCTGCGGGACCTGGCGTTTGGCTCTGCTCTTGCTGCAGGAGCAGCCGCCCCGGTTACGGGGGCCCAGCGGGTGGTAGGAGGCCGAGGGCATCCCTGTCCAGATCAGGGACACACCCAGGCCAGTGGTGCTGATGCCACCATGGCCACGGTGACCAGCTGTGCCCATATTTGGGGATGCTGCTGTCACCACGGACACCGTGACACACAGGGGCAAGCCAGGCTCAGGTGTGTCAGTGCGACCTGGAGAGGTGAGGAGAGAGCAGGGGAGGGACGGGGCTCAGGCCGTACATCGCTGCCGAGGCAGGACAGGGGCCCCACGCCTCAGGGTGCTGGGCCTGTGCTGCAAGCTCACCTGTGCCCTGCTTCTCCCTCAGAGTCAGCCGGGAAGCACCTGGGAGAGACACACCAGTACTGCTGGGACAGTGACTCTCCCAACCCTCACTGTTAACATCCACCATGTCTGGGAGAAAGCGGAAGGCCCCCGACTCGATGGAGCAGGGTGAGAGCAAAGTATCCCTCCTGCAGCAGAGCAGGGGGGTTGTTGGGGTGCTCAGCGGGGGCGGTGGCAGGGGGAGGCAGGAGCTCCCCAGCGGCCGCGGGGCAGGGCCCCTCCTTCCCGCAGCGAGCGGGGCCTGGACTGGGCAGTGGGCGTCTGCTGGGACACCCCTGCCTGCGATGCCCCTTCCTGGCCATGGCCCCCAGCCCTGCCCATCAGCCCACCAGGGACAGAGCAGGCCCTCGGGGCCAATCCCTCAGGGACGCTTTCCCCGGCCCCGCAGAGGTGCTCATTCCCGGTGGCGTTTGCTCTCTCCCCTCCAGCATGCATGCTGTGTGGCCAGGCAGCGGCGGACCCGGATATCTGCGGGCACAAAATCCATCAGCAAGGGCTCTGTGCCCATGTGTTTTGCCTGGTGAGTGCCCCCGGGGCTCCCTCCAGCTTGCCGACAGGCAGTCCCGGCCACACTCTCCTCATCAGCTCCTCATCTCTTCTCTTCTGCAGTTTTTTGCCAACAATCTTTCCCAGCAACCGCTTGAGGACATGGGCCTGATGGGATTTCTCCCAGAGGATATCTGCCGCACAATCGAGCGGGCAGCACAGAAGGTGAGGACCTGACCAGATCAGGGAGATTTGTGCCAGGAGAGGTTCGTGGGAGCTTAGCCTAGACCCCAAGGAAGAAATCCCAGCCCCTCCAACCAGCTCTGGGACAAAAGCCTTGCTCCCAGCAGCTCCACAGAGGCTGCAGCCCAGCAGCTGTGTGCGCCGGGCGGATCTGCAGGCTGTGACCCAGCAGCGGCCACATGCTGCACCCTGCCCGGAGGCGTGGGGCTGGCTGGGGAGGCCCTGAGGCCGCCGCTGACGGGGGCTGCTGTGCTCTTTCCAGCACTGCTTCGTCTGTGGCAAGAGCGGGGCTGCCACCACCTGCCGCCAGGAGGGCTGCGACCGCAGCTTCCATCTGCCCTGTGCTGCGGAGGGGGGATGCGTGACGCAGTTCTTTTTTCAGTACAGGTACCTCCTCTCCTCTCCTAACCTGCCATCAGGGAAGGACCCAGCGCTTCTCACCCCGCCCACTCCTTTCCTTTTCCCCCCAGGTCCTTTTGTGGGGAGCACAGCCCAGAGCAGGCAGTGGAGGCAGCTCCAGAGAAGGACACCACCTGCCTTCTCTGCCTGGATGTTGTCGGGGACAGAAAGTCCTACGGCACTATGGTGTGCCCAGCGTGCAAGCACGCCTGGTTCCACAGGGGCTGCATCCAGGTAGGAGCTGCTCCCTCGCCCCCGGGGCACGGCAGGTGCTCAGCAGCACCAGGGCCTCACTCCTGCTCCTTATGTTTCTGCTGCAGGGACAGGCTGTGCGCGATGGCATTTCTTGTTTCCGGTGCCCACTCTGTAGAGACAGGGATGCATTCTCTTCAGAAATGCTGAGCATGGGCATCCGCATCCCCTTCAGGTTGGTGTCCTGCCCAGCTCACCAGACAGGAGGCTGGGAGTGCTGTGCCATGCCAGGGACTGCCCCTGCGATCCTGGCCCTCCGCTGTCCCGTGAGCCTGGGCTTCAGCTTCACCAAGCTGGAAGGCGGGTGGGGGGGGAAGAGCGGGGGTGCTCTGCATCTGCCTTATTGCCAGGGCAGTAGGGACACAGCAATTTTCCTTTCTCCATCAGATTGCCATCGCAGGACCCCCACGCGTACGACGACCTCAGCGAGCGGCACAACCGCTGCGATGCCTGTGAGTGCCTGTGTCCAGGAGGCAGGGAGCAGGCAGAGGCACAGGGGTAAGTTGCCCATGCGGCACCCCGGGCTCTGCACGGGATCTCTCTCTCGCCAAGAGCTCCAAGCGGAAGGACTGAGAACAAGAGCTGTGCTGGACAATCCCGTGCTGTGGTCCTCACAGCCATGAACCCGTTTGCTTCCCCAGGCCCTGGCAGCTGCTCCTGTGCTGCTCCTGCGCTGCCGAGGGCACTCACAGACGCTGCTCCCAGTTGAGGACCAGCACGGCCAGCTGGGAGTGCGACAGCTGTGCTGGCCTGGGCACCGGTAAGAGGCAAAGCACCCGGGTGGGTGCCCCTGGGCTGGGACAAGGGCCCAGGCAAGGCCTCTCTGCTCCAGGAGGGCTGGGGGCACCGCTCTGGCCTCTCCTGCCATAGAGGCCTGGGTGGCCATGCCCCTGACCTTCCCGCTTCCCTTACAGCCTCCAGTGGCAGCTCGGAGCCCACCGGCCCCAGCATCCCCAGCCAGGCTCCATCAACATCTTCCCGTGGCTCTCCAGCCCTTCAGGGCAGCTGCCCCTCCAGCCCCGCTGGGCCCACGCGGGTGCGAGACCGCTCCCGCTTGCGACGTCGAGCCCGAAACACCTACAGGCAGCCCAGACGACGTCGCAGGACCAGCCACGTGCCATCCTCGCGTGCTGGTCCTGAGCCCCCTCCACCAGCACAATGAAGTTGGTTGTTACTCTCTGCACTCTCTCCTCCTCACTGCCACCGGGGAAGGACCCAGCGCTTCTCACCCCGCCCATCCCTTTCCTTTTCCCCCAGGTCCTTCTGCGGGGAGCACAGCCCGGAGCAGGCAGCGGAGGTGGCTCCGGAGGAAGAACACCGCCTGCCTCATCTGCCTGGACCTTGTCGGGGACAAAAGTCCTACGGCACCATGGTGTGCCCAGCGTGCAAGCACATCTGGTTCCACAGGGGCTGCATCCAGGTAGGAGCTGCTCCCTCGTGCCCGGGGCACGGCAGGTGCTCAGCAGCACCAGGGCCTCACTCCTGCTCCTTATGTTTCTGCTGCAGGGACAGGCTGTGCGCGATGGCATTTCTTGTTTCCGGTGCCCGCTCTGTAGAGACAGGGATGCATTCTCTTCAGAAATGCTGAGCATGGGCATCCGCATCCCCTTCAGGTTGGTGTCCTGCCCAGCTCACCAGACAGGAGGCCAGGGACTGCCACTGCAGTCCTGGTCCTCCGCTGTCCCGTGAGCCTGGGCTTCAGCTTCACCAAGCTGGAAGGCGGGCAGGGTGGGAAGAGCGGGGGTGCTCTGCATCTGCCTTATTGCCAGGGCAGCAGGGACACAGCAATTTTCCTTTCTCCACCAGACTGCCATCGCAGGACCCCCACACATATGACGACCTCAGCGAGAGGCACAGCCGCTGCGATGCCTGTGAGTGCCTGTGTCCAGGAGGCAGGGAGCAGGCAGAGGCACAGGGGTAAGTTGCCCATGCGGCACCCCAGGCTCTGCACGGGATCTCTCTCTCGCCAAGAGCTCCAAGCGGAAGGACTGAGAACAAGAGCTGTGCTGGACAATCCCGTGCTGTGGTCCTCACAGCTATGAACCCGTTTGCTTCCCCAGGCCCTGGCAACTGCTCCTGTGCTGCTCCTGCGCTGCCGAGGGCACTCACAGACGCTGCTCCCACTTGAGGACAAGCACGGTCAGCTGGGAGTGCGACAGCTGTGCTGGCCTGGGCACCGGTAAGAGGCAAAGCACACGGGTGGGTGCCCCTGGGCTGGGACCAGGGCCCAGGCAAGGCCTGGCAGCCAGTGCCCAGGCTGGGCTTGGCAGAGCCTCTCTGCTCCAGGACGGCTGGGGGCACCACTCTGGCCTCTCCTGCCATAGAGGCCTGGGTGGCCATGCCCCTGACCTTCCTGCTTCCCTTACAGCCTCCAGTGGCAGCTCGGAGCTCACTGGCCCCAGCACTAGTAGCCAGTCGGCACTGGGACAGTCCCACGGCACCCCAGTGCCCGAGAGCAGCTGCCCCAGCACCACCAGACAGGCAGCATCACACAATCCTTTGGGTTGGAAAAGACCTTGAAGATTATCTAGTCCAACCATTAACCTCACACTGACCATTCACAACTCCGCCCGATCCCTCAGCGCTGTGTCAACCTGACTCTTAAACACCTCAAGGGATGGGGACTCTGCCACTGCCCTGGGTAGCTGATTCCAACACCCAACAACTCCTTCTGGAAAGAAATATTCCTAATATCCAGTCTAAACCTTCCCTGGAGCAACTTGAGGTCTCTTCAGTAACATGCCTGGAAGAATCCCGTGGGATACAGCCCTGGAGAGAAGTGTGGCCTAGGAGACCGGGTTGATTTCCAACGATCGTCTTCTCCAAGCCGAACGGGCCATCCTGATAGGCAGGAGACAAAGTGAGGCAGTCGAAGGTCTGCAAGATGCTCCTGACTGAGCTCAGGGACAAGAGGGACACGTACAAGAGATGGAAGCCGGGACGGGAGGAAGATGCAGGCTCTGCCCAAGGTGCAGGGTTGGGTTTAAGCAAGCCAAAGCCCCCCAGGGCTTGTACCCAACACAACAATGGTCAGGACCCATCAGCATGGCCTGAAAATGGGCTCAACAGCCAGGCCCAGAGGGCGGTGATCAGCAGCACAAGGTCCAGATGGTCACTGGTGCTGTTCCCCAGAGGTCCATGCTGGGGCCAGAACCGTTTCACACCTTCACTACCAATTGGGATGATGGGGCAAGAGTGCACCCACAGCAGGTTGGTAGATGACACCAAACTGGGAGGAGTGGTTGATGCACCAGAGGGTCGTCCCACCATCCAGAGGACCTCAACAGGCTGGAGGAACCTCATGGGGTTCAACAAGGAGAAGTGCCACATCCTGCGCCAGGGGAGGAACAACCCCAGGCACCAGGACGTGCTGGGGGTCACCCATCGAGGCAATCTCTCGGATCTCCAGCACCAGAGACCAGCAGCTCCAGCACCGGTAACCAGGCAGCATCGGAGCCATCCCACAGCTCCCCAGTGCTTGAGGGCAGCAGCTGCTCCCGCCCACCTGGGCCCAATGACATGCGACGCCGCTCCCGGTTGCAACGTCGGGCCCAAAAGCCCTACAGCCGGCCCAGAAGGCGCCAGGAGAGGAGCTGCGCGCCAGCACCAGGTGCTGAGAGCAGCAGCGGCGGCCAGGCAGCACTGGGGCCGTCCCATGGCTCCCCGGTACCTGAGAGCAGCAGCCCCAGCACCGCCAACCAGCTGCCATCAAGGTCTTCCTGCAGCTCTCCAGCTCTCGAGAGCAGCAGCCGCTCCAGCCCCACTGGGCACATGCGGAGATGAGCCCGTTCCCGCTCGCAGCGTCGAGCCCAAAATCCTTACAGCTGGCCCAGACACTGTTGCGGGAGCAGCCGTGCGCCGTCCCCGTGTGCTGGCCCTGATCCCCCTCCACTGGCACAATAAAGTTGGTTGTTCATCTCTGCTCCGGGAGATTCCATGCTCATTTGTCGGCTTCCTCCTCCCTTTCTTGAGGGGCAGCATTACGGGCTGGGCCCAGAGGGTTGTCTCCTCCCCAGGGATTGGCAGCACCTTGCCAGGGAGCTCCTTGCGGGCTGGCCTTGGCTGGCTGCCCAGCGCCATGGCCATGTGCTTCGGGCCTCACTGGCCCCGCAGCCGGCTCAGATTCCCTGGGGGAAGTTCACACAAGTGGCAAAGCTACGTTTCTTTACAAGTTCTGCTCAGTGTCACGTCTGGAGTTGATATGAAGATTGCTGCAGATTGTCTTGCTACGGTAGCTAAAGGGCATTCCCGCTGCCCAGTTCCAGGGCCTGTTGCCCCCCATGATTGTGGCTGTACCAGCTGAAGGCTTCCTTCTGGCAGTATGAGCCAAGAAATCTTTTCGCGTAGGGCTTGCAAACACCTGGTAAGGAATTTACTCCACAGAGCTCAGGGGAGCCAGAGCAGTACCTGTTACTGAGGGCCTGAGTCCCCTCATACACCCCTGAGGGCAAAAACTCACATGTGCTCTCCGGGAGTGTAACAGGGGCCTGGGCAATGTGCGTCATCCCAAAGGATTTCCCTCCCCTTGGAGACCAGCAAGTACCTTTCTAGCGCAGGGAGGAGAAAGGATTTGGCTGCAGAGTCACTGCTGAACAGCTCTGTGGAAGTTGGCGGCGAGCTAGAAGGACGAATGAAAGAATAACGGAGACCAAAGCGCGAAGGAAATCCTGCCTGGTGACTGTGCAGACTTGAACAACCCTCTGCTCTTCAGGCAAACTACCGGTGGTCTTAGGGTGTGTGTGTTAAGGGCCTTCCTGAGAGGCCCTAATGCAGCGTGAAAGTCGACTCCTTCCAGGAGGGAGCAGCTGTCCTCTCGGAGGCAGGGGAGCTCCAGTGGAGCTGCCCAAAGAGCTGGGGGCATGCACAGCCCCGCTCTGAACCCAGGGGCTTGTTCCCTGGCACCGTTCACCTCTGTCGACATCGAGCTCACGGAGCTCTGTAACACCCGGGCGTCGGAAGGCCGAGCGAGATCTCGGCAAGTCTGGTGAGAAGGAAACCCCGAGCAGCAGAGTTCTTCGGCTTGGAAGGTGGCTGGTAGAAGAGGATGGCCGAGGACACTGGGAAGCCTCTAGTCCCTCTCAGCAGTGTCAGCCAGCTAGTATCATAGAAGGGCTTCTGGGGGTGAGAGGTTTCTCTCTTGGCCCTGAACTGAATTTGGCACCTGGGTTCTCCAACACTGGACTTTGCATTCCTTTTTTCCTACTCTGGTTGTGCCTCAGGCACCGTCTGGTTTTGGTGGGTTCAGTAGTGGACTCAGTGGTGCCTGGTGAAGAAAGGTCCCTGCTGCCTGGGTGCTCACCCGAGCCCTCAGCCTGGACACTTTTCCTCCCGGACTCCTCCTGTCTCTGGATTGATGCTTGTACTGCAGCACCATTGCCTAAGGCCCCCAGGGACTGATCAAACAGCCCCCTCCGCTGCCCTGGGGCTAGCCCAGGTACAGCAAGTTTCTGAGAATAAAAGCCCTGGCCTCTGTTTCCCTCGTGTTGTTTTTTTTTTCTCCACAAGACTTCCTCGTAGGCCTTCAAGGTGGCAGCTAGCAAAGGAAGGTTGCAGTTTTCCTTACCGTACCTGCTCCTTCGTAGACTTGCAGAATTTTTCCCTTGCAAAAGGATGGGAAGCTTAGGTGTGTTAGATGACTCTGAGCATTGGCAGAGGTGAATGGTCAGCAATTGAAAGGCTTGTGCAAGTCTCTTCCACTGAGAATCCCTTGTGTATTTAAGGTAAACCAGAGTTTAAATGGCAAGTCAATAATTGGAGAAATCATTGAGATAAGAAAGTTGAAAACTCTCTTCTCTTGAGAGGGACAAGTTTAGAGGGCAGAAGATCAAAAAAATAACAAGTACTGAGTAGATGAACTATTTTTTCTGAAGTTGTTTTCTTTATGCCTTCTGAAGTTTTTCTGAGTCATGTTTTCATTTTGGTTTGTTTTTTTTTTTTTTGTCTTCAGCATTCATTTTGCATTGTAGAAGTTTGAAAAGATAAATTTCTTCACTTACTCTTGCATATTCTTTGGCAAACATGAAAAAATAAGTTTGTAGGTAACAGGCTTTATCTTTGAAAGCTATGAGATCAGACTCAATTTTCAAATACCTTGGTGTGTCACGCTGCTTTGTGAAGATCTTAAATTGAACTGCTTTTTTGTGGTGCATGATTCTTTCTCTTTCTGAGGCTAGGAGGTCCTCCTAGTTGTAATAAATGCCATTATTTTGCAGTATACTGCCTTAGTACTTCTTATTTTCTCCTAAGAATTCTTGTATCATTGATGTTCTACTGTGCTGCTTTCCTATCATCCAGAGCTTTGCAACTGTTAACTACTAGATATAGTGCATTGAGTATGAAGAAACCTAATGACATACTCTTTACAGCAGTACAGGATTTCAGTCAAGATGAATCTTCTCAGGCCGCTTTGATGGGCATTGATCTAAGAAATGGGTACATCAAAGGCCCAAATTAGTAAAGGAATACAAGTGCTGGGCACCTGCTATGAGCCCTTCTGACTTCACTGGAGTTTGTACAGCTGCACATTTCAACCTGCATGGATTTTCATGTAGGATAGCTGGAGAAGGTGAAGGAACACTAAGCTCCGTTCTCTTTGGCTTTTATCGTAACAAGGAACATGTTTGTACCAATTTGCCAGGAAAGAATATATTATGCAGTGGCACATCACTAGAAATTCCTCTTTCTAGTAAATCTGCACTTACGCCTGGAGTGGCATTGCTGCTGCCACAAAATGGCTGACTTGTTTGGCTAACAATCAGTGCTTTCCTGGAATCTAGTCACTCAGATTACTCAAATCCCTGGAATATTTTAAGAATCAAGACTGCTGTATGAAGTCACTTTATTAAATTGTTATGACTGGCCAAATGAGTACCTGACTGCTTTTTAAAAGATTTTTACATATTTGCAACATGATGAAGGTGGCACATTTTGACGTGTTAAAATTTAGGGTTTTTTTTTAATAATAATGTTTCATCTGTCGTATTTGAGGATACTGCAGACATGAATGTTTATGATCTGTGTTCAGTGCTCCCTTTCCTCCTCTTTGTTTGACATGTCTTTTCTTCCAATTCCAAGGTTTCCCCCGCGGAGTTTCAAGTCGGATCTTCGGGATATTCCCTCTGGTTATGCAATACGAAGGTGAATAAATGCGAACCGTTTCAGGGGAAGGAGCCGGGCAGCCCTGGGCGCTGGGCAGCCCCGGGCTCTGGGCCGCTGCCGAGCCCGGCCACCCCCGCTCCGCCCGGACGGTGGCACCGGCTGCACACGCTTGGCGGCCGCGCGGCGCTGCACAGGCCCGGCAAGATGGCGGGCGGCGGCGGGCGGGAAGGGGGGCACAGGCGGCGGCAAGCATCAGCCCCTTACCCTGCCCTCGGCGGGCGCTCGGCCATTTCCCCAGCGCCGTTCCTGGCGCTTTGGCGCCTTGGCGGCAGGACGGGCTCTCCCCTGGCGGTGCTGCCCCTGCTCCAGGCTGGGCCGGCCCTTGCGCTCTCCTTACACCGTTTCGGAGGTAAAACGCCGTGCCCGCCTTTCGGCAGGCTGCGTAGTTACGAGGTCGGCGGGCACACGGGGCAGGGAACTGACTTGTGCAGATGGACAGTTGTGTTTTTCTGAACCTGAGCTAGTACGTGTCAGCTCTCTGATCCGCGGTACCTCAGAGCCGCAGGCCCCCCCGGTCGCCCCCCGCCTCCTTCCCTGCCCCGGCAGCGCCCTGGGTGCCTGCAGAGCCAGCAGCGTGGCGGGGGGTGGCTGTGAGAGAGGGGGCCAAAACAAGGAGGAAAAAGGAGAGACCAGTTGCTTCTGGAAGCGAAAACCAGCTCTCTGTTATGTAATAGCTGCTTGTTTTCCTCCCCTCCCCCACCTAATGTCACTTTTCCATGTGCCAGCTCTCTCCTTCCCCGGACGGTTTGATGCACCTTTGGAAAATGATTTGAGCAGCACTTTAGGAACGGCTGGGGAAGCCATGGCTAGCCATCTCTTTGCCAGGTGCTGTTTCAAACCAGCGTTTTATTCCTGCAGGTACATTAACACCCATTTTGTATAATCCAAAAATAGCTTGTTCACTTGCAAGTGAGGACATTCTCCCTAAAGGTCTCAGAGCCTGACGCTATGGCTGTGCTATGCTCAGAAGGCATACCACTAGTTAGCTTTAATCCAGCTGGACTGAGCACAACAGTACTCAGATAGTAACTCAGAGGTCAGCACGGGCTAGCTAGCTGAACAAGTGTCCAGGCTTCCCCAGAGGCTTCTAAAACTTGAAGCAGTGAAAGCCAGCCCTAGCCTGGCCGCTATCATCATTTTACTGCACCGTAGCGTAGTTCTGTGTGATGTGACCAATGAGTGAGAATACCATTCAAATCATTAGGACATAAATTCTTGAGGGCTCGGCTATGCTACTGAGCTACTCAAATTTTTGTGTATGCAGCACAGCAGCTGAATGTAGTTACTGAATGAACTACAGCATGTCGTTTTATTTCCTTGGAAACAGAAAGGTAAAATGCATTAGCATAAGACCCCCGTGAAAACTTGTTTTTATCCCTTGTTTGCTGCTGACTAATGACCTACTTGCCATTAATAGAGAGCAGCTGTTAAGTAGCTGTACTTTAATGGTAGTGATGTCCTGTGTCCAACCCCTAGGTATGTACGTTACCTTTGAATAGACAAAAATATTATCCAGCTGCTTCTGATGATGTTATTGTATTTAAAAGACCAGATGCTTGTCAGAAGAGATGGTAATGAGCATGTGCATGTTGTTACCATGTGTCCAATGCAAGATAATGTGGTAAATCTTAACCACAGAAGTGGTTTAAGGTAATTCATTTTACATTGCACCATCAGTTTCTACGATTCAGCTGAGAAGTGGTATAACTTGCTAACTTGTTTTCAACTGAGGCAGGTAAGTGTTGCAACATTTGAGAGAAGCAGTGCCTTAAAAAAAAAAATAAACCACACACTTCTCGTGATGGTGGTTAACAGTCTGCTCTGTAAAAACTGTTGGTGTAGATGGCACTAAAAAAGAAGACTGCAGTTGTCTTACAAGCATTGTTTTCATGTTTTATTTAAGATATTGCTGAGCAAAAATGAAGACTCATTCCTGTTTAATTTGCTCATGCATTAATATATTTGGATTTGTCCCTTTTGCCCTAGAGAATGGCAGTCTGGGACTCAGATGTAACACAGTCTGATAGAAATTCCTAAAAACTCCTACCAGGAGACTTTGGCTTTATTTTTACTAGCAATCAAGTACATTCTGAATGCAAATATGCCCAAAATCTCTGTGTAGATAATTGCTATGTAGAAAGTCCTTGTCTTAAACATTTGATCACGGAAATGGTATCTTCAGCTAGGAGATTGCTATGGCCAGGTTAATATATTAAATCTGCATTTGCTCATTATATCCAGAAATTTTTGACACGGTTAATATGACCAACAGTATTAGTAGGGTTTCATTTTTTGCTTTGAGAAAAAGTATGAAAGCATAAATTAAAAATTACTGTGGATGATAAGCAATAAGCATTTAACTAATTGTGGAACTAAGTGCATTTTGTAGTGTGTTACAAGTTTAGGGGAATTACGTAGCGAGAAAGAAGAGCAGCTGATCTGTGGTCTAGTGTGGCAGTTACACAAGGGGCAGGCATGTTCTATGTCGGTTTTAAAACCTGCCTGCCCGCTAGAAGTCAAGCCGAGACACAACGATCCAGCTCCTCGATTTTTTGGGGTTTTTTTGTTTTGTTTTGTTTTGTTTTTTTAATCCCCCGCCCCCTCCCCTGCAGTGGCACCGCGGAACTGAACATAAAACGGGCTCAGGGAGAACCGAGGACTTGCAGTTGCCCCAACCCAGCTCGAGGGGGGGCTGCTGCCCGCTGCTCGCCCCCCCGACCCTTGCCCGAGGGGCGGCTGCTGCCCGCTGCTCGCCCCAGGGCTCCTGCCCCGCCCCGCCGGGCCCGGCCCGCTGGCCGGCGGGTGGGCGGGCGGCCGGCAGCCGGTAGCTGGTTTCTGAGCGCAGCGGGGGCAAGGAGTGTTTTTTCCTGCCAGCCGCCGATGCCTTCAGAGGCCCCTCCGTTCCTGGCACGGAAAGTTCTGTCACTTCCCAGTCCCCCCCCCCCGTGCCCGCTCCCCTCCCGCGGGTGTGCGGCCCGCCCCTTTGCTGGCAGTCCCCGGCCGGTGCCACTGGAGCGGCAGAGGATAAACCCTTCACGGAGAGCTTTCGTCTCTGAAAAGGGATGAGCTGATGCTTTGGGAAGTTTCTCAATGTCTGTCAATATCTTTCCTATTGAAGTTTCATTTTCCCCATGTTTTCAGAAGCAGTATTTACAGTGTTTGAAACAGTTCTACTGGGAATTACAATTTTTTCAACATCAATTTAATCAGAATATGGGTGATTAGAGTATTTCTACTTTTCAACTCGAGTGCTCAAACACGTGTATTTTGCTGTAATTTGGTTTTGCAAACTGATACTCTTTAAGAAAACTTGGGACACACACCCCCCACGATCTTTTTCTACCTCCAGAACATACTGTATTTAACTTTCAGAATACTGAAGACAATATAGTCTGACTCTTGTTCACTATTTTCATTTTACACTTTGCTATGTTAGATATAAATGCCATACAGTTAACCAAACGATACAGCTACTTTCCACAGTGATATAATATTTGTCATCTATGGCAGATAGTCTATTCCCTCATTGTATAAAACATCATGAAAATGTTAATTCTTTAAAAGGAGAAAGTGGGGCCTGTCTCCTGTAAGTGTTCTTGAAGTATATTGTCAGTTAAAAAAGCAAAGGCATTTTTTTTGGTGGTTTTCTTTAAAGGAGGAAGAAGGAAGATGTTACATACTTGAAAAAGTTCTTACGATTAAAAAAGTTACAATGTTAAGATATGCATGGTTTCATTGATGAGAAGATTGAAAGAGGTCTCTGTGTTACATTTATCTGGATCTTAATCTGATTAAATCTTTGGCTTTTTAAGCCATGTTATGCCATGTAGTTAAAAAAAATAACAGTGTTTCTCATGCCCTATTTATTTTAATGTCTGCTTATACTTAAAAATATTTTTTCCCTTTGGAAGTACTTTTTAGCTTCTTTGAAACTGGCAAGTAAGAAGCAGTAAGTAATCTGACAACTTAAAATCTATATATTTTCAATGAAGATGTTAATGTGGGTTAATAGGATATTACTTTAAACCAAGGTACTTGATAGTTGATTAGGGCAGTTCAGAACACAAGTCTTTCCTGAAGTTAATGTTTAATTAGGTAGCCTATTTTGTTTGCAGTTTGTACTGAGAAATTATAAACCAGTCCTTTCACAGTGTAAGCTATAAGGAGTCACAAGCTAAAAACAGGCTTTACATTCGAAAGCTCAAAATCAGCAGCAAGGCAAAGACCTCAGGAAGCAGCTGAAAGAAGATTGTTCTGCCAAAAGTAGCTCTTACGAGGCTATGCATTGTACTAACTGCCTAGACAGTACATAAAGGGATGGATGTACCTATTGCTGAGATACAATCCCCTGGGCAAAAGTAGACAATAGCCCATAAATACTTTTTGGGAAGGAAACAAGTTCCTGTTGAGTTAAAGATGACTTTCTTGTTTTTTAAAGGCAGATAGGGATTAACTTTTATATGTGAACTCAAGTTGGGCTCCCATTCTCTAGAGGAGATATCCCTTCCTTCTTACATTTCATCCTACTTCCCCCCACCCCCAACCGCAGGGCTCTTATCCTTAAATGAGAGGGTGGGGCTGTACTGTTTACTTAAATTATGGTATTGACATGAAAACAATTGTGACTTAATTCATGGTGCTCATTAGAGAAGCAGACACCAGGCTGAGATATTACAGCTCCTATTGCAAAGAAATCAAGGTGAAGTTACTTGTTCAAAAGAGTAGGAAAATAATTGTTCATATATCTGTCAAAACCAGTAACTTCTATATAACGTTCTCATCCAAAACAAATAATTTTAAGAAATACTGATGTGGTTAAATATCATACTAATAATGCTGTCATCACAGCATTGAATTTTAGGCAGTGGACAAATTACTCTCTATATTATTGTTGGAATAAGATATCATTGGCCCCTGTTCTTTACTTCCACATTTATAACTGGATTCTGTCTTCAGAAGTGCATGAATTTCTTGGGCCAGTTTGCTGCAGTCACCTGTCTGTGCAGCCACGACTGCGCAGGGAAGCAGCTGAGGCATGTGCCCGTGTCCCTTTGACTGTCCTGTGGGTGCAGTAAGGGAGCAGAAGGGTTAGAAGTAACTGCCTCACTAATTTGCTGTGTGTCTGTCACCACCTTTGGATTTTTTTTTTTTTTTTTGCATTGGCTTTATGTAGAAACACAACTTCCAATGAAATAAAATTCTCTTAGATATTTTGGATTAGGCAGAACTGAAGAATTCAGCTTACTGGTAATGTGTTTGTACGTGCAATTATTTATTTTATGGATCTAATGTGTATTGTTGCAAAACTCAAAAAGTGTATATCTTATAATTTCCATGTGTGACTGACTCACGTGATGAAGGGCCCGTGACTTTTTGGGCAATTACTTTTTGTAATTGGAGTAGAATTTTCCCATTCACCACAATGAATCAGGTTGTAGAGTTGGAGATTTAATGCCCACTTACTGCAAAAATCTGCATGCAAGGTCTTTCACACTAATTCTGGTTTTGAAGATGACCTCTAAAGCTGTAACAATTATACTATTGATGGACCTGAATTAATCAGACATCCTTATTAACTTATTATTTTTAATTATATATGGGGCATTTTCTCAGTAGCTTGGCCCGTTACTTGCAGTCATTCACTTTAATATTACTTTTTTATGATCAAAGTGTACTGCTGAATCCCATGGCCTGCTCAAGCATATCAGTTCTCAGAGCATTGAAGTTTTTCATTTTATTAAGTTTCTGAGGTTTTTTTCCAAGTTCAACATTGCTCTGCATTAGAGTAGGAGCTGAAGAGGTAGTGTGTTAGCTTTTCCATTTCATATCTTAAGCAACAGGTATTTTTGCATCACTTTTCCGTGGGCTAGGGCGCACCCTTGATTTCCAATAAAACGAGTTAATCCTGGGACAGGTGAGATTTTTAGACCCTCAGGTACAGTCTTGTCAGTGCTGATTTTAATACACAGGTCACACAAAATGGGAAAACTTTTTTTTTTTTTTAATTAAGAAAAACACCAAAAATTTTTAGGGGTATTTTAATTGTAAACCCATGGCTTGTTTTCTTTTAAAAGGGGGTTTAATTTACTTTCTGCTTTCAGCTTAGTATCTTTTGAAATTGCCTCACCTTGGTCTCTCTGCTTTCCTTCTTACAATGATCATGCAGTTTTAAAAGATTTTTATCGGACAATACATCAGCAGGAATTTGGACCATGTTCTGTTGCTTTGGAAACAAGAATTAATGTAACAGAAGTTTGCATGGCTTCGCATGAAACATTTATAGACTAAGGTTTTCTGCCCGTACACAGCTTAATTTCTGGGACTTGTAAATTCTCAGCCAAACTTGTTGCTTTTCCTCTTAGCCCGGGGGGGGGGGACGGTCATGGTGTATTCTAATTCAGTAAAGCTTGTCCTGCTGCTGTTGTAACAGGGAGCATTACGATGTGTGGTAGGAGCAGGCAGAGTTTGTGTAGCAACAGCTCTCCCAGCCAATGGGCAGAGATGTTAGATACAGTGGAAGCATTTGTAGCACTTCCCCTGCTTTTATTTTTAATATGCTCCTTCCTCATCCCCCTCCTCCACTGCAGGCATAAGGTGACATCCTGAAGCTTTCAGTCGGGTTTGTGCCCTAGAGCTTGGTTAAACCAGGCATGTTTTGTTTAATCGTTTAGTTACGACCTGTATCTGCAAGGAAAAGGTTCTGTATTTCGTTTTCCTCTGCCTTTCTGAAAACTATTCTGCAGTGCCAGCTGTACAGTGTAGCTAAGTAAAATGCCTGAATTTCTGTGTACACAGTTTTCAAGAGGACTGTGAACAAATTTTATTAGCATTTACTGCAGTTTCTCAACATGCATTTTGATTAACGAGGCTACAGTAGTAAAGGGAATGCTGGAAAGCTACTGCATCCAGCCCAGCATAACTCATACCATACTGTGGACTGCTGAATCCTAAGCGGTTAATGCTGGTATTCCTGAGTTTCCTCTACTGAGATGGAGGAGGTTGATCAGCTAATGCAGATGATCCTGGCAAGTAGCCTTGCACTGTAAGGAAAGGGGGGAGGTTAAGAATTAATGCAAGTTGGAAAAGCTAGTGCTGAGGAACGGAGCTCTGGTCCCACCTCCCAGTTATTTAAGACAGCTGGAGGCACTGGATAATAGAAATATGGGAGAAAGGGATCTCTGAATCTCCTGCCTACTACCCTGTGTTTCACAACAGAGGAAAAGCAGTCTTTTACTTAAATTCTCATTTGCTGGAAAAATTGGTAATTGTTCACCCCTTCTTCCATCTCCAGCCCAATTATCAGATTTGACAATCAGGTAGCAAGCAGGGTCTTTGCTTTGGTAGCAAAGTCCAACCTACAGTAACAGCAGTTGAGTTGCAGGGAAGATATATGTCATATCTCTTTACAGGTTCTTAAACCCAGAGACCCTTTGTGTTGCTGAGTAACTTGACCTCCTGTTTCTGACAAGACCCTGAATTTAGCTTTTAAGGTATTTCATATCCCATAGTCTTGTTTGCATTTGCTTTCAAAATGCCCTCTTACCCAAAGACAAAAAACAATACCCTGTTGCTCAGCTGTCGGGCTTGGAGGTAGTTGAGTACACTGATCTGTGATCACACAACAGAATGTGGTACATTTGGGAAATGAGCAGTCCCCTTTCCAAAGAATAAGCTCACTGAAAGATTACGTGTGGTGTTTCCAGTGCTTATCTGAAGAAAGGCAGAACCTTTACTTTGTTGGAATGATCAGTGTGAAATTTGTCCTTTGGTAACTTTTTTTGCTTAAGAGTGTGGACTATCATCAGTTAAAAGTTAGTACTTTGCTCTTTTGGTTTTGTAAAAACAGGCGTGCAAATGTTGAACTTATCTTTTCTTTTCACGAGTAGAATATTTGTGGGTTTTTTTTCGCTTGAATATCCATGCACGTTGATTTTGTAAGGCTACAGTTTTATCTATGTTGTTGCAGTTCTCATAAGGCAAGTTAGGAAATAGGCTGTATGCTGAGCACTCATTGAATGACACTTGTAAAGAATGGTCTGCATTTTCCTCCTGTGGAAAGGCACAGTATAGTCCATTTTAAAAGAAGCCATCAAGTGGGGAGATATAACCACATGTGATATATGCATGCTGCATAGTGTATAAGGCCACAGAACACGCTAGAAAGGAAGCTGTTACAGATGCAGGTGCTATAAACCAGTCAGCAATCTATTAATTAAAAGTGACATTGATATGAAATAGTTACCACTTTTGGGTGCCATGTAATGAGAACTGTACATGAGGGAGTTACACAAATTTGGTATGGTATGTTTTCAATAACATAGAGTGAAACTAGCCTCTAAAAGTAGCTTTTTAGCCTAGCATCAATATGGAATGCTGTGATATTTCAGTAGTCTTAAATTAGAGTTTTTCTTTTGGTAGATGTAGTAGGTTCTTGGGTCTGCTCTTCTAACTGGTGTATATTTCGTTGACTTCCATATGTCTTACTAAAACATGTACACGATTGAAGATGAGAAATTTTGCTTTTTAGGAAGTGCAGTAGGTAGTTGGATGTTCAGAAAAGATCATTGACCAATTAGTCATTAGTCATTCCTTCTATCTAGTTGTTCTTGGAAAGAGAATTTCTGTCAAGAAGCTCAAAACTTTAGTGTAATAGGGGGGAGGAAGAAATATGACATTGACTCTGTTGCTTTCATTATTGAAAGTAAATAACTATTCTGCAAATAACCAAAACAAAATTCTGAAAATTAAGGTGTCATTTTACAGATACACCATAGTGCATGAGATGTGCAGAGTTAGTACTCTCCCTGTCAAGTTCCTTCTTTCAACTCTTGTGAGGAGATACTAGTCAACTCCACAGTACCCCAGAGAAAAATGCTATACAGTTTAAGACCTGCTTGCTGTTTTGACTATTCTTGTCCTTTGCTAATGATCTACCAAGGTTTGCAAGCTAGTGGAGTAAATTCATTGAGGCCTAGATGGTAGTTACAGAAGAAAGTAGCACATGAACAGAGAAGATCAGGAAGGTCAGGATATTCCTTACATCCTACTCTGGGCTGTCAGGAAGTCATTCTAGCCTGGTAACAACAGTGTCCCTGATGTGTTAAAAAACTGGCATTGACTGAGGTTACCTTAGAGGCATCATGGGAATGCAAATCAGTGACCTCTTAGTGGTATAAGACTATAGCAAAAGAAAGTGGAGACTGGGAAATTAAACCATTGTACAGCAACTTTGATATAAGCTTTGGTAGATCAAACTTTTAACCCATGTGTTCCTGCTAACCTCTTTCTTTCTCTTCCATACTTTATAGTACAGCAGAATCTGTTTAATTTTTAATTATTTAATTTCTGCCTCTAATATGTATTTGAATCACTGTAATGAATTTTCACTTTTCAGTTGTTTACCTCAATTAAAGGATGTGAATTCTGCCACTGCAGAGTCAAGATAAATTTTGACAAGCTGCAGCAATTGGGCAAGTAGAGGTTTGTTAGCCATCTAAAAATGTCTTAACTGTGTTTCAGCCTTAGATATAGTATGTGTTATTGCTGTATGCCATTTTGTTGTCAGACAAAAATTATGAGATGATATAACCTCGCCTCTTTTGTGTCACGATTTTGTGGTTTTGTGTAGTTCCATAAGTGTATCTAGTAGGAGGTTAATTAAACCATATTTTAATTATCCTAATTAAGAATTATTTTGCCTGCCATGAAGATAACTTATCTTTCCCTTGAATACTGACAAACCTAAGTAGCAGGAAACTACTAATCAGACCTTAATGCAGTGGCCTTGCAGACTTTTAAGGCTCAAATGCGATTTTCTGGCTTTCAGGTTTGGGTTGTTTGGGGATTTTTTTGTTTGTTTTATTTTCTTGCAAGTGAAAGAAAAATTTAGTATTCTTACTTCAGCTGAAAGCTGGACATCTCTCTGTAATCATGATTTCAAAACTTGGTTCTGGAGAGAGAATGCCACATCTTGAATCACCAATAACTTTTCTTATTCCACATAAGATTAATTTTCATTGTATTCAGTGATAAGACAATCAGCGTGGTCCAATAATGTAAAGTGCTTGCCACTAGAGTTTCCTTATACATCTTAACCCGGCTACCAAAAAACCCCAAACCCACAAACCATAAAAGGCCTCATTTTGTCTTATTTCTGAGCATACATTGAGAACACCTACCCCCCACTGCAAACTGCTGAACACTGAGTTCTTCAGCCAGTCAGACCATGTGTTTACATGCTTAGATGTTCCCAAGTATATGCAAGTCTTTAAGCACTTGCTTTTGAGCACTTTAGCCTACCTGCTAAGAAAAGAAATAGAATATTGCTCCAAATAGTCTTTTCTTTATGATGCAAGCTCTTTGCATATACTTTACATATGTGGTTTCTGATTTCATCGTTACAGAGATGGTGAACTAGCAGTTAATCGAGTGTAGGGTGTCACCGTGTTTTGCTTTCTCCTGGCAGCACAGCTGAGACAGCTGCAGAGAAACAAATTCAGAGTCAGGTTCTGTTCACCACTCAGCCCCTTCACACTCACAATCACCAGCTTTGCAAAATATGTCAAAATACAGCTAAAGGAGTGCTGAGCTAATCAGTACCTAGGGGCAGCTAAAGATTTGGTTAATGAGCCTTTTTTTTTTTTTTTAACCATTCCAGAAATGTAAGCAAACAAGACAAAGACTAAAGAGCTTTAGACATTATCTGACTGTTAAAGCATTTTATTGAAGAAATAAAAGTTACCTAGTTTAGGTACCCATGTGTCTGGAGCCAAATGACCTCTGTCCTTGTGTTTGTCACGTATAAGATTTTCTGTGGTTTATGTGGAGTTCCGCTTATGCTTGCTTGTGTGGGCTGTTCCCTTGGTTCAGGTGCCCACATATTGCACAGTACCTGAAAAACTAATAGAAGTTTCTGCAGTCTTCTCCCTGCGATTCTCCCCTGGAAGGAATTTTTGCCACTCGTGATACAGTACCTGTTTTACAGTAGTTTTCACAAATACGATCACTCATGTTAGACATCCAATATGCAAGTTCTTATTTTAGTTCCCCTGCATGTAGTAGAGGGCTATTTATACTAGTTTGGTTTTGCATGTGACACTTGTAAGTAATGAGATATAAAACACTACAGCTTTTAAAATTCTTTTTCTTAGGTTGGCTCTCATCTGTGCCATTAATACAAGTAACAAACTGCAGTCACAGTGGGGAGAAAGAGAGTAGGTAGCAGAGAAGCCAGTGGTTTGAATATCTTCCTCACAACTTTCTCAGATGAAGTTATTTTCTTTGTGAAATACTAGTCAAAGATGTACATGTGCAGTCTTAGTTCTTTTCTATCCCATCTTTAAAAAAAGCTTAAATTGGAAGAAAAAAAAAATAGCTGCAGCCCTTCCAAGAACTATCTTCTGAGCATAAGCAAAGCTGAATTTCACATGCTGTAGTTTCTTGAAGACAGCTGTGGGTTTTGATTTTTTTTTTTCTGGGTTAAAAGTATATGTTTTCTGTTTTAGATTCACATAGATTTTTATCTCCTAGATACCTTCTGCACACACTCCCCTCTTATCATGTGTGTGATTTGTAATACTTATTTTGCATAAGCAAACTGACTGATAAATTATGATCCATTTATGTCTCAATGCAGATAATTGTGGATGCTTGGATGCTGCCATATTCTACAGTTTAACTGGGAGTATACTAGATTCTAAGTTTGCATGGTATGTGCTTTGTACTGTCAAGAACAGGAGAGATAGCAAAGCATAAGAAACAAGAGTATATGGTGCAGTCACTGTTTTTAATTCTAAATTCATATAAATTTGTGGGGTTGACTTGGCAGTTAACATTTGTTGTTGTTGTTCTTACTAGGTTACAGCTGTTGGAGGCGGTGGGAGAAGTGTGTTGTCCAATGGAATAGCCTCATTTATTTTTGACCAAAGAGGGTCTTGATACTGTGAAGGTAATGGTAGGTAGTGAAAAGAGAGCTGAACTGTTAGGTTGCTCAACCTGTCGATACCTAACAAATGTGTCAGCATTTAAAAAAAGAAAAAAGGAAAAAAGAAAAAAACCCAGTGAACTAAAGCATCTAGACAAAAGGTTTACTGGTTTCTGTAGGATTACAAATGCGTGTTGGTTTACATAACCTTATTTGAGCTCTGGGGATAAAGTACTTTTAGGAAAAAATTTTCTATGTTGCTTTAAACTTAAAGACAATAGTCTTTGTATTGTAGAAGAGATGTAATAAAAATAGCTTGTAATGAAACAGTATCTAAAATTCATAAATTAGAACTGTAGTTTAACAACAACAAAACCTTATATATGCTTATTTTCAATCTCCTAGACTAGTCTAGAAAAGATGAACTGCATGACCTGCTACATAACAGCGACAGTGGACCCAGCAGCTCGCCTTCCTGACAGGGTGGCACCACCACTGCCACTTCTGTCTTTGTGCCAGTAGGCTCAGTCCGAAGGCGGGTGGGATCTTCTGTTTACAGCCAGTCCCATATAGTAGGTAAAATGACTCATTCCTGGAAACTCCAGTGTTGTTTTGACAGGCTTTTTTAAAGGTCTGTCTTACTTTCTTGTTCTAGTAGTTAATTAACTGAAACTGTACCATAGAGTTTTAAGGAGTTGGTTGCTTTATCCGATTCCTGAAATGATCAATGTATTTGCTCTCGTCCTGCTAAACTTCTCAGCTGTGGTGAATCTATTAAAGGAATCTTTCAAGCATGTCATTCTTGTTTGTAAACCTTTGTAACCTGGGAGAACAACTGAACTGATGCTGTCAGGTAGCATTTTATGTATCTTGCAGTTGAATTGACAGATACTTTGGAAATGGTTTTATTTTAGATTTTGTAATTTTATTATTTTGGAGAATAATAACATTTTTATTTTATAGATATAAATAATTTTGTTGTGATAGAGTCACAATACAAGATCTTTGTCTTTGGTCTTGGGAGAGAATCAAAGATAAAATGGTGAAGTATACTGGTTTTTAAAAAGTTTTCGTTTTATTATTAGAAAGCAATTTGACTTCTCTCCCCCTCCTCCCCTCCCCTGAACTTCCTGCTCTTCACAAATAACCTTCCAACATACAATTAATAGTTATTGTCCTTACGTCATTTCAAAATCTCTCTGTATCTAACACAGGCATGAGTCTGGAATTCTTTTGTTCTGACCTAAGATAAAAGTCTTAGTGCATGACAGTGGGAAATAAATTAAACAATTGTTAGAGGGCTATTTTTTAGGTTCACTAACTGCACCAGGCACTGTTATTTTAAGCTTCTGATTTTTAACAAAACAACATTGAAGAGAAAAACTGTCAAATGTGGATGTTGGACACAAGGGTGAGATCTGTACTGAGGAGGAGTGTGAGAGTGGTTAATGTTCGTCTCCTTTGGACACTTCAGATGTGCATTTGAATGAGCTTTGTGTTTATTCAAAGTTAGTTGCCATTGGTGATTTTCTTCTTGTATTGAGGGTTCAAGCAGGGGAATGCCACTAATAAAGCAGTCAGTGCCTTTACCTAGCATGTCAGGTCTTGCAGTACTGCAATTGTATTCGTCTCTGGCTTCTAGTGGCTGTCAATAGGGCAGATCAACACTGCAGCCTTGGCAGCAGGAGTAATTTTTAAGGATACAAATAAAAATGAGGCACCTATCTCCTGCAGGCTGTCAGTGGACTTTGGTGCTTAGCTGCCCTTCTTGGTTTGTCTTTTCTCTTTTTCTTTCCTTTTTTTTTTTTTTTTTTTTTAAATTGTTTCTAATCTCTACTGTTAAGGAAAAACAAACAAACAAACAGACCTGTTTATATTAGTAGCATTTCATATTGTTTAGTTCCAGAAAATAATTATTAGGGTTATCTGATCTATCCTTTCCAATCTTAGATCCTTGCTTTCTATCTTATTCTGCTGCTCTTTTTTATATTATCAGATCAGAAAATGAAAATTTTCTTGTACAAGCAGAGAATGCACCAGCCTTGGCTTAAAAGCTAGTGTGAAGCTTGCCATTTCATTCATTTATCATAGGTACTGTAACTATTTCATACCAAACCTCCCACCATTTAAGTTTGTCTTGGTATGAGCTTATTACAAAGACAGGACCCTGAGTCAATTTACTGATTGTCCTACCATCGTAGGTCAGGATGACAAGCCACGGGTAATAGCCTCATTGACGGACAACAAAATGAGCAAATACTGAAAATGAGCAGATTTTTTATATGAGCAGGTTGTCAGCTTTCTTATTGAAGTAGCAATCTGAAACAAGAAGGGCTATTCTTGCTGTTTGTTTCACAGATAAATGGACTAAATTTTGATCAGCTGAACCTGATGACTGCTGGCATTTAAGAGGCATTGACATTCAGAACTCACTGAAAATATTTAGAGGGTGATCCCTCTTACACAGATATATACAAATACTGTCATAGTACATTTCAGGGTCCAACTTCTTTTCTGCGGTATGTGAAAGCTCTAAAATATCCTATAAAGCTTTCATCTGAGATGTTCATTAGCCATTTATTCCAGATGCTTTCAAGGGTTCTGTGGAATACCAGTTGTTCTAGATCTGGTTCTCTGAACACAGCACTGAAATTGTATCTAAAGCCGTATTTCAGACAATAAAATACAGTATTTGTTGAAATGTTGACTTTTGTGCTGCTGATAAAAGATAAGATACCAAAATTAAACATCTAACGGTTGCTAGCGATGTCTCATTTCAGTTGAATTAGGTTATTAGGGAAATCTTCAGTCATATTCTTTTCTGTGCTGCACTTCCTTACTCATTCTTTTACCTGCATAGTAGAAACTAAGCTGATGATTTGCCGATGCTAAAAGGAGTATGTGCTCCTTTCCTGTAGCTTGTGCTAGGCCTAGTGCTCATCTGACTACACATTCAGCAAGCTAGTCCCAATCTCCTAATCCAGCAGCAAATGTCTTTTTGGTTAATTCTTGTTCTGTGACAGTGGATTTGGGTCATATTGCAGTCAGATGTCACAGTCAGCTGGAGATGTAGGAGCAGCATGTGGCTGGGAGAGGGAGGGGGTTAAGACAGAATTGGGAAAGGAGAGAAAGAAGGCAGGCTGGATTGCAGTTTTTAGCACTTAATAGAAAGCTTCCAGATATTTGCAAGTGTTTCTTGCTTATATTTGTTGTACTATATACCTGTAGTGGTATATAAGTGAAAAGACCTATGCAAAATAATCAATGTTCCTCTGGCGTCTTCCCTGCTTCCTTCCCTGAAACACCCTACCACTGTATGAGAGTAGATTTGCTTTGTGTTGTTCTATGAAGGGCAATAAGCCTAAACTACATGTTTGTACTTACTCAGAGGCAACTTCTTGTGGAGATGCCCAGAGTATTACTACTGAGAGAATGAGGGTTTTGACATATAATGTCTTTAAAGACACGTCTGTGTACAGTGTGACTATGTTCTTCAGTGATATTCAAAGAATATTCAATTCACTTTGTCACATCATCTTTATGTGTTGTCTTGTATTTTTCTTTCAAATATTTAAAAATATACATTAAATCATTTGTATTAGGAAATTTACAGTTAAGAAACTGGTAGGTTAAGTATTCCAAGGTGTGATAGTGAGTTTGTTTTGATTACCTGCCTTCATCTGATTGTCCTAGCTTCACAGTTTGCTTTGTTCTCATCTCATCATTTATATTTCTTTGAATTTTGGTAATGCTTGGGTTGCCAGTAAATTCTATGACATTGCAGTGTTTAAAAGTTAAATATGTGTGTGAAATACTTTTAAAAATTATAATTACTGAAGTATATGACAATAGAAGTTTGTTTTATATGTTAAGCTTGTAAGAGAAAATGCTTTTAGTTAACAGATAGTTGGACAAAGTAGAAACCAGTAAATTCTGTCCTTTAGCTGGAGAGAAGATGGCAAGAAACTGCACACACACACAGATACACACACACATGAAATTTAGGAACTACTCTGGTGTGCAAAATCAGTGTTCTTTATTCAGAAGAGTAATTTAGTTTATGTAATTGGAAATTGATTGAAGTGCTGCATCTTGGAAACTTTACCTCTAATGTTACTAAATTCATGTTCTTGTTCAGAGAGAATGTGAACTGATTCACTATTTATATACAGTGAATTCACCATTGCCAGGGATATATGTGAGGCTGGAATTCCAGATTATGGAAGAATATGGATAGTACATGTCCTGTGTGTTGCAATCCATAGCAATAGGCCTAACAGCCTCCCTGTGTCTGCACTGCATGGATTCCTCATTCCTGGAGTGAGGAATGCTGAGGAGAATGGTGTGGGCACAGTGCTGGGCTTTGTGAGGCCCAGATCCTGTACAAGCACAGCCAGGTGGGTCTGCAAGGCCCAGATCACGTACGGCAGAACCAGCACTGAGCTCAAGCTGAAGAGCTTTGCTGCGCTCAAGCTGACTCTGCTGAAAGGCAGTTTGTCGCATCGGTACTATGTCTCTATGCTTCCAGTTTTAAGACAACAGTAACATGTGAGTTGGCTTCTGTCTGGAGCAGTCTGGATCTCTGGGCTGTGTTACACCCTGTTTCTGAGCGGAGGTTAGCAGGGGAAGCAGGAGAGCTGCGTGAGCCCTCTGTGTGCAGGGGGCTAAACTGCCAAGTCGGTCTCTCTGTGGTGTGGTTAACTCACAGCCTGGATTAGCTGTTGGTAAATGACTGTAATCTTGAATTTGAAACAGCTCTTGTAAATTATCTTGTTTGTATGGTGAAAAGCAAGGGGATTTCATGTCTTTAAACTATACGGGGCACATTCATTCCTGATGCATAATACTAACAACAAACCTTGAAAAATGAGGGAAAATAGACTCTTGCAAACTTCATTGGTTTTGGGGTTTTTTTAGGCAATTCCCTGTTACTTTTGCATTATTATTATTACTATTTTTAGTTAAAATTCAACTCTTTTTTTTGAGTGCAGAGATATTTGAACAGGTCAGGTACAATTCATTTCTTACCCACAGAAACAAGTAAATGTATAGCCCCAAAATATCAACAGAAATCTAACATTTGATCTACTATAGTTCTTTATTTCATTTATTGACTATCAGTTTTTTGAAACAGGCAGATTAATTGTCTTCTGTAACAGGCTCAAATTAACATTTTATGCTTCTTTTTTTAATTAAATTAAACTTTAACCCTGAAAATTGGAGTGACTGAGTCAGTGGTTGCTATAAAAATGTTAATTTGATATATAAAGCTGTAATTGGGTGTTTGTTTCCCCCTGACTTTCAGCTTCTCCTAATCATATTGGCACTGGTAACTGCTGCCTTTTGCAAGACATCCAGAAGGGTGATGTGAGTGTCCTCTAACCTGCTTCAGGCAAAATGAGCTACATAAGCTTAATAATTTAAATTGGTGATCTGAACTGACTTGTCTGAATTTTTGCCTAAATGATAAGATAGGGCGTGCATGGAGTAGTCTGCTGACTCTGTAGTGGAGGTGGTAGCACCCTGGCAGAGAGGCAGATGGCAAGTTCAGGTGGTTAATGTCATCTTCTAGCTCAGCTTAACTTTGTACAAGATGTACATCCACTTGCTTTAGTGTTTTTAGGACAAGGGCTATTCTTACATCCTGTTTTATGGCAGATTTATTACCAGGCTTTTATACCTAGCTGAAGCATGTTTTATAGTAGTCTAACCCAGGTTACATTCTTACCAATGCTTGTTTTAACCAGTGATTAGCCTCTCTTCATTGGAGGGGGTGGGGGTGGGGGGTAGGACAGTACATATTTTGGGTGTTGTGAAGAACTGCGCTTCTGGAAACATGAAGATTTAAATTTTGACAATTGGGGCAGTAGGAGGAACAATTCAGGAAGATGATCTATATCTGAATGTTTTATAGTGACTTTAGCTCACCACAAATTGCTAGTCTCTTTCCTGGTCATCATCAAATGAATGATTTTTCTTTTTTCTTTTTTTCCCTTTAAGGAAGGAGAACTGTACCTGAATTGCAGTTTTCAGTTTGAGGTTTTACAGCACAATGGAAGATTATTGCCTCTTCTGCCTCAGAAATGAATGATGCAAGTTCAGGTACTTATCTATTCACTGCCAGCACATCCAATCCATACATTGGAGAGACACACAACTTTCTAAAAGGAGAGATAATATCTTTTTTTTAAATTAGCTGATATAATTAGAAAAACATACTAGTGTCTTCCCACATCTAAATCCCTCAGCCCTTCAAGTCTTAAATAAAAGTTGAGATCAAATCCAAATTGAGTTCCGAGTTTAATTGGATGTATATCAGTCAGACCATGTCAGGAAGATAGATCAGACTGGCAAAAAAGGTGGTAAGATGACCATCTCTAAAGGTAGTCAGAGGAAAGTGTAGCCTGTGGAATATGGACAAGATGGTTTAGGGAGGGGAAAAAAAAAGTACATCTTTTAATACAGTATACAGGTATTTGCAAGAAGCCATCTACTTTAAAAGTTATAGCTGAGTTGAAGTTTTGTCATTGCTGCTGAAGTGTGTTTAGAGGATTATGTGCTGATCTGGGTGAATGGGACATGTTTAAGAGGGTGTGTATATTCTGGGAGAGAGGCCAAAGTTGGTTTGCAGCAGGGCAATAGGGCTGTTCTCTGCCTCGTGTTTGAAACAAAATATCAAATCAAGTAGGCTTAAATCAAACATGCTCTATTCTACACACATAGATATGAGGAACTTAAAGAAAGAATGTGGTTGTAGAAGTTAATAGGTGTGGAAAAGTACTCTGCAAATAAGTTCTCTTGGTGTCCTGAATACTAGAGCTTAGATTAGCTTTGAGGGAAAGAAGTGTCTGTACCTCACTTTAGGAACCAAGACTACATCTTTGTGGTGAAGACAAGACAAGGACGTTCTGAACCACTGATTTTCACTGAAAGAGGAAGCTATCTGTAAGGAACACGATAGGAAGCTTATCCTATCAAGATTTTCTAACTTCATAGCTGTTGAGATAAAAATTCAAAGCATTCTTTTTTCTGTTTGTGTGTGTATAATCTGCTGCATCAATAGCTGGGGTTTAAGATACGTTATTTACATTGTGATGACTAATGTAAAATCCATGCCTAACCTACTGCGGAGTAGTTCTGTTTGTACAACTCCAAATAAGCAGGAATGCCAAGTAATAGAATGCACTTCATTGCTGGACATTGCTGGAGTCTTGTATTAACTGGGATGTGTCCTTCAGAAAGAATTTAGTATCACCTTTATCTTGTGAGGCTCTTTGGTTAATTGGCACAATTTTTTCTTAATTGCAGTCTTAACTGACACAGCTGGAAGCTTCTCATTGAATAGAATTTATAATGTTGATAATGTTTGGAAAACCTAGAGCTAATCCATATTGAAATAATTTTACAGTCCCACAGAATGAAAACTCTAATTCTGTTTTGTAACATAAACAGGATCATTTAATGTTCTTAACAAGTCATGTGTGTCATGTAGCCTTGGAGGCTGGTAGTTATCAACTGTTATTCCTTTTGACTATTAAAATTGGAGCAAGCACCTCATTAAAATATTTAACCATCTCTTTCAAAGCTGATGGCTTCCAACTGGAAACTTAAATAAGTCTGTGATAAGGGAGAGTCAACAGAGACATTGTGAGCAGTCTGTACATGTGTCATAAGGTGTTTATTTTAAAAGTACAGTAATCGTGAGAACTGTCAAAATGCAATGGAGTTGTTAAAACACTTGTTCTACTTTGCCATAATGGCAATCTTTCTTGATGTGAATATTTAGAATTATCAAATCCATTATATAACTGAACGACAGTCACAACCAGGCATCCCAAGACACTCTGTGTAACTCAGGATGGAATTTAAAGAAGCTACTAGTCATAAATATGTCCACAGTTTTTAGATTGTCATTTCATAAAAGCTAATTCTGCCTGTAGTGCTGAAATATTTACCTGCTGGCATATAATTCTGGCCTTGAAAGGCAAATTTTTATGTAAATTACCAGTCATGAGCCAAACCAAACAAGGTTGTTGTGCACACATTGGAAAGTACAGAAACTGGTGACGTGGAGTTACTGAAGATGTTCATCTACGTTTTTTATAATTGTTTAAAAAAAGGTGCAAGTCTGAAGCATGCGTTGAACCTAATGTATTACATGGAATGGGTGGTAGTCTGGGGAGGAGTGCTTGGGGTGATAAGCAGTCTGTCAGTACAGAAGCTTGACTAGTCAGTTAACTCTTACAGGAAGTGTGCCATGTGGTCAGTTGTAGAGTTTGTCCTTTTACAGAATCAAGCTCTTTTTCCTGCTGGGAGAAATCCATTTTTCTGTGGACCTCCTAAAAGTGGATTTTGGCCAAACTTCATGAGACAAGGCTGACATTGACAGTGCTGCAGGCTCCTCTAAAGAGTTAGGTAAATGAGTTCTCTGTCTCTCCACTGGAAGGGAAACCATGAAGACAAAATACATATGCTTATACGCAAGTACATTTTTTGTCATTCCTAGCTATATGTGTAAGTGCTGAATAATGTAGCAGAGTGCTCAACTCTTATTCCCTAAACCTTTAAAGATGTTAGTGGCATCATTCGGTGTGGTAAAACTGTATTAAAGCTCCTTGTCATGTAGCTATCCAAAGAGATACTATTTTGTACTCACTGGTAATCGATACCTTTTACCAGCTCTGAAAGATGGAAAAAAGAATTGTAATATACTTTTGAAAATTATAAGGAACTACTTATATTGGGGGAAAAAGTAGAAGTCTAAGGAGCTTTGATATGCTTTTCCTTTAGAGAGCTCCAATATTTCTGTATTGGGTGGAGGTTATGCAGCTGTTTTTATCCTAATGTTAACATATTAGGTTACAGGAATCTTTCCACTTAATTGAGCAAACACAGGAGAGTATTTATGTAACTGAAGATCTGCAACTGCCAGTAGAATTAATTAGGAGAGGAATAATTAGGCAAGTAGTAGTGTCCAAATGGTCCCAATAGAAAAAGGTATTGCAATCCCAATAGAAATCTCATTAATGTTGTTATTTGTGATGAGCTGTGCCTTTTGCAGTACCATAAAGGGAGGCAAATGTGGAAGGATCTCAGTGGGGTGCCAACTTGGGTATGAAGCAGAAACAATATTAAGGTTTTAAGCTGTCTAGTCTCATTATTGTCAGTCATGGCTGCAGCTCCGCTATCTGCTTAAAAGCCTTCCTCGATTGAATGAGCCACTTATGGTGAAATAGGTACAAAAGAGGAAATTTCAGGTTAGTACTTGTTCTAGAATTGTTGCTTCCTGTATCAGAAACATGTTGTCTGTTATGCCGAGAGACAGAAAAATGAGACAGATTAAGCTTATTTCAAATACCTTTGCTTGAATTCGACAGTTTACTGGTTCACAGAATGGAAAAGTTAATGAGCATATTATCTAGACTTTCCATTGTAATATTACTCATACAATGAAATAAAAGAAAGGTTAATTAATGTGATGTCATAATTATAGTGGCTGTTCTAGGAAGTAGTCTCTTTGGTTCCCAGTCTGCAGTAGCAAGGTCTGTCATGTGGTCAGTGAGGGAAAATATCATAGATGTAATTCTCTGGGGGAAGCTGAGGGTGGGTACTATAACAGAGGAGTTGAGTTTTCCTTATTTTCCCCTTGTTTTGTCATCTGATAACCTTTTTTTAGCTCTAATACAAATCACTGTATAGCATTTATCTCTACAACACTGTACAATACAGCGTGCATTTTTCAAATTTGTTTCAAGCAAATTTCTTTCAAGCATTTGTTTAAGCAGGCCTCTTATTTATATGCATTTCTTTAAAATGTGACTATAAAATATGCACTAATTCTAGATACCTGGGGCCATGTTCAGACACGCATATCTCTTCCTTAGTGAAGAGAGACAGGCATCTGAGTGAGATTTTTGTGACTCTTACTGTGGACAGTATGTATGAAAACAGGATGCAGAGAAGAGATGGAAATAGTTGTTTGACTATGGGTCTTTGAACATGGGCTAGATGAGAGGCAATGTGCTGTACTTTACTGTCTAGGCCAGAATACCTGAAATGTGGGATTCTGATTTCTTCTAATACACTGAATTTGATGTCATTTATTAGCTAACCATTTGTAGTGTCAATGGCAAAATCTTTCTTTTGTTGCTTTCTAAACACAGCCCTTTTGTAGTCTTGCCCAGAATTTCTAGGAGGGTGTACAGAAGAGCTGTGCAATGAATGAGCAGCAGGACTAGTGTCTCTGAAGGGAGTTGGCTGCACTGTACATCCTGGCGCAGTAGTTAAACACGTGCAACACGTGTCTGGGGAGCACTAGGGACACCGCAATGGTGACAGACGTGCAGCAGCTCTGATGCATATAAAAAATACTAGTTGCTGTTCAATCACTGTGCAGTTAAAGAAGGGTTGCTTCTCTCTGTAGTGTTCTTGAATAAAACATATGAATGCGCTGTGCTGTGCAAGCATGACTAAGGCCAGTACTTCCAGAACTGACTAGAGTTGCTGGCGTGCGGGATCTCTTCCCAGCCAGCATATATTCAGTGTGGACTTTGCATTTCACTTGCACAGGAAGTGCAAGTGAAACAGAGCTGTACTGCTGAACCCTTCAGGGCTATTGGAATCCTAGAAATCTGGGAGAAATAGAAAATAAACCTTAAGCCCATTCAGAGAAGCAAGCAGAAAATCTTCTTTGTGTGCTTTTTCTTTCTCTCACCAGGAAGAAAACACTACCTGAAGTATTCAAACATTAGCCCAACTTAAATTTTAATACTTTTTTCTAGGCAATTTTTTTTTCAGATATCCAGAAGTATTTTATCTAAATAGAATCAAGGCTAATGTAAGGACAGGAACTGTGGATTTTGAATAATGGGGAAACTGAAATAATCTAGGACTCAATGGGAGTCTGATTCAGAAATAAATGGGCAATGGAAAGTTAGTGCTGGAGAGCACTTCCCAATGCTTCAGGAAAGTTAAACAGCTCAGGTGAAGCATAGGTTGAAATAAGTATTACTCTCCTCTGCGGTGTCTCAGGTGATGAGCATCCTCACTCTAGCCCTCCTGGGTCTGTGTCTTGCCTTGCCTTGCCTTTTTCACCACTAAATCAGAGAAGAAAAACTTGTTAACCCATTTCTACTGTAAACCTCTCGTGCATTGGCTATCATTTTCTCATGAAATCACAGAAAAAAAAAAAAAAACAAACAACAAAACCAAAAACCAAACAGGCAGTCCAGGGGAGAGGCTAATGGCTGAAAAATCAAAAAGGGAAAAGAAGTGAAGATGAGAAAGTGAAAAACATGCAGGTTACTTCAGGAGAAGACTATGAAGGAAGGTGTTCAAAGGGCAACGCTGGTCAGCAGTAATAGGAGTTATTTATAAAAAAAACCCCTCCTACCAAACATTAACAAATATCATATTCATGTGAGGGCAGAGGCAGCAAGTCAGGAGGTTAACTGGTGTATACCACTTAGCTCTTCTTACATTCTGTATGTAAACCAGTGCATCTTGGCATGAATCCCTACTCTTAGGATTTTAATTCGACTGTAGCAGCAAGAGCAGCAGTTCCTAAACCCTGGTGCTGTTCATCCCAGTTCCAAGGCTCATGACCCTACTGCTGTAACTGAACTTCATTGGGTTTGTGTCTCCAGTGGTTAAATGCTGAGGCCCTGTTTCTTGGGGAACTACTGTACTGAAGGGACTCTTCAAAGTGTTGTCTTTACATATCTCATGAAATGAAATCTTGAGAGCATGGTTTTAGCAAGCTCAGGGCTTCTACGCTGTGCGGGGGCTCCCCCGACCACCTTTTACAGCACAGACAATTCACAATTTACAGAAGTCAAATTAGTAATCAAAAACGTGATGACTTAAAAATATAACTCTGCCTGAGGTAGCAGGAGAACTGCTGGTTCACTGTGGCTCACCGTTTCCAGGCTGGACGCGAAAAGAAAAGGTGCTGGCTAGTAAAGACAGAGGGTGCTGGGGAGCTACCCAGGGGGTGCTCAGAGGGGACCTCCGAGGTGGCCAGGCTAGGGCAGGAAGCTTACACTATAGCTTGTATTAACTTCAAATCCAAAAATCAGTGAAAGCCGAACCTCCTCCTAGTTCTGATTAGAAGCCTTTTTTTTTTTTTTTCTATGTGAACTTAATTGTTTCCTGCTCGTCTTCAACTAGATTAGGTTAAAGCTGTATTTTAACCTAAGTTAAAGTACTGTTGATAGTTTTTCCCCCCCCCTTTTCCTTTTTCCCAGTAGTAAAGGCTTGAGGATGTCAGTCAGCATGGGGACACAGTTGCAGGCGTCATGGGAAAGCAAATTGCTCACCCTTTCCACTCCGTAGTGTGCTGGGTCCTAGTGCCTCACTGTATCCATGTTTTCTCATCTCAGTTTAGCGTCTCTTAAAACTCTTCAAAATAACATCAACAGGCTAGGAAACACCGATCCAGTAAATTCAAAGCAGGTCACCTCTCAGAATCATGTGCAAATCCCATGCAAGACGTTTTCTAAAATCAGAGGCTCTGTTAGTCTTTCATTTGTGTTACAGAGGTGGTGCTTCCCTAAGTAAGAATTGATTCTAACCTGAACTAGAGTTATAGTTCATGCAGTCGCCACTGTGACTAGGCAAGTATTTGCTCTGTGGGGTGGGAGGTTACAGATGAACAAAACCTGCACCAGGCAAATGTTGCCATCGGTGTCCTAAAGCTTTACTTCTCCGCATTCAGCAGTGGGTATCATGCAGGCCTTGGGAGAGAAGTGCTTGTAACAGTTTTTGTTTCACTATCTCCTTTCCTTTCCCAGATAATGCAAACTGTTAGGCATTTAAGGTATGTTTTGGAGAGGTTATATTTTGATGTGTAAAACCGTTAGCTTCTCTTGGGTTTGACCACTTTATGTATGAAGGCAAAGCAGAGTAGTAGTTTAAAGATAAATAGGATTAGAGATTAAAGTCTTTACTCCAAAAACTGATTTGCAGAGATCTCTTCTGTAATTCGAACTAGTGTTGCTGTGTATTTTGCCATCATAAACTAATATGAATACAAATTTGCTAATCTACCAGATTTTATTATAAATTAGGAAACTGGTTTACATGAGGATTTTGGTTTAAAGAAGTTTTTCAGAGAAGGACGGTGTTGGCTCAGCAGCTTTACTGAGCCCCTGAAAGTAGTTAAATATAGATATCTAACTCTTCTTTCCTGTTATACTACTTCGCAATTAAGCTCTTTTGTCAGTTTTTATATTTCTTGAATATGGGAGCAATAATATTACATGATGAAAAATATGTTGAACTAGAAACTGAGGGGTGGGGAATGTAATGTAAGTATGGACTTATTTTTAAAAAGATTTTGGCAGAAGTTAGTTGTATATTCTTCAAGAAACTAGCACTCTGCACTCCTGTTTGTTCCCACAGCCTTCAGAAATCACCAGGCGGTGACTGACAGACCCAATGGCAGGGTAGGCAAAGGCTCTACAAGGTCTCACCTAGTCGATATGTACTTCCTGATCCCCTTCAAAAACCCAGAGAATTTTGGAGGACCAAATGCGGAAGATGGAAAGCTGTAGGCATACAGCGACAAACTCAGTCCTGACAAGTGTAGACACAGCTCCTGCTGGCTTTGCTAGGAGCTGTGTTCAAGTCAAAGCTGAATTAGGGCCAAAGTGCTGGTGTAAGGCAGTGGTAGCACTAGTGTAGACCTGCCTTGTATAAGGTTAGGCTGCAAGACAGTGCTAAAGCTTTTCTTTCCTAAATAACTGTGGGAAGATGGATAATAGTTAAGTGGCCTTAGAACAGTTCCATATTTTTGACAGTTGTTAAATGTTTATAGTGCTTCCTGTACAAAATATCTGGTGTGTTAAATCACAAACCAGTAGAACAACGAGGGGGCATAAATTTAAACTAGTTAAAAGGAAGTACTTCACAGACAGGCTCTATTCCTTGCCCCAGTAAAGGAGTGTAGTGGCAGATTGTATCAGTTGGTCTAATCAGGGATTAGACAAGTTTGTGATGACAGATCCATAAACTAAGAGGATCAGTTAGCATAGCAATAGTAGATGTTGGGGGTGTATGAGGGGAACAGATAGTAGAAAACAGGCAGATGTGTGCTTTCCTCTGGATAGCTTCTCCTATTGCTGCTCTTGGAGATCAAATACCAAGCTGGATGGACCATTGTTTCTGTATGGACCAATAATGTGTTCCTAGTGTTCTTAAACTTTGCTACCTTGTGCTTTATTTTTCTAAATTGAAAATGGCAAGTTCCTGTTACTGCTGAAGTCAGCAAGTTGATCACCATAACCAAACAATGTGAAAGTGAAGCAGTTCTTGTTATGATGACCACCATCTCTTACAGTCCTACCGAGACCAAGTTTTGGTGTGTAGGAACTGTAAGGAGAACAAGACAACGATGTGGAGGAAAGGGGAGAAACAGGTGATCTTTAGGAACAGAAGCGCAAAGGGGGGAAAAGCTGGAGCAGGAGGATACTAAAGCAAATGGAGTAATATGAACACAAGAAACAATTTCCAGAAAATAGAGATATGAGGAATCCCTTCTTATCACTGGTGGGTGAGAAGGTGTGCTTGCACTTTTTAAGGTTGGATTTGTATCCCTAAAATGCCACACGTTTAGAAGCCTGGCAGTTTTCCCTTGAAAGCTATAAACTCCTGAAGGGGGGGAGTTTCTCCTCCTAAGCTTCCTCCTCCAATGAAACCCAAAATAATCAATGAGTACCAAATCAGTAATAAAAGCAATTATTACAATTTTGGGAGTGTCCAACTCGAGCTTTTTTTTTTTTTTTTTTTTTTTTAAATTAGACTTTTGTGTTGATATACTGGATACTGGCCTATAAAAGAATCAGCATACACACCAACACTTGCATTGTTTGACTAGCAAGGGTAGAGTAAATCTGTGGCTTTGCTTTTTCCTAGCCTTTAGGAGCAACCTTCCTCATGAAAGTTTTAGCAAAGGAATAATCCGTGCATGCTTATTGCTTCTTTCATGCTTGTATGCTTTTTAATGGTAATTAAACAGTACATGTCTTAGATCCAAAGGCAAAACAGATTCTAGTGTGCCTGACTCATTTCTCTCTGAAAAAATCTATATGAGTCTGTCTAATGTTCTGGAAGGCTAATACCTTTACCACTGCACCTCTTATGTAGATATCCTTAGACAGATACCCAATACTTTCCAAATTTTGCAGTAATTGGTTACAGGAGGGGAAAAAATGTGTTCTCTTGGGCATAGACAGAATTTCTCAATGGTCTGAAAGTGTAACAGGGCTTTTCTTATCTGTAAGATGGATCGAAGCAGGTCTTGAAACATGAAAGATTTGCCTTTTCTCATAATATGGGTTAGTTAAGTTGTCATGCAGAAAAACTGAACTATGGAGCAATCGGAATAAAAGGATCTCTCTTAATCCAGTATTTCCTTGGTATTCGTGAGACCTACTAAATTTTTTCTTTACTCATGCACGTGTGTGTGTGTGCGTGCACATGTGCAGCTTCTCTGGTATTGAGTGCTGGTGTAGATGGATCAGGACTAAACAATGATATAAACTAGGTAATATGCAGGTTAGCAGTTGCATAACTCATAGTGATGCAATGTGTATATATATTATACTGAGAGGAAAGTGAGAAAGTTCCTACCTCTGAAACTTAGTAGCTGGTAGTGGTCAATGTTAATGTCAATGGTTAAGAGTAAACAGCTTGTTGGGTGGTGTGTGTTTCAGGTTTTTTTCCCCTTTGAAAAACATTTGTGGGAGCAACATAAACTCACACAGAATCCCAAACTCAGTGTTTATAATCCTCATGATGCTGCTTATAATCATCACAATAATCATCATCATGCTCTACTTAATTGTATACATAATCAGATGGTAACATTTTCAGTTTAAATATTAAAGCTATTCAAATATGTTTTAATATCAGTCTTACAGGCATACCACTCTGCTTTTCGGAAAAGAGTGACTAAGCTAAATTCTTCCATAATCTATTTACAAAACTGCATGAATACTAACATTGTATTAACATACAGTTTTCAGTAAGGACAGCACTTTTTCAGTGTGTGCTTGTAAAGCACCAGAAGTACTTTAATGTAAGCTACAGAATAACATTTGTTCAAGTGTTTTGAAATACATAATATTGATCATTTTTCTTTTCTAGCTTTGTCTCTTAAGGATCATGTTGTTGCACGTGTCCTGTTATCTGTACCTTATAATAATTTCTAGAGGTAAGAGTGATGTAGAGTTCTCAAAGGTAGGACACACTGATTCTTTCTGTTCTGAAGAGGGAAAAACATGCAGAGAGACTGATGCTGTATTAAAGAATCCAACATGAACCCAACCTGTGGATCAAAGAATCCACAAAAGCAAGCCCCAGATTTAGCTCTCAGTTAAAGTTTCTCTTCTATGTCAGTTTTCAGGCAGTCATCAGTAAGGGATGAAGTCATGATGCAGAACTGTGATAAGAATGTTGAAAATAATTCAGTCAACAACCAGTCATAAGCCTACTGGAAAACAGGCTTCAATAGTCTTGCTGTTTAATACGATGAATTTTAGCTGGAACTGTGATATGCACTGCATTTCTTCCAGAAGATGAGACTCTAGTGATACGACTGTAATATGATAGGAAAATGTCACCCTTCCTCTTTTTCCCCGCCACCCCACCCTCCCCAAAGCTTATTAAATAATTATAAAATTAGTTTTTCTGTCTATAATGTGTATTAATGAAGAGCACCAGAGAGTAGTTGTGGCCTTATTATTATTTCTGCTTTTTTTTTTTTCACATTTGGAAGCAAGTACTTTTTGTTTGTTTCCAAATTGCTGAATTTAGTTTTACATTGTTACATAAAAATTGGTAAATCTAACTTGACATGTACATCCAGTTAACCACAAGAAGTTTTTCATCTGGCAAACATTGCAACATTTGAAATATTCCCTCCTTCCTGATACCAAACCAAAATTTTCTCTATTTAAAATTACATTTAGTTGCATTTTCTGTAGAGACATCTGGTTGGCAGCTGTTACATTAAAAAGGGGAAACATTGAATTCATTGCAATTGATCTATGGTAAATTAATTTACAAACCAAATAACTTTTGGTTACAATTAAGTCATCTCAGTTATATAAGATGGCCCTTCTAGGTGCATGACATTTTCAAGTACAAGTCACCTGTAATTTTACAAGACAAAATGCAAAGACTAAATTTTTAGATGGTATCAGTGACTCATGTAGAGAAACTGATTAGAAAGTCTGCAAGATGAGATACAACCCTTGCAATAATTCTGTACAGATCACAGGGTTGATCAGTGTGAGAAAGATGATTAGGCTGAAAGTCTTCAGTTCAGAAAAGAGACAACTTGGGATGTGACAGAGGTTAAACTGTTAGTGAGATTAGGTTCAGCACCTCTTCTAATCCAAGAATTTTGGAGACATCTCATAAGCCTAACAGAGTCAGGATGTGTACTTGATGCGATACTTGGTAAACTTATTTCCAAAGGATATTAAAGGTCTACTTGTGTTGAGAGAGAGAAGTGGTATATGGAATAGAAATATGCTGAGGACTGCTAAGTGTGGGGAGCCACATCTGACTCAGAAGGTTCCCTCAGATGAAAATAGTCACAGTTTGGAAGAGCATTTGGAGAGTGTTGTATATTTATAATTTGTGCCTTGCCCTTCCTCTTTCTTACAGTCTCATACGGCATTGTGAAGACAGTATGCTAGTCCAGCTTTTGGTCTGACTTGATTGACCTGATCTCAGTTTTGTATGTTGTGTCTTCATTTGGTGTGAAAGGATGTGACCTTGAGGTAGATTTTGAATATGGTTTTGATGGTTTTGCCATACAGAAAGACTGCTGGACATCTGAACCACAGTAAACACAGTAAGACTTAAAGTAGATGTCACATAGCTAGGTTGTAACCATCTGTCTTTGTGTTTCTACTGATAGATTCTCTGGTCAAGACTGCAGACACTGTGGATAAGCAGGGGATAACTTCATTGTGCCTGGCAGGTACACAGCTGAATCTTTCACTGATCTGCTAAACAGACTTAAGTAATGGACTTAAGTCACTTCTGTGTGAAGTGAATTCTTGAACTTGAACTCCATCCAAGTCTATATGGAGAATCCTGTGGCAACGAATTCTTTGCAGGAGGCAAAGAATTTTCCCTTCAATGTAGTGCAATGAAGTGGGCATACTACTCTCAAAATGACACAAGAGGTATTCAGAAAGGGCATGGAAGCAGGTCTAGGTTTAGAGGCAGCATGGCTTCGTCTGCATGGTTGCTGCTTTTTGGGCTAGTTAGGGACAGGAACTGAATGATAGAGTTCATTTGTAGAGAGAAAAATGGTTGAACAAAATAATTAGGAAATGCTGGCCCAGGCAGGTCTCTGTGATAGTCACAAAGAGGAAACACTCTACTTTGCCCTTAACTTGGCAGCAGATAGCACTGCTGCACTGACTCAGTTGTTAAGGATAGATGACTAGTAAATTTTTTACCACTGACTTGACTCTTGCAAGAAGCCTTGAAATAGCAAAATTATCATATTTCTATGATATTTTGAGGCCTCCTATTCTTACTGAAGCAAAGATCATTGATTCAGTTTCCAGCTGGACTGGACCCTCAAGTGGAGTGCATAGGGATACTTCTGTAGTACTTTCTGTCTGAAACTTCTTAACCTGACTGCGATGCTTGGGCATGCCAGCAGAAGGCTTTTTTTTTCTTGGCAGGAATTTCTGGCTTATGTTTAAAAGAACTATTCTGGAGCCTGGAATTTTAATTATTTTGAATCAACTTTTGGTTAAATTGTTGCTATTAAATATTCATCTTCTGGAAAAGACATTTAACTGGCTGAGAATAATCCTGCTAGACAGTGTATTTATTTATTTCTGTTTAAATCTAGTGTTGCTAGGCTTTGGGTTTCTTTTCCTGAAGAAACACTAGGAGGAGGGGTACATAAATAAAAATTTTCTTCTGAACTAATTGCCTTGTTCTGAATTGCATAATACATTTGATCTTTTTCACTACAAAATTTCATGATAGAAGGTTTATTAATATTAAAGATAATATGAAATACAAAAGTATTTATTGCACTTGAGATGGAAGCTTCTCTTTGCACAATATTTTACTTTTCTTGTTTCATAGCTAAAACTAGCATGTCATAGCTGGATGTGATGTAGCAGCAATACAGCCGTTAGTGATAGTAAGTTGCACCCCAGTTTGACTGAAGAAATAGAGAATTTCTTCAATCTCAGGTAGCTTCAGTCCCACCATCTCAAATAAATGTTATTCATCTGTTTTCTTTACTTTACTTTGAATTTCCACAGGCCTTTTCACCCTAGCTCTGTTTGCTTCTCAGGATGGAAAGCCTGTATGCAGGCTTGGAACAACTGTGTGAATTAGGTGCAGTCCCTTGAAACCACAGGCTCCTTTGTAGGAGAAACTGTCAAGGAGGATTCCCCAGGACTTGCACTTGGTATTTAATTTCCTACAAGCCACAAAACTCTCCGTTACCTTAAAACAATGTATGACCATTTGTACAAAAAAAGTAAATTAGCAAAGTCTGCAGTGTGTGTCAGGAAGGGCACTGCCATGTCTCCCTTCAAGAGCCAGGAGTGTGCTTATGGTGCAATACATTGTGACTTTTTTCACTGAAGAAACACTACAGTTTATAGTATTACTTCTAGGTCTACTCGGAATGTGAAATAAGTGTAGTTCCCAAGACTAGGTTCTGGTCTTCTCTCCCTATTTTTCTGAAATTATATCTTAATTTCTTAATTACACATGATGTTCTTAACTGAGTTGAGAACATTATTCAGTATAATCCTTTTCTTATGGTCTTTGAGACACTAGAAAGTACTTTCTTTAGGGCTGGATGTCTGGTGAGTCTACGGTGTGGTTTGCAGTTGGGATTCTTTATTTTCCTTATTGAGAATCTGCTTAGGTTTCTTATGCAAAAACTTTATATTTCATTTTTACTGTAGATATTGAGTCTGAGTAAGGAAAAAATATTGTCAGAGGCTGTATAGAAAGGTAGAATACAGTGTAATCATCTAGTGCAACTATATGCATGTGGAAAGTGATAGGGGAAGTAAAGTAGAAGAGAAAGGAGCTGACTTGAACATGGTAGAAAGTGGTAAATCTGCCAAAGTAGCACTGTATATGTAACCGTTTTGCTTGTAAATTAATGCTGCTCTAGCTTATATTTCTTTTGGTATGTGTGTGAAAACAACTCAAAGATCAGAAAGTCACAGAAGTAGCTCAATAATTGACTAAGATACTGTATTGGATATTGAAGGAAAAATGCCTCCTCTCCTAAAATGTCACCTGTTGGGTGACAGTCTTTAGAAGACTGTATATGTTTTCAACACGTTTGTGGGGTTTTTTTCTACATGATGAAAAAGGATCTTCTGATCCAGCAAAAATAAAATAGGCCAAATGTGAATTTTATTAGCTGTCCGTTTTTGTCTTGAAAAGAATACAAGAGCTAAGAAAAATTAACCAGAGATATTTGCATGTAATTAAAACATATGACAGCAAAATGGTCACTCATATTACAGCAGATAGTTTAAAAATAAATTCCCTTTTTATTACCCCACATTTGAATTGAACATCCTCGGATCCATTACAAATGCATTGTTGGAAATGAGGGGTGACTGGGTGACAATTTTCTTTCAATCATGGTTAATTTTTTCTAGTGAATGTGATTGAAAGCCTTCCAGGTATTGTGCAGCATCACCTGTTCCTCAACAAACATTAGCGCTTCTGCCTTGCTGGAGATTTCAGACAATTATGCAGCCATATAAACTGCTTATCTACGTGCTCAACAGAATGTGCTGAAATGGTAATAATGCATAATAAATTGGAAATTCTGCCTTCCTTCATAATATTATCAAGCCCTTTTTCTCTGGGTGAGTTTAGCAAATCCTAAGTCTCCCTGTGCACAGACTGGCCATAAAAATAAATTCCACAAGTTACAACAGAATGCTTTGTGTTGTGTCAGTGTAGCCTCTGTATGGCTTAGGCCTTAATCTTTCCTCCCGTCTGCCTTGGACTTCCAAGTAGTTCATAGATATTTTATAAGTCACTTCCAACTCTACCCCTAACAAAAATTCAGTTTTTTAATGATTTGATACATAAGGTTCTGTTGATAAAATTTGTTTAAATTTGTAAAGCTCACCTGTAAGAGAAGTGTGGCTGTAAAAGAAAAATTATATTCTGGTAAAGCTATTTAAAAAGAAAATAAGGTAGAAATTTTTCTAAAAAAGTTGCTGTTTTTACAAGCATATACTCAATGTTTTTATCATGTCCATACAACAGTTATGGTGTGAGTCATAGCACAGGCATATGTTTCCTGACTGATATCCTTCTCATCTACCTCTTCTACAAATGCTAGTGTTCAATGTGTCATTGTAGTGTGATCGCTAGATTACAATGACAATCAAACCAATAACTTATAAAAGCAAAATGTAAGCTCTAAGGACTCAAAATATGAAATAGTTTGAATCCAAAGATATCTTTGATCAGAGTTTGAGTTAATAGCTATTCCTGTAGCTTTGTGATCTGCTTCAACACCTGTGCGTGTGAATCAGATTTGAGACAGCAGCACAAGAAATACTTAGGAGCAGATGATGCACGTATAAAACTTGTCATTGTAAAATTTGAGAAGATGAGCAAGTTTGTTGGCCAGTGAGTTGATCAGTGATCTTCTGAAGTAAGAGCTTTTGGTTTCTTTTCCCAGCTTTGATGTTGACTAACTTTGTTATGTTTTGAATTTCAGCTTTGTAAAGTGCTTTCAAACTTAATAGTAAGGTGTTACTTGTGGTTGCATCCATTACAAGGCAGGTACTTTCCAAACACTTAAGAAATTCATAATTCAAGTGATAAAGGAAGGAAATGGAAAAAAAATTACGATTAAGCTAGATGTAAGTAATACAAGTAACACACCAAGAAATGGTTTGTGAGAGAATTGGGGCTTGCTGATGAGACAAGTGTAAGTGTGCAGTGAGAAAGTGAATATGAGAGCACAGAGATGAAGGGCAAAACATGAGGATTCCTCACTGAAAGTGTTTGTATCAGCTTTTCGTGGTGTGGCCAAACACATCTATGTTTCAGCTCTGTACTGACTCAAAGGAGAAAGGGGGAATCCCGTTTGTGTCATCTTTCTTTCCCTCCTTCTTCCATGACTGATGAACTGACTCAAGTGGTGCCTGCTGCTCTTGCCCAGGACAGGGCACTGCAGTCTGAATTGGTGGTGGGAGCTACAAGAAGTCAACGGAGAAGGACACTCCAGGAGGAGCAGGAAGGCTGGGTGCCATAATGTGCATCTAGGGCTTCAACACGAATGGATCGTCCATGGCAAATCACTCTGTCTAGTGGTGAGAACATAGGGCTCACTTTCCAAATGCAAGGTATCTCTATAATTCTGTGAGGCAGTATGTGACCTGTAATTATGTCCCTATGCTGTTCTATTAATTTACACTCCTGCTTTGCTTTGCTTGTGTTCAAGCAGATCCATATTATGATGCAAATTTACCAGCAGTACTCCAAAACGAAGGCCAAGTTTCAAGTAAGTGTTCATAAGTGAGTTTTTGTCATACCTGTTTGAATAGCAAGTCAGGGAAAAAAAAAAAAAAGAAAACATGTATTCAAATAATTAATTTAACATGTTACTACAGATCTAGATTCATTAATACAAGCTTGCTGAACACCAAATCTTTGCAGTTTTTCTGGGTACGCACTTAGGTTTCATTCACCTGTATGAGAGTTTTATCCCTGTACCTCTCTTTAGAACAGCTTCCCATGGAATAAAATTCCCAATATAGGCATGGTTCTAATACAAACCTGCTGTTGCCAGTAAGAGCTATGTTTTGCTTCTAACAAATTGACTATATTGCCTGAAGTTCATCTATATAGAGCATATGGCTATTTCCAAATACAATAAACTTTATGTCATTATGTGTTCAGCAGCTTTGTTTCCTAGGAAAGGTGAAGAAAATGGTGTATTTGGACATTGTAGTTCATAGGATTGCAACTGACGTACTAGAAATCTCAAATATTTTGCATTAAAATATGGTTTCCTTTGTAAGGATAATGATTAACTTCTGTCTCTGTGTCTGTAATTACAAAGGGCATTATCTGCAAATCACCATCACACCTGACATTTGTTCTTCTGACATACAGGCACAGATGTCCTCCGATTTCACAGGCGTGCGCACCAGAGGAGGGGTGGCAACTTTCCCAACTCTGCCAACTTCATACACCATGTCTTTCTGTGGTGGAAAGCACAAGGCATGCAACTGTCCTCAGGGAGCTGAAGGGAAGAGGACAGTGAACTGATAAATGATTCAAAGACAACCTTGCATCTCCAAGGGTGCCGTAGCTATGCTGTAATTGGGGTTAAGAGGGTAAGAAAGGCCTTGGATGAGACCTGCAGCTCACCTGGCCCTGTGCCATGTCTCTGGCCGTGCTCTGTGTGGGGTCACCACGTGTGAGAGGCCACTTCCACAGACCCCCCTGTATTCTGACTCCCCCAGCACAGACTACTGGTGCTCTGTCTGTTTGTGGACCTGTCATCACTAATTTATCTAATCCTGTTTCAGACCAGTTGATACAATTTGCCCCTCTCTTCTCCTGTGGCAACAAGTTCCTGGAATGTGTTACCTGTTGTGTAAAGTAACTTTTAACTGTTCCAAGCCAATCTCCTACTACCTTGAATTGATGTCTCCTAGTTCCCTATTTAGGGATTTGGCGAGTTTCATGTTTATTTTATCTCCTTCCTTCATGGTAGGTATAAAACAGAAAACTTAATCCTGACTACCGCTGGAGGACTTGGTTCAGCTGGTGGGCATCTGCTTTCTTCCGTGGGCAGAGGCCCTTTAAATCTCTTTCTAGACATTTCTCCCTCTGCTGTAGTTGGTAAAATAATCAATAAAACCGTGCTGTCATAAACATAAGGCGGCCATGAAAACGCTCCAGTTGCGAGGGCAGAGAAAGGGCAGAGTAGTGCCCAAGTGCCGCTCGGCTTTGGCTGCTGCTTCAGGGGCGGGCAGGGGGGACAGAGCTGCGGAGGGGAGGGGGGGGCCGGGGTCTCCCCGTTCCGCTGCGGAGGGGGGGGGGGGGGGGCGCGGGCTGGAGTTCCCTGCCCGCGGCGGAGGAGGGGGCCGGGGGTCCCCGGCCCCGCGGGGCTGGCGTGGGCGCTAGGCGGGCAGGGCTTCCCCCCCGCTTCCCGGAGGTGCTGTTCTTCATGTTGGTGTTTCTCTGCAGGTTCCTCCCGCCCCCTCCCCACCCCCTTAACGCCCGTGGCAGCCGCCGCTCCCCTCCGCGGTGGGGTGGGAAGGGCCGCCCCCCCGCCCTTGGCTCTCCTCCGCGGCTGCCCTCCGCTTGCGACGGTAATTGAACGACTTTTCCGTAGGAAACTAGAAACAGGGGCGAGAGCCAGGAACGCGTGAAACTTTTCCGCGATGATTTTGGACGTAAACAGCCGGGAGCAGCCACCGCCCCCTCCCCGATGGCGGAGGCTCGGCCCCCGCCCCCCCCCCCCCCGTTGCCCCTCCCCTCCCTCCCGGTCCCACCAGCCCCCCCAAGGGAGACACAGCGGTTGTCCCAGCAGCCCCCCCGCCCCCCCCCGAACCCCGCACAAAGCACGGTCGGCTCCGAGCTCGCCTTCCGAAAAGTTCGCTTTATTTACAAGGGAGGTGCGGGGGGTTCCCCCCTCTTTACACACACACACACGCATTTATAAAACTAGCCAACCCCCCCCTGCCAAAAACGCAAAGGGGTGGCCGAGCAATAAATAAACCTCTCCCACCGCCCGAGGCGGAAAGGCTTCGCGGCCAGCAGACTTCTTCTCCCCGCCAAGGCCGGCCCGGGAAAGCCGAGGCAGGGCGGCCGTCGGCGGGGGCTCAGGCGATGCTGCTGCAGAACTCGTGGAAGTCCCTCTCCATGAAGAGCTCGCTCTCCATCACATCGTCCTCGGAGGGGAAGTACTGCTGGCTCTCCTCCGGCGGGGGGCCGGCGGCGGGGCGGGCGGCCGGGGGCCGGGCAGCAGGGCCGGGCTCCCCCGCGCACTCCATCAGCGCCCCGCGGGCGTTCTCCAGCACCCCCAGGTAGGAGTCCATGTCCAGCGGGTCCATCTCGCAGTCCGACCCGCCGCTCTCTGTGCCCACCGAGTCCGAGCGCAGGTGCATGAGCTGGTACTTCTCTCGCATGAGGAACTGGTTGGTGTTGCGGGGCGCCCGCATGCCCGGCGCCCGCCGGCCCAGGACGTTGACGGGCCGCAGGGAGAGCAGCACCCGCGGCCGCGCAGGCCGGTGGCAGCGGCGGAAGGCGCGGCAGTGCTGCTGCTGCAGCTGCTGCTGCTGGGAGTGCTGGAGGTGGCTGTGCGTGCGGCTGCCCAGCAGCTTTCGCGAAACGCCGGGCTGCCTCCCGCGCCGCCCGGGGGGCCAGCGCGACCGGCTGCCGCCCCGCCGGGGCTCGCCGCCCTTCAGCGGCGGCGGGAGGGCGGCTCCGGGCAGCCCTTCGCCGCGGGCGGGCTCCCAGGGGGGGCGCCGCGCTCCGCCGCACACCATCAGCTCCGCGCGTCGCAGCATCGCGGCCCGTCGCTCTCACATGCTCCTCGCCGCCGGGAGAGCTGCCGGGACACCCCCGCCGAGTCAGTCCAGCGCCGCCGCCGCCCCGCTGCGCCTTCTCCCCTCCTTTTCCCTGGGCTGAGCTGCCGGTTCCCCAAGAGCCCTGCGGCGTCCCCGCTGGCGGGGGCCTCCCCGGGCGCCTCTACCTTTTCACGATCCGCTCTGTTTTTTTCTTGAGCGGAGCCCCTTTACCGCGCATAGCCTGGCTGAAGGGCTGCGGGCTGGGGGGCAGCTTGACCGGCTCCAAGCCGCCGCCGCGGAAAGATGGTCTCGCCCACTCCCCAGCCGGCCGCGACCGGGGCTGGCAGCGCTGGGCCGGGGGTAGGGGGAGACGGCCGGGGCAGGGCCCGGGAGGCAGCGAGCGAGGGGAGGGCGCGGGGAATGCGCTGAGCCGCACGCAACACACACCACCCGCCGCCCCACGCCGACTGCTGCCGCGCACCCCCACACCCCCTACTTATAGCGCCCGGCGCAGCCCAACTGCCGCCGCGCCGCGGGGGGGGGGAGGAAGCACGGCTTGTCTTCGCCAAACCTCGCCCTCCCTGCCCGGGGAGCGCGGGCGCTCTGCGCCACCACCAGCCGCTCCCGTCTCCCGCGTTAATCCCGGGATCTTTCCCCCCGGCCGCCGCGTTTTGGTTTGGCCCAGCGCTCCCCGAGCGTTATTTTGTTCATCCCCTATTCACGAACAGCGTTTGCGCTCAGTTTCCCGCGCAGGCGCGGTTGTCCTCCTCTCCGTTGCAGTGGCAGTACGTAAACTGCTTAAGCGGCCCGTGAGGCGCGGAGTGGGGCCGGAGTTGGGCGGGCGTAATGGCTGCGGGGGCGGCCGGCGCTCAGCGGGGCTGCTCGGGCCGGGGGGAAGGGGTCGGCCCGAGCCGCCAGCGGCCGGAGACCCGTGACCGAGCGCTGGAAAGGCGCGGTGCTCTGTGCCGGCGCCTGTTGCCCCCCTTCCCCCGTAACTACTGAGCGGGGCCGGCGCCACCCGCGGGGAAGGGGGCCGTCCCGCCCGTAGCCCCCAGCGTGGTGCCCGGGCCTGAGCGAGGGCTGGAGGGAGGAGGCCCAGCGGGCCGCCTCCCGCCTTAGCGGCGGCGAAGGAGACACGCCCGGGGGGCGTTTTGGCGGGGGGGAGAACATCGCTTGACCGGCGGCGATAACCGGCACAACCCCGAGGCGGGGGCGAGGCCCGGTCCCCACCCCACGGCAGCCGCCGCTATGGGGGCGCGGGGCCGGGCGGGCGGTGCTGAGGCCTGGTCGAGGCCCGGCCGCGGCCTGTACCGGGGAGAGGAGTCGGGGTGTGGGGAGGTTTGAGCTGGCGTTTAGCTAGAGGGGAGGGGGAGAAGGAGGGGAGTCCCCTCTTGAGGCCGCCTGGGGTTTTGTTTCCTCCCTTTAACCTTCCCAGATGAATCGGTGCTTTTTAAACAGAATTTTGTGAAAAATCAGCAGACATATTCATTCCTGAAGTTTAGGGGCTGTCCTAGTTACTCGTGCTGGGCCTTCATCCCTCTGCTACAAATTTCCCCTGGTTTTCTAATCCCTTTTTTTGGCTCTGTGCACTGCAGTACTAAATCTGACAGTGACTTCCCTCTTTACCCCTTCTTTATGGTCAATTTGTTTAAGAAAAACGAGCTCAGTGTTGTGGCCCGAATGGTTTCAGCTAAAGGTGGTGAGCAGATAAGGACAGGAGACTTTCACATAGATAACAGCTTATTATTCTTTACTAGTGAAGGGCAAAGAAGTACAAAATATACAGGGGGGAGTAAAGTGAAGATCTGGATGTGGTAACTGTAGAGTCGACATCAACAACAAATTGTCAATGTTTGTATTTCATTGCTTAATTTTAAGCAGTGTTTGTTTTAAATTCCATTCAGAAATTATATGGTATTTCATTTAAAGTCAACTGGCCTCATCACCTACGTGTTTTACAAACTCAACTCCAACATTGAAGGAGTTGGCACTGCAGCAAGCACAAGTTACAGTTGTCAAAAAAAATGCAACCTCTCTAATCTGAAGGAATGTGAAAGCAGGGGGAGGCTGCAGTGCCTTCAGATTGGATAAAGTGTTTATAAAGAAATTGCTCATGAAGTGGTCTGAACCTGTTTGGGATTTTTTTCAAGTAAGCTTACACTACTTGGGGAAAAAAGTTCAGAGAAAATTAACAGAAGCCACTCTTAAATTCAATTCAAGTCTTCCTGAAAGGAATATCCATCTGTCTGCATAGCAAAGCTTTCTGGGTATAGAAAAGGTCCATAATAGTAAGATGAGTAAATTCTCTGAATTAGTTATTTTCTGCATTTTATTCCTCTCTTACCTACCTGTCTTCAGTCTTGAATCACACTTACTAGATTTTCTTAAAAAAAAAAAAGCAGAAAACCCAGAACATGACAAAATCAAATGCTCAGCTGAAGGAACGCTGCATCAGGTGGTAGAATCCAAGTCCTCCTCTTTTTGATTTTGAGTTGTTACAGGCTTTTTCAGAGCTTTAGATGCATTAGAAAGCAATATGGGTTAAAGACATTGCTGCCACTTCCAGCTTCCCTCCTGCATACAGAACATCCCGGATCCTCACAGGCAGGAATCTCTGCATTGTGTTTGTGCTGGAGATCTCTCCTGGCAAGCACGTGCACCCAGTCTCTCCCTGTCCTCTTGGTCAGTCCTGCTTAGTGTGGGCTCAGTTCACATTGCCTGTGTTGTTTCTTAAGTTGGATGCAGATTGACTTCCCCTTGTAGCTATTCTGGAGTCATGTATGAAATTCAGTGTAGAAAATAGTCTTGTGCTTCTTTGTACAGGTGAGGATTCTGTCTAACATGACACACTTCACATCTGGATGTGTCCCTCCTCTGCTGACTGAGACACTGCCCTGTACAGACCAGTGAGTTGATCTTGTACCTAGTCCTGAAAATCAAAACCAAAGCTAGCTTTTTTTGATTACCTACATTTGTATTAGTATAGAAGTTTTAAGAGCAATTGAAATTCGTTACATGGAGGCAGCTGAACTGTTTGGGCCATTACTGATCTGACCTTCCTTCCCCATGATCTGTTTTGGTGAGGGGTTCAGGTGAGCAGATGTACGGTCTAGAAAGAGTTACCCATTTCCCTTCATCACATCCCTGGAGTCTACCATTTTCCAGTGTTGTGAGCCCTTCCACAGCAGTTTTCAGTGCTTTCTCTAGGTGGACGGAAATGTTTTGTAATTTCACAATGCTGTGGTTGCCAGCCAGTAATAATATTTTTTCAAATTTTTAAGTTTCCTTTGACACATGGGAACCCATCTAGAAGGTTTTTTTTTCTAGTTGGGAGTGCAGCAGTAAGGAGGGGACTTCTGTGGTAGAGTCTTAAGAATTGGTATCTCGACATATTTAAACAGTATTCCTTTAACGGAGGCAAGGTCAAGCTTCCGAGATGTGTGTGGCGGCGTCTCCTGCCCCGGATCTCGCTCTAGGCAGAGGGCTTAGGCTCGGGGCACGCTGCTGGAAGTCTGCCCTGAACTCAAAGTTCAAGTTTCTGTCACTCTTAGGATTTTAGAGGTTTTTCTTTTTTGTGTGTTTAAGGGGAAATCCTGTGGCCGAGGGAGAATGTTTTCGCTTGCTGCGTTCCAAACCCAGAGGCACCGCAGCGGGCCGGCCATGTCAGCGCGTCCCCAAACGGAGGTTTCCCTCAGCCAGGAGCCGCCTCAGCCGACGGCGCTGCGCTCCCTGTGCGCAAACGCAGCGATGGCAGCCACCGGACATTTTAAAAAGCCATTTTAGTTTGTGAACGGACCGTAAGCCACTAAAGCCGGAGCAGGATTTCCCCTCCCCAGTTACGCTCGGCCAACACGCTCCCCGGCCGGGCGGGCGGCAGCCGCTGCCCCCTCAGGGCGGGGGGAGCCTCAGCCCCGCCCCTAGCCGCCCCTGGCCAATGAGAAGGCAGGCTGGGAGGGCGGGAAGGGTTTCCCGGCCTGCCCCGCGCCGCCGTGACCTGGCGTTTCCCAGAGAGCGGCCTGCCCAATGGGAGGCCGCCTTATTGCACCCTAAGCGTGCCGCGCGCTGATTGGCCGCCGCTGCCGGGTGTGCCCGCCGGTGCTTCCTGTCATGCTTTCCCGGGCGCGGTTGCATCATTGCGGGACGGGCGGTCCTGAGGTGAGCGGCGGCGGGACCGGGTCCGGCCCGGCCCTTGGGGCTGCTTTTCCGAGGCCCCACATCTTTTCTCCGTCCCTCGCCGGCTGAGGGAGAGTGTTACTGAGGCGGGGCTCGGCTCAGAGGCCTGAGGGAGGGGCGGTGCCGGGGCCCCAGGCGGGGCGCGGGGTTTTCGGGGGCGCTTCGTGCGGGTGCTGGGGCCGGGCGGTGCTTTTTAGGGTTTCACAGAAAGCCGGCGACTCGTATGCAGGGTGCCGGTCCCTCTGGCTGCCCGCCCCGCGTCGCTCAGCGGAGGGTCTCCCGGTGCTGTTTGTGGCCCGGCTGGTCTCTCTCCTGTCACCGCCCGGAGCTCTGAAGCGCCTTAACGTCCAGCTCTGTGGGCAACCGGCCGGGCTGGCTGCTTCGCTGCTGGGCTTTGATGTTATTGACGCCTTCTCAGGCGTTGGAGCTAATGTATTCCCTATCTCTAACGTTACATTCATGTATAAGATATTTTACTCTTGGACTTCCCTGGGTGCTCTACCGATTCTTTGCTTTTTCTAGAATTTAGTGATTACTTAAAATAGGTACTTATTAAAGATTAACCGATTTCCTTATTGCAGAGTTTAATACCGATCGAGGCTTAATGTCATTAATTAGTTGAACGAATAACCTAAGATGCCTTGCAAAGTGTAATATGTCTTAAGCGCTCCACTTCAGCATCCTTTTAATAGAGGGAGATTTTTGAGGGAGGCACACTCTTGATTGCTGTAGCTGTAATGGGTTTGATATTTTGATCTTCAGCAAATGTTTGCTCCCTCACCCCCCCAGGAGCCTTCTGGAAACTGAAGAGAGCATATTTTTCAGTTTGTTGCTGACATGCTTAGGAAGTGACTGTCAGGTAATAGCAGAATTTAGCTGGCACATAAAAGCAGCATTTGCCAACTCAACTGACACTAGTTTCTGATTTTTGTCAAATACATAGTTTAAAGGTATTTCAAAGTAACCCATATTATTTTTTTTTTGCACAATGGCAAATATTACACTTTTAATCAAGGTTGTATGTAGACAACAGAAAAAATGGCTTAAGACATCATCAGATAGAGGGTAAAACTGAGTTCTTGCATGGTATGAAATATATTTGTGTCTAAACATAGTATTAATTTATGAATCTGCTCACTGTTTTAGCGATCTTTTAATTAGCTTTTCAGCATAAAAAGAAACAGTCCTTGCTGGGGGAGAGGTGGGCTATAGTCCATCTTGGGTAGTGTTTCATCTTGAGTGATATGTTGAGATGAATTAATCTTGGATACACTTTCCATAACCCATCCTCAAGTATCAGGCTGAGCTTGAGTAGACTCCATCTGTTTAGAAATTAGAAACTGTCTCTGCCTTGTTTCCCAGTTTAGTTTTCTGATTTGCTCACTTGGAGGCATATTTCTCAGTATGAAAAGTCTGTAACACCTCAGCTTCATGACCCATCAAATAGAGCGATTATCAGTCTGCTATGAATAACATGTAAATATAAATTTTTCTGGGTTGCTATCACACCCAAAATTTTTGTGAAGGAAAACTATGTTTTTAATTCTTTCCTGAAGTAATTGCGCTTATAAATTGCAGTGTTAGGGAGACTGGCCATGAGGGTGTCAGTTTTATGTCCTTTTGGAGAAGATAACAGATTGCTCAATTTTTGTTTTTTTTTTTTTTTTTATTTTTAACTTTATAAGTTTATTCTTGCATTTCCAACTATTTGGTGGTTTATATAAAGTGCTAGTTAGAGTGAGTTTATTCAGTTTAAAAAGAGGTTTTAAAGATAGGTGTGCATGCCTGGTTTGTGTTTTTCTCACCTATTCTCAGGTCTTTGATTAGTATTGCAGTTTTATTACCTGTATAAGGCATTACTACAAGATTTTCAGAAGCAATGTTTGTTCTGTAGCTTAGCATTCTGTTCCCATCTATCCTTCCTTTTATTTTTAACTTGGTTGTTTCCATCTGTTCTAGAAATGGATGCTTTTGATTATCAGATGAACAGTTTAGAAAATTGATCCCTCAGAAATTGCCTTGCCTCAAAGCTCAGTATCTAAAAAGGCAGAAATGGGGAGCCTACTTCTGTGTGTATGTAAAATAATGCATAGTTTAACTTTGGGGAAGGCCTCTGTAGATGGAGAAAGGAGGCTCCTCCTTGTCTCTGGAAGGAAGTTTGTGCACAGGTCTCTTACATAGAATAGTTTGTGGGAGAAGGTGACTAGAACAAGGATAAGGCACTGATCATAAACCCCTTGAAATTACGAGACCATCTGTATACTTTTAGTTCATACTGGTTCTTTATCTTTTCAGTTTCTCAGTCACCAAAATGAGTAATGTATTGAAATCCACTTTGTTTTAATCATTTATCTGTATGTGATGTATCTTAATTCCAACGAACTTCTGAAATACTGGTTTGGTTCATTCATAGTGTCATTTTAATTGAAAAATTAAAGATTTTTTTTTTTTTAAATCTTAATATTGGAAAAACACTTTCTAACTTGCTTTTATGGTTTTAATGCTTGTTTTTTTTTTTTCTTCTAGATAAGAAGCCCAGCATAAGTTTGAGACTGCTGTAGTACAATCTACAAACTTTGACACCTTTCCTATTGAATGTTATTATCTTTTAGAAAAAGTGAGTGTACTTTAAAAAAAAAAGAGTTCCCCAGTGATACATTGTTATAAACTTCAACACTTTTTGTAACCAGAAAATGAGTAGAGAAAGAAGAAAACAAAACCCCCTTGTGTTTGCTAATATGTATGTAAATTTGGAGTGTTGTCCAAAAGTATTATTTTATGAGATGTATTTGTATAATAATTTCTGAAACATCATTTGTGATGTTTTCACTCAGTCTGTGTTCAAAGTAATGAGTTGTCCTTGATATATTTTTTTTATTTAAAATACCTAGATTGCTTATAGCAATGAACTTTTTTGCTGTAAGTATATGGAATTATCATATCTCTCTATAAACTGATTATGCTTTTCCTGAACACAGAATTCTTCACTTTTTTGCTCAGCTGAGGTTGAGCCATAGATTTTTAAATGTGGTCTTCTAAGTCAATCTGTTTAAAATTCTGTTTTGTAACTTGTAACTTGAAAAAACTGACCTGTAGTGATATTGAATCTCATCAGTAATTTTTCTTCCTCATTCTGACATAAAATAAACTTCTCTTGTAATATTGATAAGAGTGTGTATGAATTTGTGCCCTGTGGTTACTGGACACTGGTTTGTGCATACAGTGCTTCAGTTGGTAGAGATGGGCCAAAAGGGATACTGTGATTTACGCATGGAGTCTGTGATATGTGAGCAGCTTCCATAGCCCGGTCACAGTTACAGACCAAACCTTAAACCTATATTTAATTTATTAGATTATAGAGACTTGGCAGGTGGGCCAGTTGCCAAAACCTTTGCAGTTATCACTAAATTGCAAAGGCTGAGCTTGATCTAAATAAAATGTGCAGAACCTTAGTCCTCAAGGTGACTGGCTTGTAGGAAATAAGCTTTAAGGCTGAATCCTTTTATCATCTCCATTGTCTCTCTGATCTCGGGGCTGTGATCAAATTACTGAGAAATGGCGTGGCTGTTTGAGGAAAAAAAACGTGTGCTTTGTTGAGTGCTTTGAGATATGATGGTGACAACTCTTGTACATATTGTGTATACTATAACTTGCTGTGCTAAGTCTGGTTATTACCTTTTTAAGAATACACCCAGACCATGTTGATATGTTTCTTGTCAGCTTGTGATTTCCCCTCAGCTGCTGTGTTGCCTGTGTAACAGGTTGTGGGTTTCTTAATTAATTTCTTGTCTTACTTGACAATTTGGGTTTATTAGTGGGGATAATGATCTGTCATTAATACAAAGAGTATGAACGGTGCAACTAGTCTGTAGGTTTCATTATGGGTCACATTTTTTCATATGGGTTCAAGCATTGAGCTAGTGATTTCTATGGTGTTCTGGGTTTCAGTTAACTCAATGTTTTGGAACTGTAGTGCTACCAAGCAGCATGTCAGCTGTAAGGTCAAGTGTTGTCTCCATACATTGGCATTTGTTGCTGCTTGTGGTTACTATTTGACAAACCTGAGTAAGTCAGAAGACTCACTCCTTGTGCTATTACTAGTAATTCTACAATGCTAAGCAAAACTTGAGGCTAGGCTAGTGCTCTGCTCATTCTGGTGTAAGTGCTAAGGAGCAGCAGCACTAAAGTTAGGGGTGGGGGAGCCTGTTTCTTCTCTGCAGTCACTATTATAACCTTCATAACCAGTGTTCTGTTATGGAACTCCTGTCTTAAATAGTCCACAGAGCTTTTGCTTAGTGCTTGCTGTAGCATTTTTCTGAAATTTGACTTCTTTGAATATTGTAGCAGGTCTGGAACACCAGGCAGCTCTATTGTGTGTTTCTAATGGTGTTGAGAATTCTTTTCCCTGTGTTGTTCATACGTAATTTAATTCTGCTTGTAGTGATTTTTATTGTCTTACTCAGAATTGAAGAATGGCTTTGGGCTCTGGTGGCCAAAACCCACCAAAAAAAAAAAAAAAAGACGACCTTTAGGAGATGGCCAGCAAGGAGTAGCCCCTTGTGACTTAGTTCTGACATACTTGTAAAACTGAAGAAAAAAAAAAGATACTAGAAGGCATCTAGTAGTTTTGCCAGTACTCTGGGAGTTAGAGATTTTCAAGATTCACAGCAGAGGTCTTTGAGCTTTTTCCTCATCTCTTTGTTCAAATTCTTCCCACATGTTCATCTTTCATTGCAATGTGTTTCAGTTATGCTATCTGAAGTATGACTGCTTTCAGGAGCATCTGAGAATGATGGCCTAGCTAGATGGAAAAATGCTGTTTTAAACCTTTAAATGGTAGGAGTAGATGTACAGTGAAAAGGAGCTGCCTCTTTACTAGTTTTAGTTCCTACACTTAAAGTAACTCTCACTAGTTCGCAAACTGATGCTGAAGGGTCAGGTTGAGCTTGGGAACTTTTCCTAAAGGAAAAAACCCCAAACTTGTAACCGAAAAATAATTTGCCCTTTGACTGTTTTCTATAGGAGACAAAAATAAAACCATAATAAAAAATGAATGACCATAGTTGAATGAATGGAGAATCCTTTTCTTGTTACAAAACTTTGGTGCTAGTCTGTCAAAATTATTGGGCTTTTTTTAGAACATAGTGCTTGCTTCCATGTCTACACTGAATCAAGCTCTTTGAAAAACTGAGATGTGGTTTGGTGATATAGATTTGTAAGACAATAACTTGTATTTGTGAAGTAATTTTTTTTTCCACTTCTGTTCAATATGTATTTTCTTTCCTCTGCTTGGTTATTGCTGGAAAGAATGGTTCAACAAGTTCCAGAAAACATAACTTTTCCAAATGAGGAAGAGAAGATATTGGAGCTCTGGAAGAATCTTAATTGTTTCCAGGAATGCCTAAAGCAATCAAAGAATAGACCTAGGTAAGAATCTCTTAAAAGCTGTAGCAACTGTGTATGACAATGCAAGGTTGGCTTAGCTGGAATTACCTTTTAATTTTTTTCTATTTTTTTTTTGTTTATTTGTTTTTCTTGGTTCTGTTAACAACAGCTGCTCCCTTTCTAGATAGCAGTCCTGGCTACTGTTGCTGTTGTGTCAGTTACTGTTTATCTTTCTCTTGGTGAAGAATCAACAGTGTTCTAACAGTAGTAATAAACCTGTAATTACCTGCTTGGTGGGTTTATAAAAGAAACCTGCAGGTGAGCAAGGACAAGTCTTTCCTATGTCCGCCAGCCATGGAGCAGCATGTGGGCATTTTCAGTAGTAATCTTGGTAGAATTGGCAATCAGTAGGAACTGAATGAGTTGAGATGTTCCCTTTAGTCCCACTGCCAACATGATACCTGTGCTGACTGATAATAGAACAGGAAGAAATTGATGTTGTCCTAGTAAGACATAAGAAGTACAGGCATTCAGATATACTTATCCTGTTTGAAGATTTGGTGTTCGGTTTTTGATTTAATTAAGAATGATGTTTTGTGCTGTAGGTTTAACTTCTATGATGGCCCTCCATTTGCTACTGGGCTTCCACACTATGGCCATATTCTTGCAGGAACCATTAAAGACATAGTAACCAGATTTGCTCATCAGAGTGGTTTTCATGTCGACAGAAGATTTGGCTGGGATTGCCATGGCTTACCTGTGGTATGTGTAATAAATCTGCCTACAGATACTTCTGTTGGTTTCTCTTTCCCATGTTGTTACCTGCTTATCAATCATGTTTCTATTGCTCTTATGCCTGGATTTGTTGCTAAAAGAGAAACAGAAGTTCTTTGTGTGATATATTGCTCTGGCTTTTGCATGAGGGGTGATTTCAGGTGCTTCTACTGGTCACCTGCCCTACTCCAGGCACTCTGTTCATTAATATAAACATGTATTTATTTGATAGGTATTTCAGAAAATGTTGTTTGTTTTTTTTCTCCTAAAGATAGTAAAGAAACAATCTCACCAGGGTTATCTTTTGAAATACCTGCTTAGTTCAGGTGCAATACTCATGAAATATCAAAAGGATAAAGCAGGCCCTTTAAGCCTTATTAGAATGCATAGGACATAAATAAACTATCCAGAGAAATCCTGAAAACTTTTGATGACAGCATGGGTTTTTTGTCTGGTTATTTTCAATGCTCCCAGGAGTACGAGATTGACAGGACCTTAGGCATTAAAGGGCCAGAGGACGTGGCTAAGATGGGGATCAAAGAATACAACAACCAGTGCAGAGGAATTGTGATGAGATACTCGAAGGAATGGGAGGTAAGTAAAGACTCAGTGCATATTCTGCTGTGCATTTCTGATTGTGTGCAGAAGTTTTTCAGCTGGAGGGAACTTTATCCTTCTATTTGATTACCTGCGTAGGTCTCGTGTCTTTAGCTACTGTGTTTCTCACTGGGGATCCTGAAAGGGTAACAAAGGGACCAACATTGTGGCTCAGAACAGGGAGACTGCTGTCATGTCAAGAGGAGGTTACTTTAAGGTAACCTGGAGCTCAAAGTGTCTAACTAGATACATTGTACAAGTTATCTCTTACTTTGTGTCTTTTCTTGTATAGAAAATTGAAAGTAGGATCTGACTTTGGTTTTCAAACGGAACCAATAAAGGAAGTGCACATTAACTGCCCTGCTTTTCTCCCCCACACACTTCTGAGTCTTTTCATTGCCAGAGTGTAGGACTATAGCTTGTATTTCTGGAACAGCAGAAGTGCTAGCATCTGATTTTGTGTCAGAATAGGTGTGGGTAAACCCTCAGTCTTCCAAGAGAATATTCATCTAAACTTTGCATCCTAGGAATATAGTGATAGGGAGAGCACTGATCTGTGCAGACTCTTGAGATTGGAGAGCTGTTCCAAGTAGATGAGTTAGATATTTTCTTGAGATGCTCAGATTTTTTCTAACTCTGAATAATATTCATCCTGTGCATAGGACCTGATGCTCCTTATTTTTGTCCTTAGCAGTGTAGCCAGAATGGAGTATTTAGCCCAGTACTTTGTATTTGCTGTTGGTCTGATGTGTCTATGAAGTGATGACTCTTTTGTATGTTTCTTTGGAGCTGAGGAGTGGCCCAGGTGCTTTCCTAGCTATGTCACTGTATTGCAGTGACAGCATGCAATAGCAACTGCCAAGGAAGAATGGAGGAACAGGTGATATTTTTGCAGCCTTTGTGGCACAAGGCCTTCCTAGCCAAAGGATTTTTTTTTTCCCTAGTTTATAATCCCTAGCAGATATATCTAGCTACATTTTGAATATAGGTATACTGATAGACTCTAAACAGTCTGTATCAAGGCCTTCCTGTACATAGTTTGAAGAATTGCAGTTCTTCTATAATATGGTTTCCAGTAAACTTTTATCTTTACCATCATTTGTTTCTTTTTCTAGGCAGAATAGTCCTAATTCTTTAGGTTTTCCTCATGTAGAAGCTGTTCTGCCTCATCACAATCGTTTGTATGTTCTCTAGTCCTGCTATATTCCTTTTGAATGAAATAGCAATTTCTTATTTGAATATCACTTGCCTCTTGCTTGTGGGAGCGTTTTGAAGTTATGGCCAGTATCTGAAGAAACTACAGCTGCCTTTGTCAGAATAGCTGTAGCCTAAATCTAAGTGAGTGGCTGGATGAAAAGCACAGTTTGTTTTTTCAAATATACGATCATTTAACTATATGCTGAAATTTTGTATTTCAAAACCATCATCAATGAATCTATTGCTTTTAGAAATAAAAATAGGAAGATTCTTTCTGGTTCATGTTTTGTTTTCCATAATTGTTCCTTTTAATGTGCTGTGTCTTCGGCAACTGGTATTTTTGCAGTGCTAATTAGTCCAAATGCTTAGTCTTTTTGGATGGTAAATGGATTTTGTATTTTGTTTTGTGCATATATAATGTGTGTATTTCCACACACAGACATATATTTTAGATTATTAATAAAAATAATGAAATTAATTTAAATAACTTATTTGTGATTTGGGTGGTAATAAATTCAAATACTTTGGGATAGTGTTAGGAGAGGAATTCCCAACTTTCCTATTGCAGGTAGTGTTTATTTTCTGTCTGGAGTAGCTAGCAAGTGTTTGAACCTTATGAAAAAATATAAAAGGTTCCTTGAGTGTGTAGGGTCTTTTAGTGCTGAGACCAAACATAATACTCCACCTTTGTGGATCTTTGTACTAATCAGTTCTAGGCTTTGGGTCTTAATAGTGGGATGTTGGAGTGGCTTAAGGGTCAGAATCAAAACTAATACATTTCAGGAGCTCAGGTGTTATGTGAAAATATAGAGGTGAGAAAATTAATTTGCTTTGTTTTCATTTTACTAGTTTGACATTCAGTATAGTCGGTGTCTAACAGTATCAGGACAGGTGTCTCGGGGCTCGGTTATTTGCAGAGCTAGGGGTTCCGATAGCTGTGAAGCTGGCAAGAGCGTACCACTTGTCCAAGTGAATCCCATAGCTTCTTCATTACTCATCAGTTTTTGTGTTCTGTGCCAATGGACGTGACCATAATCTGTCCCGAGACAGGGACTAACACCTGTCAGTCTTGTGGCCTCTGGCAGCCCTGTCATAGCTTTGGGAAGTCAAAGAAGGCAGTTGGCCTTGAGACAGTTTTGATAACTTCTTAGGACATATCAATTTCTTTCAGCATTTCTTTGTCTTCGAATTACATCATGTTTTCATATAACTGAAAGCTGATAGACTGCGTTCTGGATTTTGACTGTCTCTGCAACAAGTATTTTTAAAAATAGAAGCAAGACCACTGTAATCAAAAGCAATTTTCAAGCATTTGAACTTTGTCTGAACCTTGAATGATACACCATTTCTATGTGATGAATGATCCAGATCATCCACCATTTCTGTTTAGTAGTGTTGAACACGTTTGCCTGTTGTGTGACCTTGATTCTAAACAATGATGTTCATGGTTTCATTCTTTGCTTATTTTTGCCTGTTTAAATACACTGCTTGAAACTATTGTCAGACTGAAATATTTCATAGATGTGTTTCACTGATAGTGGACAAACAGTGTGCTTAAAAGTCAAGCTGTTTTACGGAATAAATATTGGAAATGTATCAAGATCTTTAATGTTAAGATGCCTTTCAATCTGTGTGTTTGTGTCTTAACAGTTCAGTGTTACCAGATTAGGACGATGGATTGATTTTGAAAATGACTATAAAACTCTTTATCCTGAGTTCATGGAGTCCGTGTGGTAAGTTAACTTATATACATTGCATATACATTTATGAATTTGAAATGTTAAGAAGGCTTCAATTATTGTAAACGTGTTGGTCCACATATCTCTAGAACTATTTTGAATCGTGCCAAATTCAGATAAATAGTGGGCAAATTAATTAAGGTGATGTGAAATCTCTTGATGTTGAAGTGAGGGAATGAATTGACCTATTTTTTTTCCAGGGTAGTAGGGTTTTTCGAAATAAAGTTCAACAGTACTGCTTTTAGTGAGCCCTGAAATCTTACTGCTTCATGCCAACTTAAAAGCAATTCTGAAGCTATGTTCCTTGCTTGGTTTAAGAAATCACATTATATCTCTACATTCGTGATGTTCTTCACACTGTCAACTGCAAATGGGCAAACTATCCAAACTCAGTTTAGCTCTAAACCTCTTCTTCAAGCCTGAATTTAGAGGCTGGGAATCTGCTGTTATCTTTTTCTTGGCAGCATAGTTTGACAACTGTCTTGGACTCCTGGTGCAGAGCTAAGTAAAGTTTGGGTGTTTTGGCAGTGTATTCAGGGTGACTGTTGGAATTCCAAAAGACAAGATGACCTTACAGGTTATGGATAATCAAATTGACCTAACAGTGAAGAAATGGCAACATCGAGTCCTTCAGGTGATAGAATTACAAGGTGAATTGCAGGGAGAGGTTTAGCAGGGTATATGATGAGAAAAAGCCATTGAAAAGTAAATTACATGCATATTAAAGTATTATTGATGCTTTTTAATATTAGTTTTACTAATAACCTTTAATTGTATTGTTAGTTACAAATCTTTATGATAAAGCATTGACAGAACTTCTGGATGTCTCAGAAGCTGTTGTAGAGGGCTGAAGTGCCAGTGAGTTTTCAATAAGCATTGAAAAAACGGTGGGAAGGGAACAGATGTTTAACTAACTTAGCTGAAGAAACCCTGCATAACGATAAAGCTAAGACTGACAAGAAACATTCCTTTTATAAGTTATAAAAATACTTAATGACACATTAAATCCTGTTTTAACTAGTATCTTCCAAGGACTATTTAAAAACCAAACTTGACTTGAACAAGCTGCAGGGTCTCTCTCAACAGCCCAAGGCTCTTCTTGTGGGTTGGGTTTTTTTGCCCCCCTTGAAAGAAAATTTCTAGTCTTTCACCTGGCTTACAGAGGTTAGCTCCTCTAATGCTTGCTTTGATTACAGACTCTAAAATGTAAATTTTGGATCTGGAATCTCTGTGGTATGAAATTTTAGGAAGCATGTAGGCAGACAACCTGTTAATTTTGTACTTTTTTTGCTTCCTGATGCTATTAATTTTCTGTGTAATCATGAAATGGAATACATTTTTAAAAGTTTGTTTTTAAAAATTGGGTCTTCTGGTAAGTCCCCTAAGTTTTGGAGGGGCACCTTACAATGCCATTGCCAGCCTGCTCTCCAGTAGAACAGGAGGTGGAACCACTGGTATTTGGATGTGGATGTGTGGATGGAGAACTGGAATGGGAAAGAAACGTGGGATGCCTGTTTCAAGGCTAAGGAAGATAATGCTTGGAGAGCACTGTAACTAGTTACAGTAGTGCTTTTGGCAGGATAATGTACAATTTTCTAAAACAAATCAGATGGTTACCTAGGCAATCATCAAACTGAAAATCTGTGTTACTGAAGTTACATTTTATGTCCATTAAGAGTGTTCATTTGAATGGTAGATTCTAACGTGCTTCACTTAATTTAAAAAATCAAATAATTTTGTGTTCCTTTTTAAATTTAAAAAAAGAAGTTTTAAAACTTCAGTGTCCAGCTAAGTACAAAAGAGAAACTGCAGATTAATTTCTGAATTGACTGTAACCTGGTGACCATATTGGCCTGTGGTTTTTATCTTGGTTTTGTTTTGTTTTTTTTATTGCCTGTGGGAGTAGAACACTGCTCTTAGGCCCAGGAAAAAAAAAATGGTAATAATGACGGTAGTGAGCATGGTGACCATGGATTTTATGGTTAAAATACGCTAAGGATTTTGTCTTTAGTCTTTTAATCAGCTAAACCTATCTGTTTAGTGTGGTGTTTTTTGGGTTGTTCTGGGTTTTTTTTTGGTCTCTAGCTCTTCCTGAGGCTTGCTGTTCTGGAGTGGTCTCAACTGGAATTTCAAGCTTTCTATGAAACGTGATGTTCATGTTGAGTTCAGTGAGCTAATGTAATACTTATGATAAATGTTGTTCCCAGTGGTGGCTGATTTTATCCAAATTATTTAGACTTCAACTAGTTTAGGATTCAGACACCAAATATATCTTTTGCTAATATTGTCTTGTTTTGTAGAGGTACTGTACAAGCTCAGCATGCTAGAGAGTATTCTTTTTCATATTTTATAATAGGTTTGTTGGAAATGGCTGCTTTGTAAGCATTTTGGTGCAGTGCCATATGGTGGCTGACAGAGTGGAATGATTTTTCAGCCTGCTAAATTTTGACTTAAACCTTCATCCAATGATAAAATTGTAGCATCCTGGCAGATTTTTTCAGGGCAACATTGAAGGTTGGTGTCATTAAGAGGTGGTACTGCAGTGGTTTCTTATGTGAAGATATAGTCAGCTCTTCATGTCTTAAATAACTTAAATAGAACTTTTAAGTTCTAATTCTGCAGAACTTGTATATCCATCCTGCAGCCAGCTTGAATCTCAATGAAAATGTGTTCTTCACTGAAAACAGTACAATGATGTTCTTGAGGTACTTTGGAACAAATGTGCAATATATTCTTGCTTTTTTTTTTTTTTTTGTACAGCTCATGAGACATGTACAGTGAAATTGAGAGCAGTTTGATGTGATCTTAAACTTTTTCCTGATCTACAGTTGGTCTGAAAAAAACATGAGCTTTGGGGGGAAAAAAAAAAGAACAACTAGTAAATTGTTGTCTTCACTACTGGCTTATTCCATAGTTCTCAGGCCGGTGGCGAGTTTACACCTCGAGAACAGTTCTCTGTGGCCGCTGAGGAAACGGCCTGTGAAGTGCTGAGGAGAGGAGGGGAATAGCTCTGCGGTCAGAGTTGTGGCATGTTTCTGGCTCCGATGGCTAGAGGTTTTAATGTTCTCCTTTGCACAACTTTAGGGTTAGTTAAACAGTTTTCTATCACCATCTAGTGGCTAAATTTAGAAATTGCAGCCTGAGCGTAATTCAGTTTTAAAAATAATTGAAAGCTCGTGTATGTTTTGAAGGACTTGCTTGTATGGTGTGAAACCACAGGTGGTAGAAACACTTCTTACCTACTGCTGTACCATAAGAAGATACTCTTGAGTCCTTTTGTGATAATACTAGATAGTGACTGAGGGGAGAAAGAAAAACATTCCTAGTTACAGTAGGAAATTGGTACTCTATGTGTTTGACATCATGGCTGTACACTGAAAACTCTGCTCTGTTTACTGTGGAAACACAATATGGTTGTGTTTCACCCCCTTTGGTGATGGGACTTTTTGGCCATTTCTGCCTTCCCTCCACCAGACCCATCTCAGTTGTTCCAGCTTCAGTTTCCCTTTTAGGATTGTTATTAAGAGGGAACCTCTCTTTCCTTCCATACCAGGTGTGGCCTTTGGCCTCACAGCCCTGCTCTTTGCTGTTCTGTACTAGCATGAGGCTCGGGGTGCCACTGCAATCCTCAGCTGCAGCTGAAGAGGGTGTAGGTAGCTCCTGAAACTGGAACATTGGTCTTAGGTTACCTGACTCCCTATGTGTAGCTTTGTTTTCGTTTTGGCATGACGTTTTTGTTCATACTCCATATTCTCAAGATGAGCTCTGTTACTTAGGTCAGTGTCCAGCTGTTTTAGCCCTTCTCAGTGAGAAGGAGAATGGGTACTCCCCGCAGTTGTTTTCTGACTTAATTTTTGTCTGCATGTGGAGTTTATCCATCACGAAACCAGAATGATTTCAGAACAACAGATCTCTGGATCCTAATATCAATCACTATTGCATTTTGTGTATTCCATGGCTCTTCAACGATTCTCTAAAGAGATACTGTTCATAAGAATTATGTTTTGTCCATTTTTCTACTAGCTATCTGCATTTTTTTTTTTTCTCACACTTGTATTTGTGCATTTAGTGCTCTAGTACCCTTGTTATCTTCTTACCATTCCAGTCCTTGTTGTTTTATCTCTGTACTGGTATTTTGAAGGAGGAATACACTGAACTCCTACTTAAGTTGGATGATCTTTGGGGTAAGTCTAGCATCAGGATTATATATTTATATTTTCTGCTATACAGGTATTTTGCACTTCTGGCTTGATTTGAATCATTCAACACACTGATCCTAAGATTATAGCTTGGAGTGTAGACCTGGAGCAGAATGATCTCTATATGCTGGGATTTTAAAACTTTCACTGGTAGTTGAGGATAAGACTTGACAACTGCTGTATTTAGGATTCCTAGGCCCCAGAACAAATGTTTTTCCTGTCTTTCTGAAGAAGGTGTCTTTCAGAGATGCTATTCGAAAGACAGGCTGTCTGTGTTTGTTATTGGACTTAATGTTCCTCTTATGCTCATGCTTTTTTGACTCATGTCTAGTGTTGTTTGAGTACTTTTTTCTGTTTTTTTGTCCCCATGCGTCAGTTTTTGATCGTTGCTTTCCTTTGATTTTATCTCAACTTTCAAGTGTTGCTCATGAGTCACAGGAGAACCTTTTCTTCAAAATCTCTGCTGCTTATGGTGCTGTTTGAATGCAGCCTGCTTGCTGAACTGTGTAGATGACAGGGCTTATGTAGTATGGTGTTTGGTGGTTTTTTTTTTGTAGTCGATAGATTCTATTAAATTGTCACTTTTATCTTGACATGAATGATGCTAGGTCACACAGCAATAATTTTGTTTATCTATACTACCATGGACATGTTGAAATCATAAACTTCTAGATCCTGCCGTTGTAATGTTTTGCCCATCTTACTTTTAGCCTTTGTTGGTAATTGAGTTTACAATTCCTGTGTCTTTTTTCTTTAAAAAGAAAAAAAGGGGAAAATCACTTTACATGAGTTCGAAAATAATTTCTCAATGTTAGTAATAAGTACTTTCATTTTCTCAAAAGCTATGAGTTTTCAAACCCTTAGAAAACCCTTAGATACTGAGTCATTACAAACGGAACCACTTGATCACTTGAAATCACTTGATACCCCAAAGGAATGGCATTAATAACTTGAGAAGCTCTAAGATCACATCCTTCTCTTTGATGTGGAGGGAATGTATGTGTTTGAAGAGGGAAAGTTGCTTTTGCATCTGCTGGAGGATACTGTGGGATGTTGGATTTTGTGTGGGCTGCCAAGGGTGTTTTGTGTTGACTGATTGATCTTTGAATCATTGACTGATTCAGTATCTTTTGGAAGCGAAAACTCCCTTTGTAGGAGTTTTATTATATCCATGTGGTGTTTGCATGGTGTATATGTGACTTGGATCAACGAATGTTGTAGCAAAGTTCTAATTTGTTGGCAGTTATGCCTATGGCAAGAGTAACTCGCAGTCTTGGTTACTGACTGGGCTCAAACCAGTTCTATCATTCCCTCGTGACACTTCAGGAACAACAAACTGTTCAGAGTTTGTCATGCTTTTTAGAAGTTAAAGATACCTTGCATCTTTAGGGACCAGATTTGCTGTTAACAAGTGACTGAAATATGTACCTTGAGTTCACCTTTTCCTAACCTCATTTTTCTTCAGTAAAGGAGTATGTAAGTGCTGCTCCCACAGCCAAGAGGATGCAACTAAATTTATTTATGTTTGCAGAGAAATGTAGCGGAATTAGAGGAACAGGGTTTGATTACTAACTTCTGTGAGTAAATGTTTTCTGTTTGTCAGTAGATAGGAGCTCTGTGGTTTTGTTAGCTTATTTTTTTTCAGGAAGGACTGCAGTTTCAATTTTGGCTTACAAACCCAGAGCCTCTTTCTTGCAAATTGTCAACATTTTGCAAACATAAGGGTTAAAACATGTTTTGGTAGGTTATTGTCTAAAATACCATGTGTTGAGTTTTTAAGCAAAACAAGATACCCATCTGTAAGTGATTCTTATTGTTAGAACTAGGTTCATCTTCAGCAGTTGCTTTGTTTTAGGTGGGCAGTGCTACTAGCAGGAAGCTCTTTGGGAATCATCTCTGGTGCCCTTCTGATAGTCATGCAAAAACTGTTTTGAAAAGTTTTTTTGGTATGGAAACCAATGAGGCATTTTTCAAGATAATGGAAGAACTTTTTGTAGTGATAATGAGGGCTATTGCATCAAACTGCAGTCTTGACTCAATCATAATTCTGCTTATTATGTTGGAATGGTTGTCTGAGGGTAGAGGTTATGCTAAACTACAAATGAGTGGTCATTATGAACGGTAATGAGAGCTCTGAAGAATGATGTGGTTTGAAGGCCCATCTTTTTGCTCAGCATTGGAACAACTGGGGAGCACTTGGTTTGCAATAGGGCAGAATCACCACAAGAGGGAGATGCTGGCTTGGATTTTTAACTTGGCAGCTCCATCTAGTGTTCACCTTTCCTGAACAGTTTTCTGAGTTTACAGTTATATTTACAGCTGAATTAGATATTCAGTGTTTCTCTGAGTAGTTTTCTTCTATGCTGTTAGTAGGCAGTGTTCTTAAGAAAGTAAAGTGGAGCGTTTTTCTATAGATATTTTACTTAACTGTTTTTTGAAAGGCAAATTGAACACCTTCAGTATAATGCTGTCACTTGTCACAGTCTGCATTAATTATGTTCGGAGATGATAAGCATACATTTAAAATTTTTTTAACTGGCATGAAAACTTATTCAATTAGCCAGTTTAAATGCATATGCTGAAAGCTGATGAAACTATATTCAGGAATCATTTTCATAAAAGACTGATTTATACTTACGGAAGTTTAAATTGATACAGTCTCTGTTGTAAAACAGATGCACTCGCTGCTATGTTTCAGATTTGGTTTAGGGTTCAGGCAGCCACAACTTGCCTGTAGGTGACATTTATTACTTTAACAAGGTTACTTTTCAGTTGTGTATTTAATGTAAGGCACCTTTGGAGTGCACAGCTCTGAAAGACTTCTGTGTTTGGCTCACCTTGGCAGAACTTGATGTTGCTGAGGGTTTCTTAGGCTTTATCCATTTTAGGGTTCAGATTATTTATTTTTTCTGATGTTAGTGACTACTCATGGGAAATTTTGGACTTTTACTGGAGGCCCATGGATGAATCTGAGTGGACTGCATGTCTTCTCCATATGACAGTCTGTATTTTCTCCAGCTGTCTAATCTGTAGGGTAATAATTATTCTGATTAAGATAACGTATGACTTTCATGACAGCAGACCAGTGCATATCTTTTGATGTTCTTGTTTTGGGCTGCGGATAGAAATCAGTGCAATAGTCTGCTTGTGTTTTGTGTTGAAGATAATTATTTCAAACATAGAAGGCAAGACATTGACTTAAATACAGGTCCAGATTCTCAAGCACAAAATGACAGCCTGCAGTAAAAAGCGCTCCTTGCGAGGATGGGGCTGGTTGCTTAGCAATGAGCTATTTATCTGGAAAGGGACCCAGAAAAGTGATCAGGAAGGTTTGAAAACATAGTTTGAGTAAAGGAGTTTTTTTAAAGTCAGCGGTGTTTGACAATTTGAATGTGGAGTTTGAAATTACTAGACTCTGCAGAAACTCAGATTTTTTAGTTTTGAATTTGGCATGATTATTTAAGGCTTGTCCTCTCCTGCTTTTACTTTTAAGGTAGCCAACCTGCAGACTGTACCACTAAGTGCAAGTCAGTGAGACCTGATAAGCTGATAAATGCTGATGATTTGTTAGTAAACTTTCCAGTATTCAGATACGGAGAAACATAGGGTTTTGTCCATTGCATGCACACTTGATGGGTTGCTATGTGAAGTATGTTTCTCTTTAAGCTCCCCTTCATCTTGAGCATTGACTTAATTTGTCATACTATAATATTATGTGCTGTCTTGATTATTTCAAGAAGACATAAGGATCCAAATATGCTACAGGCTGTACTGAAGATTTCATAAGAAGAGTTAAAGCTTAGCGTGAGACTGTGATCTTGAACAGGAACTGAGTCCAGAGTGAGATGGGCTAATAAAGGAGAAGGTTAATGTAAATTGTGGGGCCATAAAACTGAGTTCATTACTTTGCATGATTAGCTGTGCCCTCTTGTGAAGAATGCTCTTCAGGTTGTCAGGATTTACTCAGGGTGGGTTGCAGGTACCTCTGACTTCTATTTGTCTCTCTTCTGTAGCACTGTTTGCTGTAGTAGGTGCTTAAGATCATGTGATAAGTGAGCAGCCATGTTACTACATGTCTTCTCTCTAAATTATGACTGATTTCAGCCTTGTTAATAGTTCAAGTTTCAGGTGGTCTTTGTATTCAAGAAATTTGAGAAAAATTAATCTGCAATATGGATTTTTGATTCATCTAAATACTACGTGCTGTGCAGTCGGTGCATGGAAAACCAAGCTGGTAGAATCAGCTAAAGCTAAAAATCAGCCAGAAATACAGTTGCAATCACTCTAGCCCTTTCCTCTTGACTTGCAAATATTGTCCTTTAGTTGATGACTGATTGTTTAAAAAGGTGCCATTCAGAACAGCACTCCAGCTAGAGCAGAACCCCATTTTGCAGTTGATTTACTAAATTTGAAATGCCAAATGCTATTCCAAGTTCCTTGTTTACTTCCAGGTGGGTTTTCAAGCAACTGTATGACAAAGGACTGGTGTATAGAGGTGTTAAGGTCATGCCTTTTTCAACTGCATGTAACACCCCACTGTCAAACTTTGAGTCCCATCAGAATTACAAGGTGAGTATATATGTATGTTATATGTTGCAATCAGATTTCTCTATTGTCTTCAGTTTGGATTTGGAAAGCTTCAGTATTTTTTGCTTGGTGGTACATAAGCATATTATTACACTCCAAATTAATAGTAAAAATGTAGATAAATGGGTTAGTTGTTGTTATATTTTGCTGTATTTGTTTGGATCACTTGATCTTAACCTTCCTCCCTGTTACTACTTACAGATACATAAAGTACATACTTTGTTTTATTCTTGTAAATTACTCTCAGTTCCTCTCTGGGCTCTAAGATGAGCATTGCACTGTGCTGAGTTTTTATGGTAAATAGTTAGAGGAGAGCTGCAGCTGTCCCTGTCTGCAGATCTGAAAAGAGGAAGGTCCTTGGCAGAGTTAAAATCTTCTGTGAGTTGATTAATAAGAATTGTTGAAGACTGTGTTTGGTTGTAGAGCAGTAGGATAATGGTTCTTCTAAGTAATTTATTTAGATTGACAAATTCCAGGTAAAGTTTTACCTAATATAAAGCGTAGTATAGTATGTTTTATCAGATGTTTCTTTAAAAAAGAATGACTAGATACAGTAGGTGCAGCTTCTCATTTGCAACAAACTTATTTTTGCACATGTGAAGGCAGAATTTGTGTCCTAATTTTCCAAAATTCATGTTAATCTGTGACAGATGTTTTGTGTCCATTCCAGTCCCCACCCAGGCCTCCATATCCTTATGTTACACATCTTTCACTTGTGCTAGCTCTCTGCCCTGACAACATAAATTGTACATCTGGTCTTCTTTACATCTTGCCTAAAAAAGGCCAACTTGCTGGCCAAGAATAGTATATTAAAAACAAATGTTTAATTAGACTTGTAGTACAATGCAGTCCACAGATACTAGAGCTTTCAATATTGCTGAGTGGTATGTGACCATACTGAATAAAGGTTTTGTGATTTAAGAAAGTGAGACCTGCAAAGACGTTGTATTATTCGTGAAAGTGTGATAACTGAAATAGTTACTTGCTCGTCCTTATTAACTGACATTTCATATAGGTTCAGATTAATGACCTTTCTTTAGAACACTTCCAGGGAGGGGACACCCACAACTTCTCTGGGCAACCTGTGCCAGTAGCTCCTGTTTATTGATCCTCTGAGAATCAGGACACAAATCATGAGGAATAGGACACAAGAACCATGTTTAGAAACTGAGTTAGGTGTCTAATGTACACTTGAGTAAACTATGTCAGCAGCTTGTATTACATTTAGTTGAGGAAGTGTTGTGTTCAGATGGAAGCAGGCATAATTTGGTGAACAGATAAAACATTATACAGTGCCATTACTTGGCAGCCTGGATGTTATTTTTTATGGCTTGCCAGTTGTTTTTATCTACCTGGTCAATGGAGTGCTTCAGAAGACAAAGTGAATAGCCTACAGTGTTGTTTAACAATTGGTAGAGACAGAACTGTAGTGATAGCTCAATCTTTGCTTGGTGTTGAGCATGGTTTGAGAGTTATGTAATATTTATGTTTTACTGTTGACTGCACCAGATGTTCACAGACAATTCCCTCTGGAGCAGCCCTTAGCTCAGACATAAATAGCTGCCTGTCCCATGATGCCGTTAACTGTTCCATGATGCTGGATGGAAACCAGAGGGCTTTGCACTAGACGTGATGAGGAGATAGGACCTATTCATGTGTTTGGGGGCTGAGCGCGTGGCACTCATTTTTCTTTGGCATTTGAAATTAATAGTGGAGATTTCACATTTGCAAGATTAAACTTGCTTTTTCAAACTGCTTTTCATATGTGAAATGACTGAATGGATTGTACTTGTCAAAAGAATCCCCTGGAAACAAGTTTTTCTTTCAGACTCATTTGAAGGTGAAGTTTTACAGAATAGCTGACAAAGGTCTCTTTCCCTGAGATTTTTTTTTGGCTCTTAAATATTGACGTACTCTTGTTTTCAAGTACCCAAACTTTTTTTTTTCCCCTTGTTAACAGCAGCTTCTTAATAAGAGATTGCATCTTAAGTGATGGTTATTCTTCCTACTCCCTGATTCTAGAGGAAAAGGTGGCAAAAGGCTTTGTGTAGCACTGTCGGAGAAACTGTTGATTTTTTTGGCAGTTGAGATTTATAATCCCATTTTTAAAGTTTATAATCAGAGGTGCCTGAGGGAATTGGCACTCAGATTTCTGGTGTTTTGGCAAATAATTTCCAAAATCTCACTGCTAATCCAAATTTTTAACCCTGCAGCCTTGTTGGACTAAGTTTGCACTGGCATAATGGAGTCACAAAACGTTGTGACTGGTGTTCTCCTCAAACTTTATGCTACCATTTCACCTTCTACCACTGCAGTGATAAATTATGCAAGTTGCAAGACAGGTTTTGGTGGATGGCAGTAGTAGTTACTACTACGTAAATTTGTATTTTCTCACTAATACATGCAGTAAACCTTTTTTTTACCCCCTTCTCTTTTTCCCCCTTTGACTTCATCTTGTTTTTAAGGATGTTCAAGATCCTTCAGTGACTGTGAGCTTCCCACTGGATGAAGATGCAAGTGTTTCTCTTGTTGCTTGGACCACTACTCCTTGGACCTTGCCTAGTAATTTGGCCCTTTGTGTTAATCCAGAATTGCAATATGTAAAATTGAGAGGCAAGTGTCAACTGAAGGTGACATATAATGAATACTTCTTTCTTCAGTGCCTGTGAATATGTACTTATTTTGTGTGTTAGACTGTTTTATGCTAAATTTGTAGCACTTTGGGGTTGGATCAGTGTTATTTTGAAGGATGATAATACTTCCTATATGGCTAATGATTTCTAACTTCTGTGCTCTTTATATTTTACATGCATTGTGAGGACTGTTCCCTAAAAAATACTGACAGATGAAATGATGAACAAAAGCAAATGTTTTATCTGTCTTCTTGAAGTCTCACTATATTTGGGAGACAGGGAAGTGACTGGGTGTCCCCAGCTTTTTTTCTTCCCTCCTTTCTTGGGGCTCAGACTCATGAACAAGTTACTGCTGTATGACAGCTAAATTGCAGTAACTGAATGTCTTTGTACTCTTAACCTGTAACAGACCCAAGATGTCACATGCTAGTCTCAAACTGACTGAAGCGTGTATTTTAGCACAAGTGTAAGGCAAGGTATGTACTGTGGTTTCCAGTGTAAGAGTACATTAGACCAAGTGCCTTGGCTTACTTATGGACCGGTTGGTTGTGCCTGGCTAAACAAGTTGTACTATAAAGTCATCTCTTTCATGAGAGCATCCAGTACTTCAGGAATTGTATGCAACAGACCTTGTAGGGTGCCTAAACAATATAGGCTGTTGCTTCAAGTCGTTTTCCGGGGTTTGCAGGCAGTTCCATTTTTTTCAGTTGGCAATGGAGTATGTTATGGCGAGTCTTCCTTTTTGCTTAGGAAATGAATTTATTTTATCCTTGAAATGCAGTCGTCTTTACTTCTTCATCTACAAAATCCTTTTTTTTTTTTTAATTAATTTAAATAAAACAGTAAGCAGGAATTTGGATGAAAGTACTTCTTTCATGAGTGTTTTCAGATTCTCCTAAACTACTCACCTTTTCTGACTTTTCAAGGTACATTTAAAAAAAAACAAAAGGGGTGGGGGGGGAAGGAAGATTAAAGTTAATGATGGCATTTAATCTGGAGTAAAAAAATGCCAAAGGTATGATTTCCAGCTCCAACGTAACCACATGAATCTAATGTGTGCCTAAGGTGATGTTAAACATGAAAAGTTGCAGATACCTTTATGGTGAACTCCACATTTGGATTTTCTTTGTTTTAAGAGAGAGCTAAATACATTTTGGTTTTCAAAGGTTTTAACATAAATTTAGTCATCTCAAAAAGAGTTACTGAGTACTTTCAGAAATAACACCTACACCTGCCTGAGATGCTGAGTTGTTGGGTTTGGATTCTTTGGCCTACAGTCTGCTGGTGGGATAGTGAGTTGGTAGGGTAGTAGTCGGAATAAAATTTGTCATTGAAGTTAAAAGATCAGGGCTGTTTGAGGGTAGAAAATGGATTACCTTCATAACATTTCACTTTTAAAATTTGTATGTACTTCCTTTAAAAAGAAATCCAAGCATAAAATTGATTGAAATAGTAAATCTCAGAAAGACAGCATATAGTGCAATCGTTACCCCTAATATCAACCTAATAATATTGATTTTATGTAATAATTGTCCATCTTCCAGTTGTTTCTCTCTGTTTCAGTTACATATACTGAAACTTTTAAGTTGCTTTTCTTTGACACAATGATAATAGGCAAGATGGGGTATTTCTGCCTCTTGAACAAAACACTGAAGATCAGTGGACTGGATTTCATCCTGTGGTTTCTGTTTAAACTTAACTTTCAAAAAGTGTTCATTAAGTGGCTGTACGGGGAAGAAGTACCTAGAAAGTAGTGGTTGATCAGCAGGATTATTCTGGGGAGTTTTATAGCTAATATGATACCATCTTGCATAAATTGATAGGTTTTGTAATGGTGCAAATGAGGATAGTAAATTGAGATTTATGTAACTTTTTGTTTTGTTTTATATTCTAGATAATGCCACAGGAAAGATTTACATTCTGATGGAATCCAGGCTGATAGCACTATACAAATCTGACAGTGAATATGAGATACTTGACAGGCAAGTGCATAAATTATTACACACTTGTTAACTTCCACTATTTTTATAGATCAGAAGTTAAATGTTTCAAGAAGTTGGATTTTGTAGTTATCTAAAGATGGATTTCCCTACATGTGTGTATATCTTGCAAAAATCTATAAAAGAGATGGTAATTTACTAGAACAAATTGGTCTTGTATGTGAGGCTACCAATAAAATAAAAGTTTCATTAGATCGTTCTGTTGTGGTGGGAAAAAAATGGTTCCTTAGTCCTTCCTTTTCCTGTGTGTTTTCTTAGAAAGACATTACTTTAAATTATAAGTCACAAAAAAACCTGGAGATTGTTCAAATGCTGAGCACTTTCTAAACATTATGTAACTGTTTAAAGGAAAATGGGCAACAGCAAAAACCATTGACCTTAGCAGGCAAATACTGCTTCCATAGGATGGCCTATCTAAGTTATGTAGTTAATGGCAGTTAATGCTTTCTGAAGACTGCTTATTCCTCTTGGTTCGGTGGAAAAATATGAATTATTTAGTAAGTTAGACTGGATAGGGAATGCAGGTATTAAATTCTGTAGCTCTCAAACAAAATAAGTAGCTTGGCTTCTCTTAAATCTTTTGTATAAAACATTGACCTGTTAAAAGAGGTAACATACAACAAATATTTATTTGCTCACTTTATTCAGTCCTGTGCAGTGGGTAAAAAACCAAACAGACCCAACAAACAAACAAAAAAACCCACACAACAAAAAAACCACACAAAACAAAACTACAACAAAACAAAAAAAATCAGAGGCTAGAAAGTTTTTTGAGAATAACAACCCTTCTTCACTGGCATCAGTTATTTTTATTTCTATCTTTTTTAACCAAGCAGTTGAAAGGTTTACATGTAAAAAACATTTTAAAAAAGGGGAATACATCTTATTTCAGCTAAGCAATTACATGTAGTCATTGAATTAGGGGAATATGGAGCTGGAATGTTTGCTTAAGATGTTGTCTACACTGATGCCTCGTACTGTGACAGCTGAGTAATTCTTGTTTGGTATTTCTGCATTGATGCCGCCCCCCCTACCCCGCCAACTGAATTCCCTTCATCTATCACTTAGTCTGTAGCAATTTAAGCTGGTACTCAGTTTATAATGATGATTTTCAGTGCTCTCATTCTTCAGGGTTGACAGAACTTCTGACCTCCAGATTTTTTTCCTCCCTTCAGAGCCATCAGTAAAAACATTGAATAGTGTCACCGTTACGATAGTCTCTGCCAGGATACCACTGGAAATTTTTTTTCAGCCCAATACTGAATGAAAAATAGCTCTTTCTCAAAGTGGTTGTGCGTCTATGAAAATGTACAGTCGCCCAGTTAAAATATTTGTCTGTGTCAATGATATGTCAAAGTGTCAAAAGTCTTACTAGCATTAAGACTTAAATCTATCTGCTTGCTTGCTATCTAAGCTCGTGAGTCTGCCTAAAAAAAATTAATTTGGCTTGGTGTGACGTATTCTTGACAAATTCATATTGTATATTCTTTAGCACTTCACTTTTTAAAAACTGTTCAATCACATAAAGTTAAATCAGGTTGTTGTGCTAGTCTGACTGGTTTTTAGGTCCACCAGTACTCCATTTCTCTCTTGAAGCATGGGTGCTATGTTCCTTTCCAGTCTTTTGAAGCCTCTTTAAGAGTGTCTAAAAACTAAGCCTCCTACCAAAACGACTCTTATTTTCTTAAATATTTTTGAATGCATTTCCTTTAGACTTCAAAAAAAAAAAAAAAAAGGCAAGGTAGATGTACTAGACTTGTTGATCTATTGTTTTCTGGTTCCAAATTCTTCTTTCAATGGAATACTACAAATTTATTTTCAGTCTGATGGTAGTCATTCTGTATCCAGGAATGCACTGAACGTTTTGGCCTTTTTTTAATGTGGTGTTCTCATCAGAACTGTGAAGTACCTGCTCTTAAAGAAAGTAATCCATGGTTTCAGTTGTCATTGTTTGTGTGTGTGGCTAGTTGTATTTCTAATTTTTTTTTCCCCCCTAATCTTTGATTTTTTTTTTTTTTTTTTTTTTACCTCTCTGTGGCTATACATAAGGCTGCTAACAATTTTCATTCTCCTTGCAGAGTGCTGTATTTTTCTTCTTTCTTTATTAGTGCTACAGTCTTCTCAAGCTGATTTTTTTGGTCATGCTTCAGTTTTTGTTATGTAATAACTTAGTTCTCTCATGTGAAATGTGAGATAATAGGTAGCTTGTAGTTGAATGGATCTTTTAAAGATTTCGATCTATAAGTTCATGGAAATGAACTTCCCCATTTCTACTTGGAACTTTTTTCTTTCTTTAGCTCACTTGAAAATTCTCAGGCAGTTAGGCCCTTGAGGGAGAAATTTATGACACTTGTTCTATACCAGGTGGCAGGCTGAGGTCAAGGAATGATCTTACTGAAAACTTTCTGTATCTGAAGTCATGCAAATTTCCTGAGTACCCTCAGCCTTCCCACCCTCCCTCAAACCTGACTTTTCTCTCCCTTTTCCTCCCAGATGTAGATGATAGGTTTTTGTGTGAGAGCAAATGGAAATACTTCTTCTTTGTTTCACTGATGAGATGGCTGCCCTCTTTATCAGAATACTTACAGCTGCTTTTTGGTATATTGCTTCACTTCAGGCCATTGAGTGGCTTTTTTATTTTATTTAGCAGTGGTAGATATGAAATGATTGAGCATTTTCCTCCCTTTGTGTTACATTTCAGTCTATTTGCGTATGAAACACTTCATTTCTTTACACTATTTTCCACTGTTGACTCTTTCTGGATTCTAGAGGATCCAAAAAAGAGATTTCTGATCTCTTGAGAGTGAAGGATTACTATAGTGATTTTAAATGAGCCTGCTATTACTATAACTTAGGTCACAAGAAGGCAGCACTGTATAAATTTTCATCTTGAAGTTCAGGACTTGAATAAACAAACTATTTCTGATCTCAAAAGAGAAAATTGGGAATGTGATCTACAATCCTTACCTTTCACTGACTTGCATTAAATAAGAAAATTCTACTACTTTTTTTTTTAAAGCCAGTTTTTTAGTGCTTCGCACTCTGTGTCTGAGCATTCCCACATCTGTGTGGCTGAGCCCTGGGATGCTTTTCTCTCATCTGATCCTGATTAAGCACCTCAAACATTCCTAAGGCTGTTTGTAATATAAAATATATAAACCATCTGCAAAGCTGTGGCTTAAAATAGAAATCTCCCCTTTTCCTAGTGAATATTATGTATGCTGAGCTGAGGAGTCATGCTCTTTTACTTGGCATTAAATACTGCTTGAGTTCCTTTCTGTGCAATGAAACAGCTTTGAAGAGTTCCCCACTTTGAAGTAGTCAAGTGTTTTATGGTTTGACCATTGTTTTGGAAGATATGGATCAAGAACAATATAGGGAAAGACCACAGCTGTCACACATTCAGAGAGCTATCCCATCTATTAGATGAATTTGTGTTTTAACTAGACTTTTTGCTGAAATGAACAATTTAAGCACTTTCAAGAGAGTTCTGAGCAGTGAATCCCAACCTAATCAATGTCTTTGTCAACTATTGTCAGAAGTCTGAAGAGAGCCAGATCTACAGGCTCTATCCCTCTCACATTTCTTGTCTGGTTCAGTTGGTCCTGTCTGTGTTGGATCTTTCTCTGAGATGCCCGTGGGGAGTTTGGATGCCTAGTTTTAGAATAAGGAATGAGGCATCCAAGCTTTAAATGCTGCAATATCCTGTATCATAATCTTGTGTGCATGTAACTTTTAGGTGTTTTGGATCAGTGCTCATTTAGTTCCGTTGAACATGTTGAGCTCTAGGGCTTGGTTGTTATGATTATTAAATTGAAATTGTGTTTTATCCAGAAGCTCCTTGCCCAGCTGTACCAGAAAGGGGTGGTTGTTATGCTTAATTTCTACATTAATTTACAATGATTGCTTGGTTGAAAGACCATCGGGTACAAGCATACCTGTTGACTATTAGCAGAGATGCATTAAGACATTGTTATGTTTTTTGTCCAACTAAATTGCCAAAGATGTGTAGAAATGGGAAGCAAACTATTGAGAAAATACTTTCTTCACCTAATGAAGTCAAATTTTGTTAGGGATGAGGAAGAGGGAAATAGGAAAAAAACTGCATTCCTACCAGCTGACTAAGAAATTTTCAAGTTGTTAATTTGTGTCCATGTAAATCCTTCTCCTCAGGTTTCCTGGAATTGCTCTTAAAGGCAAGAAATATAAACCACTCTTTGAATATTTTATTCAGGTAAGATGAACAAGTTTAGTGTTCGATACAGGATACAAAGACAAAACTTAAAACAATTCTCAGTATTCCTTGTTTATATTATAAAACTCTTGCGTCCTAATAACAAACCCCAGGTTGTATTAAAGTAGTTCAAAATCCTAGTGAAAGATTGAAAAACAGAAAGTTGACTTTTTTATTGTGCTTTTTTTCCTTAAGCTTTAAATACACCCAGAGTAAGAATTCAGTGATAAATAATAGCTCGATTTCAGATTGCAGAGAAACTTTCAGTACATGTTAATAAATAGGCAGTGTTCTCTCACTTTTCACCTGGTGAGCTTCTGTTGTCTGCCTGTTAAGTCCCCAAATTTTGTATTCGCATGAGAATGACTTTGTGGATAAGTTGCAGACACGTAGTGTTTTTCATTGAAGAGTTAAAACCCTTTGTGAAAATAACTACTGATATGTCTGTTTTTTTTATGGATGTCCTCCTGTGCAGCACTTAAGCACTGTGTAAGTCTAGCATAGTTGATAGCATCACAGATGATAATAGAATATGTAGCAATAAGAGAGAGGGTAGAGAATTTATATATTTTTTAAAAATTCTCATTAAAAATGGATTAAATTTTTTAAAGAGTTGAAGTGGATTACAGTACTGCTGGACAAGCAGCTGTTAGCTTGTGTAAGGGATTTGGTCATTTTTGACTACCATCTGTTCTGAAGCATGTGCTGGAGTCAGCAAAGGTGAGAAAACCTCTGTAGGGAACAGGACCTGTTATTTCTACAGAAAGGTCGAACACATAGCTGAATCTGAAAAACAGGACTGCGTGTGTAAAGATTTGGAATGGATAAATTTTTTGAGTCCTGCTGGACTTCTAAGGAGAAAATGGGTATCTACATTTTTTTTTTTTTAGAATGGATGTCTTATCTCAAAATATCCTTCTTCAGAACAAGCCCAACCTAATATTTTGTAACATGTTTGGTTCAGCTGTGACTGCAGTAAATTTTTTTATTACTTTTGTATTAAGGAATAGAAAATAGCTCTTTATTTTTCACTATCCACATACTGATCACACAGAGAATTGTCAGATCTTTTCTTGGCAATTTTTTTTTGTTTTTTTTTTTTTTTATTTTTACTTACCACCTTCTCATTCTCTGCAGGAAATAAAGAAAATATATAACTATAAAAGTGAACTTTTATACAGTGTACATAGTGGACACTGTGTGGACATAGTAAATGCAAGGAGACTTCTGTATATATAATCCTATAGCTTTCATGGTTGTATCCTTACTTACAGGAGTGTATTGATTTGTAGACTGTTAAGCACAGAACTGTGTGAAGATCTGTGGCTTGAAGAGTAATTGACTATGAGGCTTTCCGGAGAGGTCTTAGATTTAATCACATTTGACACCATTTAAATGAAGTGTACAGCCTGGGCATCTTAGCTATGGGAAATGATTAAACAGTGTTAGGAATGTCACATTTCACTGTCACTTATTTTTTTGATGCAGTTCTTTGTTCTTGCAGGTGGCTAGTGGCTCTTCCATGTTCTTAAGAATTCTGGTTTGCTATATGTATGTATACATATATATATGAAAAATATATTTTTGTGTTACAGTGCAAAGATAAAGGTGCCTTTGCTGTGGTAGTAGACAGTTACGTGAAGGAGGAGGAAGGCACAGGTGTTGTACATCAGGCCCCCTATTTTGGTGCTGTGAGTATGAACTCCATATCTGTAATGTTAATTTTGTTCCAACACATGTTGCTTGGCTTTCCAGCTACTGGGGACTGTCAGGGTGACTGTGATATGAAACAATCCTCCCATTTGCTACTTAATGTAAGAATACAATGTGGCATTGTATTGTAGTGAGTTCTTGCACTTGCTAGTGCCCTTTGGAGGCCAGAGTGGAGATTTTAGGTATCCCTTGATTTGGTGACTGTTGTATGTGAAGTGAACTCACCACTGTATCTTCTGAATTTCATTGAACTTAGCTTTTCTCAAAGTCTAAATTTACAGCTTCGAGAAGAAATGATCTGTGGCACTGATAGTCAAAACTGGCTTTGCTAAGTGATAATTTTGGATGGTAAGAGCAGTTCTGCTCAGTACACTGCCCCTCTTCAGCATTTCAATTTCATTACTCATTAGGCTTTTAGAGAATGAAAAAATGCTTTGACTGCTTTTGTACTGAGACTGTCCCTCAGTGTGAAAGGTTTTTGTCGCACTTCATTTTTTTTCTCTCTTTATTGTCCTTTCCCTCTGTCTATTCTTCTGAAGGTTAAGAGGGATAATTTTTCATGGATTTAATCATTTCAGTTTTTAGACACATGAATTAAAGGCACTAGTTTAGACTCATTGTCCTTTTTGTATAGTGTCCTGTCTTCAGCCATTATCCAAAGATGCCCTCAAAAACTTGCAATAGAGCTGCCAATGCCTAGCAATTAGCAATCCCTGGACCATGAGCTCTGTCATCGTTTCCAGAAACTGTTGGCATTAGTAATAGGCTTCTTTGTATTCATGTGAAATATCCCATCCTTTTCTGTCTTTTTTTTTTCTGCATTTTTCTGAAGGGTGCATCCATTGTGGTGGTGTTTCCCTTGTCAAGATGAACATTGGTATGAAAAGACGTCTCAGCTTAATACAGCTGTGAATAAAGAAAGTTAGACTGGCCTGCATGTTAGTAGTTAATAAAGAAAATGATGGTGACTGGTTAAGTGTCTTAAGGAGTCTAAAGCCTGTCACACTGCTTGCACCTCAGACACTCCCCTATAGCTAAATCTTGCAAGGACTTGACTGAGCGGTGAGGGAGCAGGCTTGGCTTTGAGTCGGAAGCTCTTGCTGTTGGAGATGGAGTAAAGGAAGGGAATAGGCTGCTAATAGAAAAGGGGCTTTGGAAGAAACTTGCCCTTGGCTGCTGTATTGTTTTGTTGTGTATTTGCACAATACAGTTGTTGGAAACAGCTTGTTGGAAAGTCTGACTGGCCAGTTAGAGCAAGGATTATCTGCCCTCTTTTATTTGATTTTGTCATAAGCCCACATAAATTTGTGTAAGCACAGGGGAAAAAAAAAAATCTTTTCTTTCTCCTGGGAAGCCAGCAATTATCTCTAAAACCATTTTTTAAAAAAATGAGAGTATCAGTTAAATGCATTGCAAAGAAAAAATGCATAAAATATTTGTATGAGGAAAAACTGCACTAACATCACAAACAAAACTTTGTACTTGTTAGCTAAGGAGTGGATTGACTTTGCACAATGCATAGACCTGAGTCAACTGGCTGTGCTACCTTTACATGGAAATTACATAGTATATATTGCACTTAATGCTGCTACATTTTTCTTTTGGGATGCATGTTGTTCAGTTTTGACAGCCCACTAATTATTTTTGTTCAGAAAGGCTCACAAAGGGTTCTGGTTTAGGTTCAAGAATTTATCATTGTATGGTAGGCTCTGTATTGAATGCTGAGTGTTACATGTGTTGGCATTAAATGTTTGCCTTCAGACAAACTTAGATGAAAGAAGGGAGATAACTCATGACTGTAGGCAGGATTGTCTTGCTAACGAACTGGCTTCTCTGCAACTTTTACTCTTGTGTTGAAGGTGAATAGGAAAGGGGTAAGTGGAGCAGGAGGCAAGGGTCGGAGAAGAAATAGAGCACAATCCTTCACAGGAAGCGTCGTATCTTGTCTTTATCCCTTCCCCTCAATATAAGTGAGTCCCTTTGATAAATAGGGATAGAAATTAAGGTTTTTTAAATCCTGTTTACTGATACATATTCTGTACTGCTGATAACTTAGAAATGTATCCTTCTCCAACAAAATTTAAACTAGAAATTCACCTTTACTTAGTTCCAGGATATGTAGTTTCACTGTCTTGTGTGATGCTTTTGCCAAATACAAGCTGCCACACAATATCAGGGCACTCTATTATTTCACTTCAAAGGCTTCAAAATTAAAGCTCGCAGAACAAGACAAACTTGTATTAAAAACTCTGTAAACTCATTGCACCTCCAGATTAACATGACACAAAAATTCAGCTGCTCAGGCATTTAATCATATGTAGATGTATCTACAGTCAACTTAAAAAGCTTTAGTAATGCTTTAATTTGCATACAAGCCCTATACTTCTACTGCCTGCTCAGACTGAGTCACAGAAGTTTCATAGATGCGTTACTGGTACACTTTCTTTCCAGTAAATTGCAAAAGTATACTTGATTTTTGCTAAGAGGTGCTGAAGGTGAACCTTTTGACTTAATGTTTTTGTTCGTTTGGGTTTTTTTAAAATTTCAGATAGAAAAGCTTTGAGTTCTCATCAATGAGTGGTTTAATAGCTTCTGCTTCATTCGTTTTGTGTATTACAACTTTTATTTGTTATCTTTTGAGAGATGTGATTGTGGCGGGGTACAAAAGTGAACACTATGACTTCTATCCCAGAAAGAATTAAATTTGTTTTAGCTTTCCAGTGGAGCTTAGCGTTTGTGGATTTCTGTATGTGCCTGAATATGTTCCTGGGTTGTGGTTACTGAAGCAAATCTTCATTAAATCAAATGACAGGTCAGTCTGGAAGGCTTTTAAATTCAAGTTTGACTTCCTCAAAAGAAAGGAACTAACTGTAGAAAACCAAAATAGCAGGGCCCTTTATATATCTTTGGCTGCATCAGCAATGCAAATCAAACTGAACCACCTCTTGACCTAGGTCCTGCGAAGTGGAAGGTTTGTTATTATGTTTTAGCTAGGTTGTGAGTGTGCCAAGCTTTGTAGTCTTTCCTGGCTGCTTCTTCAAAGCCTTTTACAATTCACTGCCAAATCAGAACTGACGTTAGTTCTGTCATCTGGCCTACATTTTAAACACCACAGTCTGCTTGCTGTATCTCAGCAATAACAGCTGATGAAAGGTCAACTGAGAATGGGCTTATCTCAGTTAATCTATTGACTGAAGAAGCTGGTTGACCAAGTGGAGGCTGAATAATGGTGATGGCTGTCTGCAGCTGCTGGAGGGTAGACAGACACTAAAGTCTAGAATAAATGAGTGCTGTAGCTGAAGTGGCTTTTAGTTTCTATGTGTAATGCCTTGCTACACGAAGTAGCCAGCTTCACTATTGCTATGGTTTCATCATTGTAAAATATACTGTGGATCAACAGGCAACATCTGCCAGATCTGGCTTGAGGGAGCTGGTAACTACAGGGAATAGTGGGTAGGGTTGGAGGGACAGGATGAGGACCAGCAAAAGCATCTGGAAACCCTAATCTGTCGCTCCAAAATTGACTTGCCTGTGTTGGTTCTATCTAGGAAAGGAGAATTCAGCTAGCTGTGGAGCACTTGCTTATTTTCTTGCTTCTGGTGTGGCCTCCTTGATCAAGGTGGACAAATTGCTTTAGAGTGCAACTCCTATGAAATAGCTGCTGTGTTTTACGAAAGGTAAATGAGCTCTAGGCATAGAGGAGGGTAACAGTTTACTGCCAGTTTTGGCAGGCAGGGTCACTCTGTTTCACACTACACAAAACTTCAGTTTTTGTCCCTGAAGTCTGTGGTTTCCCCCATTTTAGCAGAGCAGCAATACAGGAACCTCTAAGACTCAAAAAAGCAATCTGACTTGATGCAGGCTTAGACAGGGTCTTTTTTCTTTGAGGAAAACAAAGTGATTCTGTGAATGTGCTGAGAGTGACTGATCTGCAACTGTCTCCTTCTCCTTTCGCCTCCCATCCCCAATAATACTCTCTTGCCTTAGAGCAAGAAAGTGGGTAATATGGAGTGATAGTTGGTTAAGACAGGGATTTACTTTGACTTCAGACTTGAAATTAAAATCCAAACTTTTCTATTCCCCTGATAATTTTGTTTTAATTTTTTCTAAGATACTGTCGTTGTTTAGTCATGTTCAGGAAAGTCTGATGTGACCCTCTTTTTCTAATTTTTTTTTTTCTACTGCTACAGGAAATTAAGAATTTAAATGGAGTCTGGCCAGGAAAATAAACTGTCATGTTGTCCATGTGTGGTTCTTGGTCAGCAGTGTTGCATACGGGCCAACAAAGATTGAGAAATACAGATTTAAAGGCTTTGGATCGTTAAGACGTTCAGAAAATGGGATTTCTTATGTGGAGTTCCAGAATTAGGTTGATTAAAACAACGTGCCTTCTGAAAAATGCCATGCAGGCTTGTGTGCTAAACAGACACAAGTCTCTGGCTGGTACAAGAGCATGACATAGAGATTGTCAGTTCCTTTACTATGCAACAGTAGCCTGAAGCTGTTGACTACATGTATGTATGTGTGTACACATATAAAATATGTGTGTGTATATATATGCATGTATATGTATAAGCACAGAAGCTCATGCACATAACCCCTCTACTAGGTGAGAGAACACATATATTCTGAAGAAATCATCATTTGTCTGATCAATAAAACTACAATCCTGTAAAATACATCTTTCCTATCCATATTTTGGGTTAGTGAATGCTGAGTATTTTGCTATCCTTGTCCAGTCATCATGTTTTCTATTTAATATTTAATTTTTTTTTCCAGGGATGGATATTTTAAGCAATATTTTGTATTTCTGTAACTTAGCACTTGTCTTTTTTGTAGGATGATTACAGAGTCTGCATGGATTTTAATATCATTCAGAAAGATTCTGTGCCTGTTTGTCCTGTTGATGCGTCAGGCTGCTTCACAGCAGAAGTGACTGACTTTGCTGGACAGTATGTGAAGGTTAGTGGTCTTGGAGAAAGTAAATTACTAGTTTATTCAAGATAAATTTTATATATGATAAAAGTGTTCTTTTCTTTCCCTAAGTGGTGTTGTTTTCAATGTGTCCTTGATAGCTGGAAAAATAAAAATTTGTTTTAACATTTGCAACAATGTTGCAACTATTTATTACAATATCTGAAAAATAAATAATTTGAAATATAAGTAATACTGTGTATCTAGTAGTGAAAGGGAAGAGGACTATCTCCTGTTTGCATCCACTGCAGGAAAAGTCTCACTTTTTCCTTGTTTATTACGGAAATGTTATGCATGCAGTGTGTGCAGAGGCCTCCCTTACCTCTGGATGACTTCTGATTTCACAGATGTCATCATTAAGTTTATACTAGCCAGTTAGTGTAACACGACTTGTTAGAGGGGAGAAATCCAGTCATTTTCCTCACTTGTGGGACGTGTTGCAATGAGAATTTACTTGCCAATAGAAGCAAGAGAATCCATGTAAAAGGAATGCACAGGAACTCCGGATTGCTACAGACACAAATCCATAGAAAGGAGTGCCTCTTTAATGCCATGTGCTAAGAAAACAAATTGTTTGCAGTTGATTGTCTGCTGCTACAGTTAGATAGCAAAGCATGTTCCTGTAAACACAGTTTACTTGAAAAAGATTTAAAAATCCTGTGTTGAATTTGAACTCAGCTATCATTGCTTCCTGCTATATATTAAGGCAAATAAGAGAACAGCAGAAGCTACAAATTCAGCTTCTTGCTGGTAGGAATCTGCACTTAAGGCTCTTGGAAAATATTCCATGATGCTGAATTCTTAGCTTAGGAATATTACTGTATCATAAACCTTTGTATATTTTTTTCCCTTCCTTAATGTCATGTTGACACTTGTTTGTTCAGTAGATTGTCTTAGATTATTAATGTACGACTTTCACTTCCAGCTTAGAATGTAAGTCCTGTTTAGTTAGTAAGATATTATAAAAGATGCTTCAATTTCTGTAACTGTAGTCACACTAGAGAGGAATGTGTTGTAGTGAAGTCTAAATATTAGGTAAGAAGGACAATGTGACTTCCTGCCACAAAATCAAAAGACTCAATGAAAGATTTAAGATATTAAATAATATGAGTTCTGGTTTGTATTACTGCTATAGAAAATTTGAATTTGGTACACAGTTGTGTGTATGTGGAAATGGAGTTAAGGGCAAAAAAGGACTGTATAGCAGGATTTGGAGAGCGAATAACTTTCTGAATTTAGCGTTTCACAGTGCTTCTGCAGTAAATGGATGTTTTTGTGTGTGTAAATACTGGATTGTTTGTAGGGGTTTCCTTAATTTGGGTATTGGAGACGAATCCTGTAGTAGCTTACTGAAATAGAGAAATTTGTATTCCAAGGAAAATTTTTTGTTCTGTCTTTTTAGGATGCAGATAAGAACATCATTAAATTACTGAAAGAGAAAGGCAGAGTGGTTCACAGCAGTAGTTTTAAGCACAGCTATCCTTTCTGCTGGAGGTAAGGAGAGAAGTGCATACGGCTTTAAGATTGAGGATTCTAACTGAGTAGTTCTTCAGGTTTGTCTCATTTTTCCCCTCCCTTGACCTACTTAATTTTTTTAACATGACTAAAAGTAACAGGAATCAAGAATATTGAATTAGGAGAGCTCCAATTTTGTTTTAGTAATCCAGTAAATTAATTTTTTTTGGCCATAAATTGTGTAGTGCTGAAAACTTTTTTGCTATTATGGTCTTGCAGTGTGTTTTTGTAGTCTGAATTTATCTTTCTTCAGTGTTGCAAGTAGTACTGCTAACTGCCTTTTGAAGAGGGTTATAAGTCTAAAAAAGCTTATTTTCTAAGCAGCTAAATACTGAGTGGTGGAAGAAGATATTTTGGTACCCTTTGAATTGTATCCAAATAAGTATATTGCAGAATGTCTTCAAATGTTTGTGTTCAAACTTTCCATGTTTTGGATAAAATGGCTATATTATAGCTGTTATCATACTTACTTCTTTTTAACCTTGTAAAATTACTTCTTTCTTTGGAGTCTGGTAGAGCCCTGTTGCTTATAATGTGGAAACATCTGTATTGTTGATTAAAAGCAAAGATAGTATTTATTCACTGGAGTGGGTAGTAAGTGTGATACATAAATATGTTTTTCTGCTCAGTCATTCCTGAATTGAGTCCACAAACAGTGGTGATGTCTCTGATCAGAAATAGCAGTTGACATGTTTATAATATCTGTGGGGATGAATTAGAAATGTTTGTGTTTTGTCAACTAGAAATTCAGAATTAGCTCTGGAATGTCAGGTAGGTAGTTCAGCACAGTGGCCTGTCATGAGTCTTCCTTGTCAAACTGGGAATTCTGCAGAGATTGAAGGAGGACTCCGCAAGTCTCTAGTATGGTACACACTAATGTAAGAAGTTTCAGCTAAGAGAAATACAGGCTAGATAAATCTGATCTAGAAATGAAATGTTTTTATTAGTGTCTTCTCTGGTTTTAAATGTATACAATTGCTCTTGCACAATTGAGGAAAAAAAATCACTGAACAATATCAAATTTTAAAAAAGAAACTTTGTAGGAATATTGTATTAAACTTTTATTACAAGTAAAGACACACTTCCAAAAATAAAATACCTGATTTGATATTTCAGATGACTTGAACATTTAAAGTCATATCTGATGCCTACAGCACTTGTACTGAAATAACTGTGATAAAAGCTTTTTTCTCTGTCTAGCTTTAATGCTACGAGGTGAATTGTTTCAGCAGTGTGCATTTATCTTTGATCTATAGCAAGAATAACCCTTACTTGCTCTTGAATAGCATGATTGGTTTGTTTCTAACAGCTACCTAGAGGATGAAGGGGAGTTACTCTTCAAGTGCTACGTCCTTGATGATTTGGGACAGTTTTTGGAAAATGGCAGCCCAAAGCCAAGCAGTGCTTGTGTTCTACTTATGTAGCAATTCAGATGAACAGTCATGGCCTTCTGAGACAAACCAGTAATGTAGAAATGCTGATTCTGTAGAACATACTTAATCCTGCCACTCTGTTGACGTTTTTGTTGATTGATGATAAGTTGCAGGCAGCACCTAGCAGCAAATTATCTGGTGGGAAGAACAGAATAATGGATTCTACTTGAAAAGCTCATTTCACTGCCATCACAAATCAAACCATAATTGGAATATGCTAAAAGTAGAAGAGTAGTTCTTAACTTTGAACATAGTTAAAAGTTATTTTGATTAATGTAAGAAAACTTTGAAGTCAGACTCTTCTACTTAATGTACTGTTGTTCATGGTTTTCCCTGAAACCAGGCAGTTGTTGAGTCCTCAGCCTGTTGAGGTATTTTCCCTCTTTTTACATATCATCAAACTTTAAAATGTGAGAGGGGAAAACAGTAACAACTTGGTAAGTACACAGTAGATAGTTTTCAGTTGGAATTTCCCTTCACTGGAATTGCTGAAGATGGAGATCACTGGCCAAAACTGCTCTATGTGCATGTGATATGTTGAGAGTCTATATGGTTTGGGTAGCAATTTAACAACTGAGATAGCAAAGGTCACTAGCACGGCAGCTGAAGTGTCCGTGGCAGCCACTGCATGCCGTTCTATTAGGAAGCAATATTGGGAAGCTCTATCACTGACAAACACAGAGCTTCGTCTTTTTCAGGCCAGTGAAAGCAAAGCCAAGAACTATCTTTCATAGCATGTGGTTGGTTATTTATCATTCATTTCCTAAATTATGAGAAAATGGAATGGGAATAAGATAACAGTAACTTGTTTTAAACAGCTGTGCAGTCCAAAACAGATATGAGAGAACTATTGGGAGTGTTTAGTGTCCACAGAGAATCTTTCCAATCTTTGTCTTTTCAAGTATCAAGATTGTATTCGGACAATGATAGTTTTGTGGCACTGCTAAGGCACAGGCAATTTGCTCAGATGCTTTGTTTTCTTTGATACAATTCTAAAGGATGTATTTATAAGGGGAACAAAACATCGTTCAGTTGAGACAGAGAGGAATGTTTAGGCAGGAATTTTGTAAGGATCAGTCTGTGATTTAAGGTCTGTCTGGGTGGTTTTCCCCTTGTCTTGTATTGATGGAATACAGTAATGGGTATTTCTTATTTGATTCTACAGCAAAGAGTTTAATCTAGTTTCCTCAACGTTTTCACCAGTTATGAGGGGCAGAAATGTGTAAGATGTGACTGGTTGGGCAGACTTTTAGTATATTGTTCTCTTTTTGTCTCCTGCTGAGGCACTGCTTGGCAGCATAGCTAGAAGAAAGAACATATTCAGGGAAGCTGCCACCTGCCCTTTCTTAGTACCTTCATGTAGGTGGAAACTGCTCTGTGGGTGCTTTAGAACAGTTATCAAGTATTATAAACTTAGCGTTAGGTTGCAAGCCTTGAGAAATGGTTATGGCTTCATCTGCTTGTCTGTTTTTCATAGATTCTTTCTGTCTGAAGTTACTTTTGCACTAAAACTTGTCTTCAGTCAGCCCCATCTGTCAGCTGCTTACTCCTGGTGGTGGTTGGGTACTAGATTATTGTCCCAGCATTCTTTTTGCAATGTGTTAAGAGCATGTGCAAAACTGTTGTTAGCAGGTTTTATTCTTCTTGTTTCCAGTAACTCAAGATCTATTATGTGATGGTAATTCATCATTCTTCAGTACATCTGAAAAACAAGATGCTTAGTGAAACTAAAATACTTCTGGAGTACCTTGTAGATTGCAGAACACTTTCTTTTTTACTGGGATCTTGCTGCTGTGTGAGGAGTTAACTGAACTGTTTCCTTTTTTAGGTGTTAGGACTTAGATTTGAGAAGCAGAACATCCTAGCTTAGTACATTTGCATTTAACAGCTAGAGCACTACTACCTTATTACTTTTGTCTCCTAACCATTTCCTGTGAAGTTATAGATACTTTAACTCTTAAAAGATCCAGATTGAAATGTATAGTTTATAGTGAAAAGGAAATATCTTCTGAAATACAGTATTAAGAGAACGGATGTGTGTTTTATTATTGGGCTTTGTGCAAAAAGTTTGCATTTTAAAACCTTAAATGCAGTTTTTAAGGTTCGAACAACCGTTGCTGTGGGTTTTCTTTTCTTTTGTTGGTCAGGCAGGTGTACCTTTAGGAAGTGCTTCCACAGTAGCAATTTTAATTTACATCATAATCTCCAGTAGTTTGTGAATTTCAAGTGAGTCCTCACTATGGATATAAGTAAAACGAATTAAACTTTTAAGATGGGTTGTTTACAGTAATGACTGCATGTAGGAGATAACAGTAGTTTTTTGGGGTCTTTGCTTGTGAATTATTGTCGAGCAAGTGTATTTCCAAGGTCTGAGGCAAAGTGACTTAAACAAAGGTAATATTTTAAGAAACATTTTGTGGGATGGATTGATACTAAGGGAGAAGGAGCTTCTTGTCCCAGTGTCATTGAAACTGCTCTGTACCCATAGACAGATTCCATCCCCTAGGGCTCAATCTCCCTTTTCAAGGTAGAATATCGTAATGAATGTGAAGGATTAGGAATGTCCTAATTCTGCTGTAATGACTTTTACCCACTGTTTGATCACTGGATCCTTTAGAAGGATGTGTGCTACTTGAACAACCTATCAAGACCTTCAGCAGTTGTATTATGGAATAAGAGACTGGGTTGAGATGCAGTGCAGTCAGTTGCTTAGAGGTACTAATCTTATTAGGTAATTTGAGGAATTTATCAGTCTGTACACTCTGCCTCATAGTGTTACCATTTCTAAGCAATCCCAAGTTCTGAAACTGCTCCTGTGCCATATGGGTTTTGTTTCACTGAATGTTGAAGTAAGGAATATATTAAAATGTCTTTATATGACTTTTATATGCTTATGACTTTTATGACATGTGACTTTTACATGCTTATCTGGATCTCTTTCTTTACTTCTCCTCCTGGAATGGGACATTCTTCTAGTTAACCCTGGGTACTGTTACTTCATCTTTATGATCTATTATTATTCTTTTAAATGCAAATAGTGAAACATAACATAATGTTTTCTGGCTTTTCGGGTTGATATACACATAAAAAAAGATACAGAATGAGCTCATGTGGAAGACTTCAATATGACCTGGTTTTAATAGTTAATTGTTGTGCCATGTAGGAACATAAATTTCAAATTCAAGTATCATTTGAATGTTCTCATGATTTCTCTTGGTGTACGAATTCCTTAAATTGCTGGGCTTGAAAGCTTTTAAATTTTTTTTTTTTGGATTTGATTTTAAAATAGTAGCTCACATAAGTGTAACAGTTGAATTTAAAAACCAGAACAAAACCCAGCCTTTGTAACTGTGATAATATTTCAGGAACAATGAATTCAGTCTGTGGAAAGGGAACTATGGTGTTCAAAAATACATTTTACAGAGTACTTTATAAACAATGTAGCACTGAAAATGTTTTTTGTTTTGCTCCCTTCCCTCTACAGGTCAGATACTCCATTGATATACAAAGCTGTGCCAAGCTGGTTTGTAAGAGTGGAGCATATGGTGGAGAAGCTACTGGAGAATAATGCCCAATGCTACTGGTAATGTCTCCTGCATATATATCTTTTCTTTGCCCAGGGTTGGATGTGTAGAGGGGTGTGTGTGTGTGTGCTGGAACTCTACAAAACTCTATTTCACTGCCAGTATGCTAACGTAACTTCGTATTTCCATTCTGTCTTTCTGAGCCAGTGTTACTGGAATGGGACTGATAACCAGTTTCAAATAGTGTTTTATCTCAGGTTTCACAAATGTGTCTCCGACTGGTAGAGCAATGGGATAGTTTTCCTGGCACAAGCAGATATAACCTGCTTAATTCCCTGTCATCCCAGTGCTTGAACATGTTTGCACACTGCTTTAGGCATTCTTTGCTTGTGTAAAACCCCAGTGAGAAATATATCTTAGCGTCTAAGTAAGGTTGAATACATACTATCAATTTACAGTAAAATACATTGCAGGATCATTAAAAGTATCATCAAATCATGTTATACCATCCTAAGCAATTCAGCATGAGAGAAACTGCGAGGGAAAATGAACGTGCAGAAGCATGGAAGTGCACAGTTAAGCCTCCCAAAAGGGTCCACTAGAAAGAAGAATTTAGGCAGCCAAACACTGGGCATATATTGTTCCAAATAAAACTAATTTTTAGACGATAAGGTTTTTTTTTTTCTTTTCATCTAGTTATTACAGATAAGGTAGATTACTTTTTCTTCAAATGCACCTATGACAAAGACCAACACCCCCACCCTGACCCACCCTCCCTGCAAAACATACACAAAAAATCCCAACCTAGCTGGTGTAGCTGGGGTAATAGTTGTAAGTAAGCTCAGTTTCAGAGGTTTAAATAAAAATTTTCTACTACTGACAAAAAATAAATATTTATATGTATATACAAATTGTGAAAAATATTTGTGTGAAATTTATTTTAGAAACAACAAATAAGTTTTAAATTGTTTAAATATGCTATTAAATTAGCAGTAAGAGGGAACTATTGGTGATGGTAGGCATTTTGTAAGTCAGTCATGGGTTTATGCTGTGTTAGTAACAAAAGGACCCTATCTCCTCCACCTCCATAACCTTTATTTCCCCTTCTCTCATTAATAACTTGTACCTGGGAAGTTGAGACCAGGTGGGGAAAATGCAGAGGTGGAAGCCTCGTTCAGCTGTACTGTGTGCTGCTTCAGTTGTTCAGTGGTTCTGTACGAGGACTCTAGGAGAGGTGGGATTCCACCACGGTGTGCCTCTCTGCTCAGCAACTGAGATGATGTTAAAGAAGGTGACTCAACCTCCAGTGAACAAGTACAGCTTACGCTGCATTTTTTCGTGGACAGTAGTTAGCAATTAAATTCTCCATGAGCAGCTTTTGCATAACTGCTTACGTGGTACAAGCACTGTAAATATTGAAATATGTGGAAAAAGTTAGTGATCCATGATACAGACTGTTCAAAAATGCTGCAGCGTTGGCTTGCCAATAAGCACTTGCCCAGTCTGGATATGTAAGAAAATTTTATAGATTAGTAAGTGTTGCTTTCTGTTTTCCATAACAGAACATACTGTGATCCTTCTTTTGGGGAAAAATAAGCTGGAGAGGGGGTGAAAGTGTTTGTTCTTAGCTTTAATTAGCCATCTCAAGATGCTTTTACTGTTTTGATGACTGACAGTAGACCTGCATACTTAATTTTCACATGAACATAAGAAAAATGTAGTGATCCTATTAAGGAAGCGTTTGAATGGTTGAGGTAGTTTTGCTTTTCCAGAAGCAAAGCTTCAGGAAGGAACTGCTAAGTGACCTCCACTCATCCAGGACACATCAGTAAGAATTAGTAAACAGTTTGAACCCTACCTCATCTACATATTTGGGTTTGAAATGCTGCTTTTTCTAAGTGTTGAGTAGTGGGGATAAAAGTGGAACCAAATGCGAGAGCTGCTGGTGCAAAGGTGGTGTGGGAAGATCAGGCGATTGTATTAATTGGCAACATTCAACGTGGTTGGAATTAAACTGTTTGTCATTTAGGCAATTCTTGAGTCTCAACATAATTGTGTAATTGAACATAAAACTGATTCCTCAGGACTCCTCTCAAAACAGTACGGTCTTAGAGATCTTGAGAATCTTTTTGTAGGGACTATGGCAACAAGTAGAGATGTATTATCTCTAAGTTATTAATAAAATAATATGAATACACATTTCCAGAGTGTGATTTCATAATTACTGGTCTGAATACTTGATGGCCTTTGTAACAAAAAGATGGCTTTTGTAATGTAAAGATGGCTTTAAATCTAACTTTTTAAAAGAAAAAGGTTTTACTTTTAAGGTTTGTTCCTGTGTTCTCCACTGATGTCAGTTTTGTTTGGGGTGTAACTTCTTAAGTTGGAGTTGAGAATGCTAGCCTTCTTCAATATTAATTTATTTAAATTTTGGGAACTCCATCTTTCCCAAAACCTACTTTTTTTGCTTTTGAAGAGACTTGATCTCTGAAAGTGTCATAGGAATAATGCCTAGCTTTTTAAAAATTTATTTTTGGACTCTCTGGGGCTTCAGCATGTCCTGAAAATGAGAAAATTGGGGATAAATGCTTTTCAGACTATATTAACCTTTGCAAAATGAGTTTGACTGCATTGCTTTTTTTTTATTCCTATAAATGACTGATAGGTATATTGTCCCTTAAGAATAGCTGCACTCTTTATAGATACCCTTTTTGATGAAGTGTATTAAACATAGTTGGTCAAACTTTGCAACCTGATTGCATTTCTAATTAGTTTTCTAACGAATTAACCTACTGATAAAGCCATAGTTACTCAAAATTTATTAAAGCCAGCAACTGTATCTTCATTTTTCAAAATGAACTTAACTATAGCTTTCAAGAATGATTACATGAGTAATGCGCCAGCATTTTTGAAAAATCAAAAACCAAAAAAACCCTCTTTTCTTTCTCCCAACCTTATTCTGATCGGAGTGGAAAGTAACTTCTGCTGGATGTTGCTGAAAATGCAGAATTGGAACAGTGAGGCTGTGTTTCAGTCTTTACTCCAAGATCCCATACTGAATGTTTACCACATAACTGTCAGAAGAGATTTTTTTTTTTTTAAATTAAATTAAAAAGAACAATATCTTGTATTTCATGTTCAGACAACCTACTACTGTGGTACTTGAGATAAAGAGGGGCAGATTTGGTTGCAGCAGAATTTGGGGTTGTCAGACCTTGATTTCCTCTTCCATTGATATGAAGAGTCAGATGCGGCACCACAGCTGGGTCCCTGGTGCAAGTGGTCTGGATTTCAGCCTTAATTGTTGTAACTATCATCTTATGATTTGTTGAAAGAGGGTTTCCTGTGTAATCACAGACAAGCAACTAAACCATGTCACCTTAGGTTGTCTTGAATAATACAGGACTAATTCCTGTCATCACAGAGTTTAAAGTTGGTGTAAATTGCAAATTTATAAATTACTGTAAAGAGTAAATGAGTGCAATTTATATATATATTTCTAAACTGTTGTAGCTCACTCTTCTGGCAGTGTATGTAATATTTTTATACTTGCAGGCTAATAGAAAAGGTTCTGTAGACTGTGTAGTTAGTATTTAAATATCAGCTTTTAGCTTTTTTTTTTTTAAACCTCCCTCACTTAAAGTTCTACTTCGGTAACTCCTGAAAGATTTACTTCTAACTGTTGACAAGTTGCTAGTGTTAGAGACTATTGCGCAGTTCTGACGTTGTTTGCACAAGATGTACAGCACTTGATATAGTGGAAAAACAAGCATCTGTGGAAGGAAAGCAGTGATGGAAGACAGTAAGGGACTTGAAAGAAGCCAAGCCTTTTGTTCTTGCATTTTCTTGGCACTGAAAAATTCAAGCATTGTACTAAAGAGCTTGATGTATAGGTCCTTAGTTGCAAGTATCCTTTTTTGGACTTTCATCACTTAAACTGTTAGTTCTTGTTGAAAATACCACTCAGAACACATCTGATAGGCTTTTTTTCTAGAAGTGAATTTCCTGGTTTACAAAGTGTGAATTTTGCACACATTTCCTGCTGTTCCTGCATGAGCACTCCAAGACCAAGTGTTTTCACATGTGTCAGTCAAAGACATCAATATTTTGAGGAGCTTTTGATCTTGGTCTTTCTAATCTTCAACCAGCAGCTGCCTTTGCTGAACAACAAACTGTCTCCCACCTTTTGGAAGGTGTGATTTGATCACAGGTGAGGCTGATCTTGTATTATAAACCCTAAGGCTGGTAGGGTGTGCAGACAATGGGTTGTAGAGCCTGTCTGCCATAGAATGCTAATGTTTGTTCTACTAAACTTGGATTTCTCATCTGCCCAAAAATTATGAGTCTGTAGCAGGGGCAACAGACTTTTAAGTCATAACAGAATTGTAGCATAATGAGGAAAATCAGTTATTAAGCCCTTTGTTTTCCTCCTTTTTTTTTTACGATGTCTCATAGGGTATTTTCCCACTTTGTTAGCGTTAGGAAATAAATTTTATCTCAATAGTTTTCAAGGCATTTGGGACAGGGGGGAGATTCCCCCCCTTTTTTTTTCTTTAATATGACCATGCAATTAACTCTTCTTTTTGAGTCATCGATCACACTTTTATTACTCGGGAAACGTGAATCCAAATTAGGTCTCTGTAGTAGCGATTGAGAGGTGCATAGTAACGTGCAGTCACTAGATGGCAACATTTCCCAAGGAAAAATTCAAACTAGGTTCATTGCCTCCAGTAGGAGGTGAAAAAAATTGCTGCAGGGTTCGCCTTGTGTTTGTCTAATTTAGAGCAGTGTAAGTCAGAAAATTTTATTACTGTCTGTTTTCAGACATAGTTGAGGATTAGAAGTGAATTTTGAGGCTTGTTCTGGTTGATTTTGATGGCTTGTGTTTTGCTGTGGCCTAATTTTGCTGTTTCCTCTCAAAGCCTCTTGAGCAGAGATTGCCAGTTATGTCATGAATACAGCAGGTATCTTTTCAGTCCCAGTGAATGGTCATCAAAGCTTGGTTTAAGTAATAGCTTACTAAATAAAGACTTCAAATGTCAGTTCACTAAGCAGTTGTAGTACCATGCTCTTAGGCAGCTGATAAATCTAGCTGCATGTGCAGTATGTTGAATGTCTGCCACTGTTATGGGAATGCAAACATATTTATATATATAAATTGAAATGAATCCTAAGCAGCAATGCTGTAGAAAAGTACTTCGTGACTATAAATGTTAAAATATTCCAAAGGAAACTATGTAGAAAGAAGAAAAGTGAAAGCCTTGTTTCTCACTGGCTTCAAGATGCAGGGATTTTTGCTGTCGTTGGTAAGATGAAGAATTTTAATAGCAACTAGCATGTTGTCTGGGTCATACAAATAAAACGTATCAGGATTTTTTAATATGAGTGTATCACAAAATTGGAGGTTACGGCTTCACTTAATCTTGACTTGTCAAGCAGCTGTACACTGCTGACGGCAGGGTTATGATGCAGTCTGCAGCAGCATTGCAGTCTCACGCTAAAGTGTTTGTTGCTATGGGAACCAGAATAAAAGAGTGAAGAAAAACATTGCTATATCAAAATGATTGAAAGCACTATTCATTTAGCAAATGTAAGCTGCATATAAGCAGAGAATTCTCTTGCACTGGTGGAGGCAACCCGAACTTGTGTGGGGTACATGGTTGTGCACCATGCTAATAAGCTTTCACGAACTGAGGAGGAGAAAGAGTCTGCTGCAGTGGAAATTCTGCGTGCTTTGCAAACAGCTGACCTTTCCTCTCTCTTCCCCTTTCCTCCCTCCTGCCTCCCCCGATGTTTAATTAGGTCTGTGATATAGATTGGCGCTAATTAAAGTGTCAAAAGGGCATGAATAGTTGCTTATTTTATCTCCTTGAATTAAAAACCATTAAAAATCAATTTGAGGGCATGTTGAAGGAGGCTTGTTATTAGAGTAAATTAACATAATGGAATTTAAGACTTTGTCTTCGAAGGGTTGGTTAATGTTTAAAAAGAAAAGCAAATTCTACACCTAAAACAACAAAACCAGCTGTTATGCCATGAATTTAAATAAATCCATACATATTTAGTTAAATGACATAGCATAACTACTTAATCAGCTTTGGTTTTGCTGTTACAACTCGGCTATCTTCTGGAAGAATAACTTTCCCCTGTCCACGCATGTAAGTGATTCCTGATTTCAGGTGTTGTGTAAAAAGTTACCAGCTGGCCAAATGGAAGGATACATGTGGGGCCATCTTCTCAGACTCTAACATATCAGGTGCTGTGTGTTAATCTGGTATTAGATTTCCTAATTCACACTACTTAAGGTAGTGTTTTGTTTATCAGCTTATAGTCTAAATCTTACGGGACTGTTTTTCGAATAATTCATAAGCTGAGAGCTTCCTTCAATTAGTAATTATGAAGTGAATCTTACCCAATACATAAAGCTGCTGTGGTTTTTCAAAGAATGTCGTGAATGAAATTAACTGATGAGAAGAATGATGAAGAGTGAGAAAGGATTAATTTTTGTGTAACATCTTAAACAGCTTTTAATGTCAGTTCATGATAAAATATGTGAGACTTCTGCTGTGGCAGTATTTGACAGCTGTTTTATTTCAGAAGTGATATCTGTGTTTACAGAAAAGAGGGACATTACTGGTTTGAGACAGAGTTCCTGTATCCTGTGACTAGGGCAAGGTGAGCGAACTTGCAGAGTCATGCAGAACAGATCTGAGCTTTGAAATGAAATAAGCTGAATTCACTATTTGCAATTGTGTTATGAGCACGAGAGATACTTCAGAATACATGTACAGAAAAGGAACAGATGTCTTAACCCTTTTAATAAATTTCCATCTGGATTATGTAATAATGTAGATTTTTTTTTTTTTTACATTCTGCGCATTTTTATTCTGGAGACAAAGAGTCAGAAGCAAATACATTAATTTTAATGGATGCTGTTCCTTGGGTGTTCACTGGTGATGAGAAGTCACTGGCTCAGCAGCCATGGTAACTTACTGGTACTGCACCCATTCATACTCTGGGATTGAAGATGGTCACTAATTTGCTATTTTCAAATCCATGCCCGCTCTGCTTGTGTGGCTTGGATGCTGAGTAGACTTTGAAGGCAAAGAAAGCAGTTTATGTTGTGATAAGCTAATAAGTGTTGTTAAAGGACTGGATTTGGTTTTGCTCGTCGTGGGGCTATTTTGCTTGTCAGCTGGACTTTTATTTTAGACACTAAGAAAATGAGTAGCTACCAAGAAAGGATGTGGGAGCTCACTGTGCAGAGGACTTAGCAATGCATGAATTTAGCAAAACCCCTCATCTGCTTCAAAAATAGGAACAAACAGTAAAAAATGGCCATACAAATTTGGAGCTAATTAATAATTTTCATAATCTCTAACTTGTTATGATAGAGTCTTGATGTTGGGAGAGTAACATAGAAATTAGTGTTCAAACAGGTTGAAACTGATGTATTTACATTCAAAATCTTTGTAATTTATGGTTTGACAAATCAATATTTATGTATTTGTGTTGTGAAGTTCAGTTTCCTGAACTTTTCCACTGCTGAAATGCCTGCATCCTGAAGTTTTAGTGCGCTATCCTGGGTGCCAGGAAAGTAGAAATAGCCATTGTGCCACACTGTTCTACACAAACGAATCAAGAGCTTCATGACCTGCTGAGGCAGCAGACTCCTTAACCTTGCTAAATGTTTGAGAAAGAAGTATGAAATCCTATCTGTGTCACTTCGCAGAGAAATTTGAAGGTCAAAATCAACACTAATTGTAGGCCAGTTGAGAAATAAAAAAAAGTTTCTAACAGCACAGTTTTAGGTGCTGCAGCAGGATTGTGTTAGGAGAGAACTTGTTGCTTTCACTTGTAACGCCGTGGAAGCGTTTGATGCTGGAGCTCGACTTTTTCTGAGATCTGCATCTGTTCAGTGCCATTAGCAGTGGGTTGCTCTAAATGGGCTGTAGCACTAACCACCTTGCTTGTCATACCCAACAGCAAATTCAGTTGTCACCAGCATAAAACTGAAATTTGTACTTTCAAGCTGAAGGGAGTTTGTTATAGATACCTCATTAAACATGGAAAGCATGCGTATTGGCATATGGGGAAGGTCTTTTCCTCATGTGTCTTTGTATTGTAAAATAGGAGTATTTATGTGGGTGGCCTTGCTTTTGTTTTTGTCTTTATTCCATTATTCCATAAATATCCATGCTGTGAGGACAGTTTTGATGCACAGAGGTCAGTGTTTGGCAAATTGTGCAGCCATTAGCTTTCAGGGGACTGTCAGCTTTTGGGTTTCAGCAAGCGGTGTTTAACACAGCCCCAAATTTCCTGAGAGCAGAGGACTAGCATCAGTAGTGATTCATGGTTTTATGACAGTCTTATCAAAGTCACAGTTCTGTTAGCAGTGTGCAGATAGAAAGATTAACGGGGAATTATGAGGAAGACTGTGGGCCGATAGATTAAACTCAGTGTAGCGTAGTGTCAAGGTGAGGCCAAGTTACTTCAGTTACTGCAGAGGTGAAAAGGGAGCAGGATTCAGCAGAGGGTGGCATTCCTCATGCCCTCACTCTTAGTTGTGTAAAACCAGTAATCTTTTTGAAAATGTAAGAAATCACTGCTTTGTGTAGATGGAAGAGTAAAAAATGCTTCCTTCATTAATAATATATACCTGTGGCAGGATATTACTTTTAGTAAAATTTAACTAGAGAAGTATACCAAGAAAATACCTAAATACCCTCACTACAAAAAGGGCATTGAATTACTTGAGCGTGTCCAGAGAAGGGCAACAAAGCTGGTGCAGGGTCTGGAGCACATGTCGTACGAGGAGCGGCTGAGGGAACTGGGGGGGTTTAGTCTGGAGAAGAGGAGGCTGAGGGGAGACCTCATCGCCCTCTACAACTACCTGAAAGGAGGGTGCAGAAAGCTGGGGATGAGTCTCTTTAACCAAGTAATGAGTGATAGGACAAGAGGTAATGGCCTCAAGTTGCGCCAGGGAAGGTTTAGACTGGATATTAGGAAGTATTTCTTTCCAGAACAGGTTGTTGGGTGTTGGAATGGGCTGCCCAGGGAGGTGGTGGAGTCCCCATCCCTGGAGGGGTTGAAGAGTAGGGTCGGTTTAGCGCTTAGAGACATGGTGTAGTTGGGAACTGTCAGTGCTAGGTTAACGGTTGGACCGGATGATTTTCAAGGTCCTTTCCAACCTAGATGATTCTGTGAGAAGAGGATTAAAAGGAAATGTGAAAAAAAGTATAGAAACACTACCTGGCATTGGTGTAACATAGTGATCAGGTGTTAGTTACAACATTGTTGCAAATACTCTGTCTTCCCAGCCTAGTGAAATATTTAAATAGAAGGTGCCTCTTTTTTTTTTTTTTTTTCTTATGGTATGTAGGTAGGTCAAAAGTGTCAGATGAGATATCTGTAGCTAAATGTAGTGAGACTAAATAAAAGAAATAGGCTCTAGTCTGGAAGAACTGTGTGACTGGCAAGGCTGTCCTTTGCTGCAGATACCTCCTCTAGCTTGTTCCCAGCTGGAGGCTGTATCTGCTGTTTGCTATCTGGGTAGCATCAGTAGGCAGCATCTCTGTGGTGGTAAGAACCAATTGTTTTAAGTAATACTTTCTTTGAGTGATGGGCTCAAAATGTGTTTGAGATACAGGCTCTTTTTATTTTGTTTGATGGCTCTGACAGTGTTATTTCTGTATTGTACCTCTAGAGCCATAAATCATTGTTGTAAATGTGGTTCATAGTAGATGAAGTGGTTTGTGTTTTATGTTCCACTAAAAACTGGCAGCAGGGTCAGACAATTTTACCAGAAGAGGTAAATTACATGCTTTCATAGCTCAGAGAGAGAGAGAGATCACGCCACATACTTTTTTGTGGTTAATGTCCACTTTGGGGATAAAATCAATTTTTCATGCATGTTTTGAGGAGGCAGAGTCGAAACTCAGTATTTTAATGTAATGGGGGGATTGTTTCAGCCTCTAGCTATGCTAAACAGGACTAATAATTTCAGCTAATCAGTGTCTAACAGCTTCTGAAAAATGGAAACTAGCTTAGGAGTGATGTAAAGAGAAGTTTTCCACATTAGTGGAATGTTAGGTAAATGCTAATGATCTTTGTACAGTTTCCATTTGTGTTTGGAGAGAGGGTCTCCTAAGGTCACCACAAAAACTTAAAAGTAATGTGTCCCGCTCTAAAACAAATTGTGAAAGCCTGTACACATTTCTAAATTTCAAAGCAGGGATAGGGATGTCATGTAAAATACTGGTCACTGAGTTTAAATTTTTTTGTGTTACATTTGTGTTTAAGAAATGTTACAAAAGATAACTTTGCAGCTGAAAGTGAATCTAGAAGTAACTAGTGGAGCTGTGGAACTGCAAGCTGATATTTAGGGAGTCTTTTAACAGTGGTTTTTATCCACCTGAGACAACATTAGTGTCATAAAGTCTTCAGATCTCCGCATGGCATCATCATGGATGAAACCGTTGAAAGACAGTAGCTTTCATTTTCATCAGTAGATTTTTGAAGGATGCTCACACTTTTTTCATAAATCTCCTGCTGCTGGGGCAAGTTCTACCTTAGTGTGTCATGTGAATCCAGTCTTAATTTTTCCATTAAGGGATTCTTTCATCTTTGTACTCTTGGGGCTGATCTGTGATTAAAAATCATTCTTCTTAAAAAATATTTGATAGAGGACCAAGATCATCAAAAAGAAAAGGTAGAAGAGACCATATATTTTCTGTAGTTTGGCTTCTCCTTTCTTTAGAGACTCCAGGTCTCTAAATCCACCTCATACTTTGGGAAGGGCCCTTAGTTACACTGGAAAAACAAACCCAGAAAAACTTGCCGTGGTTTGCTCAATAACTCAATTCTAGAGTTATTTGTGTTATTGTTAGCTTTTCACTCACAGCTTCTGTGCATCTGTGATACTGTCTTAAGGTTATTATTCTTCCTGTGAGTTTCATCTGAGTTTCATCATTTTTAAATGCACCTTTAGGCATGAAGGGGTTATATTGTTGACCTCAAAACCTGTTGCTTTTCCTCATCTGCTATATAATTATTGTATAAATAGTTAATTATTTGTTTACATCATAAGAGAAAACAATTGGTTCCTAATCAAGACATCAGGCCATTTATCCTATCCAGGAAACCTGCTAGGCATCAGATTCTGATGTTAACCTTTTTGCTCCATGACACTTTCATATGATGAAAATTTGTCTTTAACATCCCAGAGCCTATTAGTGCTCAAAATGAGTTTTTAGCAGGAATTGATACGTTTATTTTGTTTGGGGTGGTGGGGGTGGTTGTTTTTTAATCAGAGAACTAAAAGTGGAGATGATCAATAGTGTGAAGAGGCTTTTTTTTGTAGGATATACCAACCTGGGATTTCTTTATTCTCAAAGTCTAAAAGTAATGTGCAGATACCTGGATTCTCATGCAAAATGTAAGGTGCCTTTTGACGCTATTACTCTAGAGTTTTGAAACTTTGTGATTTCATTCAGCACCAAAATCAGTAACTGCCATTTCTCTACGTAAAGCACAGCACAGTAGTATTGTTACCCACCCTTAGCCATAATCCTCCAATGTCAGACTATCCTGAGGATTTTTGGACATTGTTTCATCCTTAATGTATCTATTGTATGTTGCACACATTTTTACTGAGTTATCTGAGAGAAAACTAAACATGGTATTTTTCACTTTTATAGCTTACTTGAAGATCAAAGAAAGGCAGAAGGAATGGTGTTACTTCTTTGGTCTATAGGCCTTGCAGTAGCCAGTGCAGCAACACAAATGTGCTCTGAGTCACGCTGTGTGCTGAAATTAACTTGCTTTGTGGATGAAATCAAATATAAGCATTCTTATTAGCTTTCTTGTAAGTGGAATGTAGCGATTAAGAGAATACTTTTCTTATTTTTGGAACAGGGTTCCAGATTTTGTGAGGGAGAAGCGTTTTGGGAACTGGCTTAAAGATGCACGAGATTGGGCTATATCTAGAAACCGGTACTGGGGAACACCCATCCCTTTGTGGGTCAGTGATGATTTTGAAGAGGTGAGTAAGTAAACAAAGGCTTCCAGTTGACAGAAGAGCCTGGCTGTATATGTTGCTTGCTTATTTGATAGACCGTTGTGTCTTTGGCTGCTGCGGTCTTAAGTTCCATTAATATGTCTTAGCAGTATATGTATATCTATAATAGGTGATAGATACATGCATATGTATGCTTGCATTTGTCTGCCCATACATGTTTGTTTTGCTTTTGCTTGAAAACTGTAAGCAATTTTTCTTGTTTTTTATATTAGAATTAATCTTATCTTTCCTGGAAGAATTTTCAGTGATGGTAAAGCTAATGGAAATAATGAATGCAGTGAGAAAATGGCAAGGAAGAGATTTCTTTTTTTACTCAGTCCTTTCAGTCTGTTTTTGAAATTCTGATGCTCGGTTACTTCAAGTCAAATGAATTGCTGAAGGTGTAAAAGCAAGTCCACCATAGTAGAACAGTGAAAATATATATTTGTAGTGCTACAAATGTGAATGTAACCAGCTGTAAAAATGTGAATCTAGTGGAGTGATGGAAGTGTATAATGAGAATGCTAGAAATGAGTTTTTTGAAGTTGTAAGGTACCCTGCAGTTGGTAGCATAAAGCCAGCTGTGCAAGTGAATGCTTACACAGTTTTGATGACTGCTGTTTGCTAAGTGTCGGAACACCAAGTTTTAAAACGGTTTGTGAAGATAAAATTATTTTTTTTTCTGTGTGGGTTAGTCCCATTAGACATGTATGATAAGTCTTTCTCATGCTGGAAACAGGAAATACTAATCAATATCAGGATGTCTATGGAAGGTGAATACTGATGACAGCATCCCCAGCCTTTGTTTTTTATCTCCCTTGATTTGAAAAAGTTTTCACTTTTCATTTTAGATGTGAAAGACCTCAAATAGGAAAACACACACCAGAAAATTATTATCTTATTGTCTATAATTTGCACTATTGCTTAGATGTGCACCATAAAGCATTTTTTAATTTCCTCTTCACTGGAAATCTTGCTGATAGGCAGGGAGCTACTGGGGAAGGGAGGGAGTTACTCCTTGCAATTATGATTTAAATATCTAAGAAAGCCTTGGCATTTGAATTCTATTTCTGCTATGAGCGTGTTTGTAAACTACTGGCAAACCAAATGCTTCTGTCTCTCATATAACAGTGAATTTTTAACATGTATTCAAAATTTTTAGGTATATAAACTTTCAGTCTTCAGACTAAACTTTGTGCTAAAATATTTCAAGACTTCATTTTACAGCTGAAAAAGATTGTGTAAAGGTTACATTATTCCCACTCCTTGCCTCTAATAATATTTCATTTTGTGTCCAGTCTTTCCATGTCTGTATTCCTCTGTGTACAGTTTTTTTCACTTTTTTAGGTTTGATTTGTTTGTTTTTAATAATAATATGATGTCTAGCTTGGAAGATTGACCTTTCCTTTGAAATTAGCTGCAAATATTCCTCAGGGCTTGGTGTTCTGAATAATGATAGAAATACCAACAGATCTATTATTTTATCCATAGATGTTATACATTTCTGTTTACTCTAGAGTCTGAATGTCATGGTTCAGTAGTAGAGTATGGCTTCTGGACCATGCTAAATTTCAAGCTAGGTTTTTTTAATATTCACTCTATGCATGTGGGATATAGCTTAAAAACTAAATACCATTGGAACTGATGTGGAACTTAAGGCCTAAGTGACACCTGCTCTTGTACAGAAATAACATGCAATCCAAATTTCCTGACTTCAGTTTTACTGCAGCCCAGTGCCATGTGAGATTGCAGAGCCTCCTCTTCATGTTTTGTTCTCAAAAGAACACTTTGTCGCATGCAATTATGCTGTGCATATTAAATCCTGGAGAAGTAATAACAGTTCCTTATTTAATATACAGTAAGGTGAATTAATTGGTATTAAAGGGAATTTTATTACAAATCAATATCTGGTTTCCCACAGTTTTCTTTTAGCTTTTATTTTAGCTTTATTTTAGCATAATTAGCAGGTAGAGACACACAATGGAAGTTAAATTCTGAAGCTTGTGTTTATTACCACATTTTTGCAGACAGTTTATCATTTTAAGCTTTCAAATCTCAATGATTTCCTCAGTGGAGGAACACATCTCATTTGGATTAGATAATAAAATTCCTTAATATAGCACCCAAGTTCATAAAGCGGACATAGGCTGATTTTATAGGACTTACATACAAATTGTAGTATTAAGTATTCAATGATGTTACCAAAATTCTGATTGTTTCATTGCCTGTCACTCATGTAAACTGTTAACCCTCCGGTAGTTTTGGTGCTCTTGGTCTTGCATAACAGATTTGGAACAAGAGGACTCTGGCTGGGCTCTCCTGAAGGGTGAGGGAACTTCTTGAGGTCTGGTTCTGCTTTGAGGCTGCACTAAGAATGCCACTTTTAGCTGACCTTAGCAGTCATTTCTTTTACTGATTATTATTCAGAAAATGCTCTCTAAAGATCCCAGAATGTCTTGCTGATAACACTGATGCACTACGTGGACGTATTTCTTTCTATGAACACTCTTTATTCTTTGATTATACGTGCTTAACAGCTGAAATGACAAACCAGTACGAGCAAACATTTTTATTTAATAGGGACTGCAGAACTATGTCACAGGACGTTGAGGTCCATGAATGCTGCTGCATGGCTTTATTTTTTTATTTACATGGATAATCTCGGATATAATGCTAATGTTCATTTCATTAAAAGTATTTAACCTTGACCTCTGATTTCACATTAGGTCTCAGTGATGCTGAAACAGGGTTGAACAGCTCCCAGTCCCAGCCTATTTATTTCAGTTTTTGCTGTCTGCTATTAAATGTTGACATAGCTGGTTTTGTAGTTGATGTGGCTGAAAAATGAAATGGGGGAGGAACAAGTGACTAATAGGGGAAGGGGACAGGCTACTAAAGTAGACGTTGCTGTTGAAGAAATGGTATCCAAAGCAATAGCTTTAATTAAAAAGCATAAGCCAGTTTGTTTCTTGCAGAAACAAGTGGGTGTGGCTTAGTGAGAGATTGGATTTGATTAGCATCCACTTGCTGTATTGTTCTCTCGCCTTCAAGTATCTAATGAGCTACCCTTGGGAGAGAGTAGCTCCATCCTCCTGACTTGGACAGAGGCAGCCTTATTCAGTATGGTGATATCTGCATTCCTCTGCTGGTTGTTTGATTTTTCATGCGGATTTGGGGTTATTTCTTCTATGAATATGTTCTGCTGGGTGCAGTTCTGCAGATGCATCCAGTATTTTGAATTTTACTTAAGTATTGAAATGCTTGCTTCAGAAAGCAACAGCTAATGGGCAGCTGTTAATCCAGAGCATAGTGAAAGTATGTTCAAATATTACGGTTAGCAAAGATGAAGTAATCGGTGTATCCAAGGGTATTTTTTACCCATGCTGCTATTAAAACCTTTTTTTCTGCCAGCGGTGCTGAACTAAGCACCTGCTGCTTGCTCACTTGAGCTTGTATGATTGCTTATGGGGCCACATGGTGAATGAAGAACAGATCTGGCTTAAAAATAATTTGTTGATGAAGGTGTATTTTAAACTGAGATCGATCCCCTGGTGTGGTTTGCTATGCAAACTGCAGACTGTTGTATTTGAATATCATAATCATTGTAATGCTTCACTTGCTATAGAAAAATAAGACAAATAGAAAAGTAATGAAAAAATTACATTTCAAAAGTACAATAAAAGATGGTGATTAGTAATGCAGATCAGCAGTTGAATCAGACTAGGAAAATCATGGCTTAAAAACCAAATCAGACTGAGTTTCTATCTTCTCTGTAATTCATGACAGTTTTTTGGAATTAAATACACCAAAACCTTTTTGTGAGTCACAATTTCTGTGTGTATACATATGCATAGATTTAAGACTAACTATGGGAAGTGGGCAGTGCTCTGATTTACTGTATCCTAAGAGCAACTTAGAAAGTTATCTCATGTGAAAAACATCTAGCCTACTTATACCGTCTTTATGTTGGTACATTTAACTCCTTCCCTGTCAGATCTGTCAAAACCCATTTTTTTACCCATGGCAATTCTAAATTGGACTGATAGCACGTGGGACTGGATCTCCAAAATCCAGGTCTGTGCTGCAGCTTGTGGCTTGTGAATCCTGCCAGATGAGAAAGGGCCACAGGGCTCTGGGAGGGTTAAACTTGATAAAATGTAAAGCAAAGAAAGCTTTACTTTTCTCCTTCTCTCCTACATAGAGTTTTTCAGAATCATTTGTTGCATCAACATTTCAGGACATTGATCCAAGCCTGTTGCCAAAGCTTTCTGCCTTTTTCTTGGTGTGTTGATGCAATAAAAACAAGAGAAGTCTGTAGCTTTCTTAACAACCTGTTTGTTAGCTGTGACACTTTTTTCACTTTAAATAAGGTGCCACTGATATGAACAGTTTAGTGTACCTGGGATGGAACACTTACACTCACTTATGAGCAATGTAGCTGCTTACCTTGGCTTCAGAAGAGGAACCTGGGATCTGAAACTCCTGTCCGTATAAAAGTTAGGATCACGGAATTTTCAGGTGATTGTGTTGTGGGTTGTTTGAATAAAAACCAAGCAACAAAACACAATGTTTTTTGATACCTGACAACATGCTTGTTCTTCGAAGTCTCCAATTATCCTGACATGAATTGCATTAAATCAGGGCAGTTGTCCCTAACATCATTTGCTGCTTTGTTAGATTGGCAAAGGGAATCTTGTACAAAATTTTTGTTGGCTTTTCAGCTATATCAGCTACCTTAGAAGATACTGACTGAACTACAAGTCTCCTGTCTAATGTTGAAACAAATTTTTACTGTGTGCAAATTAACTGACTACATTTCTTGAATGTCTCTTACAGGTAGTTTGTATTGGTTCAGTGGCAGAACTGGAAGAGCTGTCTGGAGTGAAAGTCACTGATCTCCATCGAGAAAGGTTGGTCACAGAGACTATTAACTAGTTATTAAAAATAGCTGAGCAGACATAAAAAATACTGGTTTTCTTTGCCCAAACCGTGGAAAACAGATTTAGGGAAAATGGAAAAGTAGTAAGAGGACATGCGATTAACATGTATAAATTCTCCTTTCTTGTGTCTTGGACACTGTTAATACAGAAAGAAAATCTCTAAACTAGCTTTAGATTACAAAAATTGTCAAAGGAAATGCTGACCTTTTTGAAGGATCATCAAAATTAAAAGCAAAACTCCTGTCATACCTAATGTGTAAGCATAACGTTGGCTTTTTGTGCTAATTCTTGGTTTTGTTTAGAATTTGTCAATCTTTTTCTTTCCCATAGTATTGATCACCTAACTATCCCTTCACGCTGTGGCAAGGGCTTACTGCACCGGGTCCCTGAAGTTTTTGATTGTTGGTTTGAGAGTGGAAGTATGCCTTATGCACAAGTCCATTATCCATTTGAAAACAAAAAAGAACTTGAAGATGCTTTCCCTGCTGACTTCATTGCTGAAGGCATTGACCAAACCCGAGGATGGTAATTTTCTGCCAGTTTATTATGTGATATTATCACCCTGTGTCTAACACTATTACGTCTGGATGATCCTTTAATGTTGTATAGATAAGCGCATGATTTATTTCTTTCAGTAAAATGCAAGGTGTTCTAAACCTTGGTGGCAAAAGTGTTGCAGAAAGATGATACGTTAGCAAGCAATTTTCCTGGCTCTTGTGGAAAACATCATTAGGTAATAGGGCAGATCTTTGGCCTGATAAGGAAGAATCTCAGCAGCTGACTTATTGTAGAACTTGAGTTGTCTACTAGAAGCAGAAGAGCAATTGAGTCAGTTGAGATAGAAGTCAGTGTTTTGAGGATTTCAAGCCAATGTATAGGCTAGTCATTTTTGCCCCCTAGATTAAATTTGAATTTTGGTTTTATATGAGTTGGGGAAAAAACCAAAGTCAAACCTTATGTTGTTAAGATCTTATAGTTTACAAAAATCAAGTTTTCTATCTGTAAACTTCATTTGCTTATTTGATTCCTCTCTGGATAAATGTTTTTCAATCACTGATGAAAATTTTTCTCTAATCTCGGATTTTCTCTGGGTAATGTTCTCATACATACATAGATGTGTACATATAGTTTTAGTTTAGGCATGTTTAAGTGTTTATTTTTTAAGTTTGAGGTTGGCTGTGAAAACTGACAGATTTTTAAGATGAATTTTTGTGATTTCTAGATTAGTATACTTGACTATGTACAAGTAGAACTCTTCCATCCAGTAACTTGTGTTATTAAACTAAATTCCTCTGGAGCATAGTTGGCACCTCCCTTTGCCCATGCCTCTACTCTCCCAACAAACCAACCAACCAACCCAAACAAAGCAGTAAGAGGTGGGTTTTTGCATGTTTGTGAAGTTGAGAGCAGGGTTGATACATACTCTCAAAGCCACGAGGCTTAAGCAAGGGAACATTTGAGGCATGATGCTAAATAAAAAAAAGTTTTATGAATATAGCAAAAGCTGTTTTCATTTTGCAACCCCTTACTTGTGATGCAAAAGATTATCTAGGCCCTCAAAATGGAAGTTACATTTGTAAATTTGGCAGTTAGGGAAGGACCACTTCAGTCTCACACAGTGAAACATGGTCTCCTCATGGCATATTAAATACTTTTCAGAACATAGCTGCACCTTACCTAGTTAGTGCTCTGCATAATGTTTGTAATGAGTCCTCACATAAGTCACAATTAGGGCAACCTGATAAATTTAATTAAAACTGGCCTCTTACATGCATAGCGATGTTCCCCCCTGCCCCACTAGTCTTTGTTAGGCTGTTTGTGTTGATCTTCAACTTTGTGGTCTCCACAATTGTATATCACAGCATATTAGTCATGGTGCTTTTCAGTATTAGTATACAAGTAAGTACTGTTGAGTAGAGGGACATACTGATCTCATTTGCAGGTCACTCTTGTGCTTGTTGCTCTTCGAGCAGTGTTGGATCCTGTATATACAGCGAACCCTACATTTCTTCATTTACTTTATTTTCTTTACTGTTGCATGTAGCATGTGGATACAACACTGTTATTTTGACAAATGCTAATTTAGGAAATATTAAATAGGAAGTGGAATGTTATAATTAAATAATACCTGTTTCATGTTGAAGAAAAGTGAGAGGTTTTGTTTATCTGGGAGAAAAACTGCCTACTCTGCAGCAGCTGTGCTTTGGGGACTGGAGGAGGCTAGTACAGTGTTAGAATGAAGAAGGAATGAAGAGAAATAGCTTGAAAAGTTGTAACACTAATGATTCCATGTATTAGTCTTTCTGCAGCATTGTTCATTATGCTCATGAAAGGAGAATTAAAAACTTATTTTTCCTCTTCTTTTTTTTTATTCTATCTGAAAAAAAATAGAAAATTGTGCTGCTTTTTTGGTAAGAAAAGAGGCAAACAAAAGAGCACATGATAAAGACATATAAAATGCATGCAAAAGGTACGGTCAGAAACTGGTTTTTTCCCTGCTACATGTTATAAAGAAACAAGTGCGTTTAATTTAGATGCCAAAAAATGAAAGCAAATAAAAAAATTGAACAACATGCGATCATTCTTACAGTATGCAAGGGAGCTACTCAATTGTAAAAGTTCAAGAGAAATAAAAATGGTTTGGGATTTTTATGTGGATATAAAATCTATTCCTGGTAGTGAGAATTTCAGTGAAAATATAGGAGGAATGATAAATTTTAGGTTTTAGGGTTTAGCTAGTCAAGATTGAGTTGTCACAGTGGATTAGTATGTGTCACACACACTTACTGCTGTGTTTCTTTTAGTGCTGCTGTCCTTTGAAGTGCGTGTGGGAGACATGACAGATGAAAAGATGAGTCTGATCTCATGTGCATCCAGTGAAGCTCTCTAGTGCCATTAAAGAATGCATTTGTAATTTTTACACAAGTTGGCCTTTTTATAGTATGATATTAATCTAAACTTGAATGTGGTGCAACATCCAGATCTGCTAACTATCATGTTTTGGGGTTATAACATTCTTTTCTTTTTTTAAATAGTAAATGTAACCTGTGGATTAGCAGTTTCTTTCCCTTTCCTTAGTAGGCTGAACTGAATCATCTCACTAATTCAACTGAAGATTGACTCTGGAAAAATAACAAGAGAAGTCCAAGCTGATACTAATGCCAGCGGTGACTCTGTGGTTGTAAACATACAGCTGCTGTGCTTTGGTTTGAGCCCACACACTTGGGCTGTGTAATGTAGGCAGTGTGCAAATGGAGACTTTCACGTTACAATCTGGAGTAGTTTGCTTTTTGTTTTTAACATCAGCATTAAGAGTTACTGTAAGTCTTCACCATACCCAAGTCTGTCTCATCTGTGGGTGGAATATCAAAACACTTGCCTCAATACATGATGCTTATACCTTTCCCACTGTGCTCATGTCTGTTATTATCCTGGTGCTTTGATAACAGCTGGTGTTCTGTGGTTTGCAGAAGAGCACTTTCATGAAAGAAAGATGGAATTAAGATGTGAGGTGGTGGGTTTTTTGGTAAAAGGTAGAGCTGTCTCAGGCTATTCTTAAGAAGAATTCTCATTCTAAAACTGTTAGGCTTTTAGTTACCTTTTCCCAAGTCTTGGAAAAAATGAGGATATTTTGAGGAGAAGACATATGTATCTTTTTGTTAGTATGGCAACGCAATATCATAATAGGCCCAAGTGAGCAACAAGCTGGTGAGTTCTGAAGTGTTAAGAGCATAGTATGTGATTTTTTTTTTTTTTTTTTTTTTTTATTTGAAGCATTCTGTATAAAGTGCTAAGACTCAGAAAGAAGATTGATTTTGTGTCAGGTCAGGCTGCAGCTGATGTGAAGTGAGGACTGGTAGGTGGTGAAAGGCTCAGGAGGTGAAGGTCTGGTAGTTTCTGTTTGACTCAACATGGAAGGGGAGAAAGTCAAGGGAGACAAGGAGAAAATTAATGTGACCAAGGTGATGAGCCAGGAGAGTGATCTTTTTGATGACTTTCTGCATGGATATAAGAAAGAGCTGAATTACATTTGTTAAGGCCAGAGGAAAAAAATCTTATTGTAATTGGGTTGCAAGGCTGGCAGTCCAGACAGATTGGTAGGAAAGGCTCTGTCTCCGATTGCATATAGGCAGATGCAACAAGATTGATAGTCAGGGTCAGAATGTGGTGGCCTAAAGGGAATTCATAGCTGAATGTTTTTGCTGTGAACCGCAGGATTATGAATCTACCCACAATTGTTTAAGAAAGGAGAAAATGGGGAGGAAATGCTTTCTCCTTTTGAGGGGAGTGGAAGAGGAGAGAAGAAGAGCAAAGAAGTGGACTTCTGTCTCTGTGGTGTTAAGGGGTTTTTCTACTGTTGTTTTGGCTGACAGCTATGGATCTGCAAGGACATAACTAGAAGCAGACTGAGATTTGGTGAATGAAAGATGAAACAGCAGAGAGAAGTCGAAGTCAGAAACAAGTGTGTCTGTGGATAAGATAATTCAAAAATAAGGTGCAGAGACACATTCCTTTAAAATATTCAGAGTGAAGCAGGTGAATTTTTTTAAAAGGATAATCTGAGAGAGAACATGAAGAGTTATGTCTGAATGGTGGGTAAACCACTGGATCACAGGATCTCAAAGACAGTCTTGTCACTGTCATCAACTAAGGTACCTCATTGCTGAGGCTCATCAGGTTTGACAATGCAAATAACATAAAATTTGTGAAAAGTTCTTGGATGTATTTTTTTCAGTGCCCATGGTCCATCTGTACAAATTTCCTAATACAAACTACTGAAATATCTTCTAGCTGGTTCTGCTTTCTTCTTTTTAATTGCAAATGCACCTGCTCTAATACGAGACTTTGCAACCACTTTGCAGAAAGTGATGGGAGTTTGTCAGTGAGATACCTTCATACTAAATACTAAAGAAGTACTGCTGTGTTTGTAATGAACGGTCAGTCTTGTAGGCTTGAGGTGTTGATCATCTGAGTAAACGCTCAGATGGTTGTGTTTAGGGTTTTTTTTAAGAAGTTTAAAAATGAAGGCGGGGATTTTGAGTGCATGTGTTTGTGTGCAGGTGGAGGAGTGATGGTTAAAATTAATGAAATTACAATGCAGTTTAATAATGAGAATTTTTATCCTGAAGTGTGAATTGAGGTGATTTTGAGAGTTAAAGTCCTGTCTGAGAGATAAGCATCAGAGTTGTCCTGTAAGCCACTTAATAAATGCAGTAATGCACACAGCAGCTTTTACAGAGCTTTGGACCCTCAAGTGTTAGACAAATGCTTTTGCAATTATAGGCAGCTTTTTGATAAAAACTACTTTAGAATATACAGATGGACTTTTTTTTCCCTCACTAAAGTGTTTCTCTACTAAATTTTCATGCAAATGCATAGTTCTGAGGCATAACCTCCTGTGCCTTATTCTCAATCAATTTTTTATAATCATCTGCTGATTTAAGGTTGCTAAGCAATCGTCAGTGTGATACTCATTTTTAACCAGGAAAGCTGTACCCCACCCTCCAGTAATTTTCTTAGAAGTAATTACCAGCAGTGCAGTTACAGAAGCTCATAGATACCTCCTTTGGTGAAGGTTCCGACTCCTGGCTATGAAATTATCACATCAACTTTCTCAGATATAACCATATATTGACATATTGAACAATAGGTCCCTGTGCTTGCTCCAGCACTGATTTCTTAAGTGTCCTAGGTTATAGATAGAGTTACTGAAAACACATCAAATGGAGGTGGGGGAAACCCCCTGCTGCCCTTTGTGGGGAACGCCTACATTCTCATATTTTCTAGTGATGGCTGATTTAACCAGCTAAGTCTGTTTGGTCAAAAGGAGGCTCTGCTCACTTTAGCTACCTTGATTATATGCTCCCAGCAGAAACTGTTCTGTTGTCTGTTAGGTTGAAGAATACACACATTAACACATGCACAAAAAAGCAGTGTGCCAGTCCTGTCTGCCGTGTTTGTTCCTGACTGATGCTGTGTTCTGAGGTGAGCAAATAGGAAGCTTGTTAAGGGACGGAATTTTCTTTTCTGTATTAAAGGTGAAAATGCTACAATTTTCCTCTTCATAACCTTCCTAATGTTTACTATTGCAATATTTCAGCCTTCTTGGACTAGTGGATCACAGCTGAGCAAACAGCACGATATGCTACAAAGAAGAAAAAGGTCTACTTAATAAGCTCCTCTTCTGAGTCTTTGTCACATAAATGTTCTAAATACTTAAATTTTAGCTTTGCTAGAGTAAAAGAACATAATAAAAAATTTATTTTGTTGTGAAGGACATGCAGGCTTTATCTTGGTGTATTTAGAAAGTCCCATTTATGATGTCTCTTGTTCCAGGTTCTACACTTTGCTGGTGCTGTCCACTGCTCTTTTTGGAAGGCCTCCTTTCAAGAATGTAATTGTGAATGGCCTTGTTCTTGCCAGGTTTGTATGTCAGTCAGTTCTTTCCTGAACAGATTTTTAGTCAAAGAATATTTCAGATAAGTCCCTGTGAATTGTAAACTAAATCTGAAATGGACTTTGAAGCTGTTAAGGCTTGTCAGGGAGATGTCGGTGTTGTAGGAGGTAAGAAGCACCTGAGTGTGAGGGTTACACCTGCCAGCTGTCTGTTGCACTAGGTTCTTTCCAGCAGGATTAGTCCTTCCTAGAGAGAGAAATTGAGTAACAAGTCAGAATAGGGAAGAACAGGAAATAAGTGATACGTGTTGTAAAGGGGATTATAAATGTTGTTTTAAATGTAATTTTACATAAATTAATTATATTTGTTTCCCATTATTTTCAAATCAAGCTTTGCCAGTGGGCTGGAGGGATTGATTCAAAACAAGTACGTCTTCCCTCAGCTTTGGTGGGAAAGAGATTTCCTGCTTAGATTTGTAACTTGGAAGCCTCTTGCATTGGGTTTTTTTTTTTTTCTCAGTTGCTCTTGTGGGTTCAACAGTCATACTGAAAAGATGTGCTAATATATAATTATGTCTGTGCTACCAAGAACGTAATAGGACAGAAAAATTAAGCTGGATTTGAAGGGCCTTTTTTTCTTTATCCATGTATTACAAGAGTTCTAGGAATTTATGCCTACCTTCTGATATTTTCTAGTGATGGCCAAAAGATGAGCAAAAGGAAGAAGAATTATCCTGATCCAATGAGTATTGTAAATAGTTATGGAGCTGATGCACTAAGGTAGGATTTCTTTAATTAACATCCATCTGATGTGTTAGCTTTCTGTTCATGGCAGATATGTACCAGGAGGGCTGCTTATGTGTTTTTTACAATTAACAGTAGGAAGAAAGTTAATTTTAGAAATTTCTAACCCACTATGGCAGCTGAATAGCTGAAAGAGTGGTTGACTGAAAAGAACTGGTAATAGTTACAGTCCCTGAACTTTCTATGCCCTTGTCTTGTCTCCCTCAAGGCTGGTAACAATCAAAGCCAATGTGCTGACTGGGGGCCTTTTGTCAGAAAATGTGTGTCCAGTTTGTACAGAATGCTTCCACTTGAGCCAGCACTGTCTGCTATTGCGGCTAATGGTCTGCATTGACCCAGTGAAAATTGGAATAAAATCTTTGAGAACAGTACTATTAGTTTACTGTTAAATTGTTATTTTAGGGAAGGATTACTGTATAATACACAGAAATGTCTGTTTGCTACTTATACATTTTTCTAAAGGGAAAGGGTTTCTTTTTTTATTGATGTAAGTATACAGTATAGTAGTGAAACCAGAAAAGCAGACGTAGAGCAGCCTAATGTGTCTATATAAATTGTTCTGGTCAAACAGTTTAAACACAGTTGAAGTGTTTCTTTAAAATTATACTTAATGTATAAACATAATATGCAGTCACCTGGTACTTTGGCTAGATGCACTAACTACATGCACGAAGCGGTACCTTGAGGTAAAGGTACAATAGAGACATTTTAATAACTGCGGGTGTACACTTCTTCCACATTTCTCAAAAGCCCTGTAATTCTTGCTAGGTACAAGAAAACCTTAAGCTATCATCCATGTTGAGTTGTATGTTACAACTATACACGGTAATGATTGGGCTGAATGAAAGGTTAGTGTACTGTGGTTTCTTGTATATTTGAGAAAGATGGTTGTTGCTTGTTCTAGATAAACTAAGCAGATGTGAAGTTCCTTATTGTTTCAAGCTTTAGCATTTAAAAGAGCTAGTAAATTATCTTCTCATATATGTTTACAAGGGAGAGTTGGGTGGATTTCTTAAATTTGGTCAAGATTGGTTTTTAAAAATAATCAAAGTGTATTAGCAGAATATCGGTGAATTGGTAGCTGGAACAATGAGTGAAAAGGGTTGGAGTTACTCAAATTGGAGACTTTTAAATTGCAGGTGACATTTCCGTTGAAAAAAACCTGCCTTTTTTATAAAAGAAAACAAAAAATCTCAAACACCAGAAGTTACACTTCCATTATTCATGGTTTTTTGATTTCTGAAAAGCTAATTCATTTTTCTGCCTGTGTAGTCATTCTTTAATGTCACATTTATTTATACATACACCCACATAGAGAGTAAAAAGCATTGCAGGCTAGGTTCATTTATGGAAGGAGCTCTGCAATTCAGTTGTCTCTGCTTATTCACTGAAGCGCTTGATGTGTTCTGTTTATAGAAAAAGCTACAACTTAGTTTTTCTCCTTGGCACTGTTTCCCTGCAGAAATACTTTAGCTTTTGCAGTGTGTATGTGTATATATATATTTTTTTTAAACTATAGCTTTGAAGTATTCTCAGCAGAGAATATACTATTGATAAATAGATCAGCAGAAAATGTAGACGTAAGTAGTTTAAATGAATATGGAATTGAATGGAATGGGTAAACAGAAGAAATAATAGCACAGTAAATTTAACAACTCAACTTCAGACTTTCAGAAACTTGAATCCTGTGTGAAATCTGAAGAATTGTCAAAGCCAGTTATATTCTGATATTCCTAAAACCTATGACTTGGGTTGGGTAGCTGTCAAAGTTGAAGTATGTCAGAAAGAGAATTTGCTGGTCATAGTATTTATAAGCAAGCCCTTTGTTTTCATGTACCCTGAGGTAAGTATTGCTGTTAGAAGTGATGTGTTAAATTCTCCTCTCAATTTGTTCTTAAAATGCAGAAGAAATAACATAATGCCACACACTACTGTTTTAGCTGAAAAGGAGGTTGCTTTATTGTTTCTCATACAGTGTTAGAAAACTTGATAATACTGGCTTGATTTGAAGAAGGTTTGTCAATGGTGTAACTAAATTGATGGATCTCTTCCTTTGAGTGCCTTATTTCTCTTTCCATATAATAGATGTGACTATCTTTGCATTGGGATAATTCAGGGAATTACTATTCTTTTAACATTTACATATTGTAAGGCAGTGTAGGGCTGCTATGTTAAAAAAAAAAAAAAAAACAACAAGAAAAAACCCCAAAAACCAAACCACCCCCCCCAAACTGTAGCCATAGAGGGCTGCATTTTCTTTAATCTCTCATGCTAAGAGCTATCTTAAGACGACTTCTGGTAGATTCTGCAGCGAGTGCTGCTGAGGTGGGTGCAAAGGAGCGATTTAGCTGATACTTCATAGTTCTGATTAGTTTGCATTGCTGTCTCCTGAGTGAGGAGGAAAGCAGTGGAAGCAATTTGAAGTAGTCATTATTCTAAGTAAGTCCCAAACTGGTCCAAGGCCTGCAGTATCCTGGTGTACCCTAGGGCCAGACGAGCGCTCGTATTTGGAGCAAAGTTGTGTTTGACTTCTGAAATAAATAATGAGTAATAAGCGCATAAATAATTGTGATGGGAGGTTTGGTTTCAATAGTAATTACAAATTCCAGTTTCATTTAAGGACTTACTAGTTCATTATCATGCTTAATTGTTTTGTACTTTTGTAAATTTATAATTTGAATTTGGTTATAATATTTAAATTTTTTCTTTTTTTTTTTTTAATACAGTACTGAAAATACCCATTTCTGTGCTGCGTTACTGTCTGTTTGCTCTGGCAGCTCTATTTTTATGTATTCATTTTCATGCGAGAAGCCCTTTCCTGAAGAATTTATGATCTGGTATTTTGAATGTGCTGTGTCAAACCCCATTAAGATTTTAAAGCCTCCTAAGTGAACTGCCTGTAAAGATACATTAGTTTAGAATCATGATTTGAAAAGTTGATAAACTCTGAGAAAATGAGTTAATAAATTTCTATTGAGAAATGCCACAATCTTTAAAATAAAAAAAATGTTTTGTTGGTTTTTCAGATTTGGAAAACTAAATGAAGTCTATCTAAATCAAGTTTGTATTCAAGTTTTTTTGATACCTGAGTAAGACCTGGTTTCTTTTTGAGTTAATTTGATAGATACCAGTTTGTCCCCATAGACAGAATATTTGCTTAGGGAAGAAGAGCGTGTCCAAAGAAGGGCAACAAAGCTGGTGAAGGGTCTGGAGCACAGGTCTTATGAGGAGCAGCTGAGGGAACTGAGGGGGTTTAGTCTGGAGAAGAGGAGGCTGAGGGGAGAGCTCATCGCCCTCTACAACTACCTGAAAGGAGGGTGCAGAGAGCTGGGGATGAGTCTCTTTAGCCAAGTAATGAGTGATAAGACAAGAGGTAATGGCCTCGAGCTGTGCCAGGGAAGGTTTAGACTGAATATTAGGAAGTATTTCTTTCCAGAATGGGTTGTTAGGTGTTGGAATGGGCTGCCCAGGGAGGTGGTGGAGTCCCCATCCCTGGAGGGGTTGAAGAGTTGGGTTGACCCAGCGCTGAGGGATCTGGTGGAGTTGAGAACGGTCAGTGTGAGGCTGATGGTTGGACTGGATGATCTTCAAGGTCTCTTCCAACCTAGGTAATTCTGTGATTCTGTGAAGATGGGATAAAGATGATTTTTTGCGAACTTAGAGCCAGCAAGGAATCTGCAGGAGATATCTGTCTTTGAAATGAGGAACTGTTAACTTGAGAGAGACTGACCTGAGGAGAATCTCCCTAGGCAGGGTGGATTTCCTGTACAGATGAACCTGCTTGACTGATGTGGACATGATTCTGTGAGGGGCTGCTTCTGATAGAAGTAGTGAGCGTCACTTGAATCCTCTGCTTAGCTGTTTCAGAGCTGTTTCTGGAGCTGAGGCACATTTGTATTGGTAGAAGGCACATCCTTTGTCCTCTTTTGGGGCTGTGGGCTGTTTTTCTCGACAACATTAATTTCTGTTCTTTGATTTGCCTGTCTTGCCTTGGTCTTTAGTGCTGTGTTTGCACTGGTCACTAAGCTTTCTGAAATTGAGGAAATTAGCTAGATTGAGTAGGAAGGTACTGTGTCATTGTTAAGGAATTCAAAATATTACCAAAACAGTAGGTGCCATTCTAAAGATGCATGCATCCATTGCTTGTTTTGTACTGCGATAGCATCTGAGCATGTGTTATCACTTCAGTTAACTTTTAGTTAAAAAAGAAAACTTAAATTCAAAGTCCATATGCAGTATCATAAAAATAATCCTGTAGCACTAGGAAGTAAATTGTCATATGTTCAATATGTTACATGCTTACAATACTGTCCTCCGTAGAGTTCCTAGTGTGATACTGCTCCCTTAGGTATCTTTCTCTTGCTATGCAGCTCTCTAGGGTTTACTGTCTCTCTCCAGGGTTTACTGTATGTTTAAGTGCATTTCTATCAGAATATGCAGTTTTAAGATCTTAAGTGTATGTTCTTATTTTGCAGGTTATACTTGATCAATTCTCCTGTGGTAAGAGCAGAAAATCTGAGATTTAAGGAGGAAGGAGTAAGGGATATACTGAAGGATGTCTTCCTGCCCTGGTACAATGCATATCGCTTTCTTGTTCAGAATATTCAGATCCTGCAACATAAGGTACCAGATCTCTTGAGCATGGAGAAGCAAAGTGGAAGGGGCTTTGTGCTTTTTACACTGAGTGAATTAGCATTGTAGAGGAATTTAGATTGGAAGGGGAGCTCTGGACTCTGACTCTGGAGGTCACCTGATCTTTACCTCCTTGTTCAAAGCAGGGCTGACCTCAAAGTTAGATCACTTGTGGTTAACTTCTGTGTTATTTGCTGTTTGTACCTTGTTTTGTACAGCTGTAATCACCCTGCATCTTTCTCTTTTTGACCAAGCTTACTATTATGTAGAAGTGCAAGGTAGGGGATTGTCAAGACATAATAGCTATCATTTCTCAGATTAGGGTGCTCTTGATTCCCTTTTATTTGAGATAAATGTGATGCTATTGCATTCATACTCTTGAAGTTGGAGAACAAGATAGGGACTTAAGGTTTGTGGGGTTAATACATACTAAGCAATTATCTGCTTCTAGTCACCTTGTTGGGAATACCAGTTAAGAGCCAGGTACCACATGTGCTCCAGGGAATCCTTCTGAAATGTCCACTATAAGCTTTGTTGGTCTTCTGGTAATTGTTTTATCGGTGTTTGTGTGGTAGCTTGGAGGCAGTACGTATCAGTAATACTTGCCTTGAGTGCTGCTGCTGCTTTTCCTTTGCTGTTACCCCACGTCACACAGTCAGGCATGGCTGCATCGCAGGAAGGATGCCGTTGGAGGATGGCATCTGGACTGCAAGTTTCTCTGCACTGAGGACATTGCTTAATAGCATACAGATTTAACAGAAATGGACCTGCATATAAGTAATGATAAGAAAGTTATTTTCAGTAGAGCCTGCTGTGACAATTTCTTGAGCCAACTCATTTACTGTAACTTCAGCTATGAATCTGCATAAAAATGTTTAACTTGGGAATACTCAATACTGAATACATTAGCCACAGCAAGAAGACTGCCTTCTGTAACATGACAGCTAATTTTTTTAAAAGTTAAATTTAAATACAACTTAGGAAAAAAAATAAAGAAATGGAATGGAAAGAAAGGTAAATCATCATAAAAGCAATAGTGCTTTTGACTTGTACATTACATTTGAAGTCTACTAAAAATGCTGGTTGAGTGACATGAGTTTCTACACTTTCAGAATGAAAGCAAGATTAAATTTTCTTACCTATAGTAATTTTTCATTTAAATTGAAGATTTTATGTGTATATTGTATAGCTTCTGTTGAAACCAATTTGAATCTTTCAGCTGAGATTAATGATAGAAGGTTACCACTTGTTACTCCAGACTTTTATGGGAGAGTGGGAACTAAGTGAAAAAGTTTAAACCTTGTACTACCCATGAAATTACAGTAGCAGCTTAATCACTGTGGAGAGCTGCCATTTGAAGCAGTAGAGGCAGCTGACTTCAATAAATAGTACGGTAAACAGCTGACTTAAATAAATGGTTTTATCTTTTTAACAACCCCTTTTGGGAAGAAAGTCTAGTAACTTCAGATCCTCATATTTAACAAATCTTTTCTTAGGATCCCTAGACAGCATTCATCAGACAAACTTAGGCATTGCTCCAAAAATATGCTTCAGTTTTTGCTGTTTGACCTTGAATTGTCTAAAGTGTGCTTTGCAGCTTTTTGCTGTGATCCCATTAAATCTTGCAAGATCAGACAAATTCGGGATGGAAGACCCCAGCGGAAAATCCAGGTGCTTAAGCAGATAGTTTGGTTAATTCAGCAGGTGTAATTTTTCTTTCTAAATAGGTAGTGAAACCATTCCTGTGCACCATATTAGGCAAAAGAATGTGCTATTCAGGGTGATAGTGCTTAAATTAGATGTCATGCACAGTCTTACACAACTTTTTCATTGTATTCTGCTTCCTGCAAGAGAGAAACTACAATCCCAGTGTCCTGGATGAAGTCTAATAAGAATTTTATGCTTACTGTAATTACCACAGTAATTGTGGTTGGTTAAATGATTGCTGACCTCACAGTGGGATTGCTGCACTTGTGGGTGATGCATTTCTTCCTAAGAATCTTCTCCTTTATACTGTGTAAATGGATGCATAATTACTGGGTCAAATAATCCAAACATATTTTTTCATCTGGACTCTGAGGGAGGGGAAAGTCCAAAGGCTCTTAAAACCAGATGCTAAATACTGTTTGTAAATCTGAAAAAAAAAAATAAACCCTGTTTTCAACCAGTCATAAGAATGTTCACATGGAAGAGTTGGACCGTAGGCGCTGACAAGCATGCTTACTTGTGGTCTTGCTTGCAATGCCCTACAGATTCAGTAGAGTGTTACGAAATTTCTCAGATGGGTGCAAACATCAGTGTTCTGGAAAGCAACAAAGTGCACTATATGCATGTTGGATGCCTAAAAATTCCACCTGTTTTTTAAGGTTGTTACATTCTTCTATGTTTTAATTTGTTGAAATTGTCACATGTTCTTAGAAAATAATTATATTATTTATATGCCCTTCCCCCAAATAGAATTCATTTTCATAGTACATTTCTTGTAAATGCTTTGGATTCTCCTAGATGAAGGAGTTAGGTAAATTCAAGAGTCCTACCCTGTGTCTGGAAGCTATGACATACTGCAAACAGGGAGAGAATGACTGCATACTGTCGTGTGCTGTACTACTTTTTGTCTGGTTTAACAGATCCAAATAACTGGCCTCATTTTGTGGTTGAAGAGACAGTGTGGTGAAATCAGCAGCAGTAGGAGTCAGGTTTTCCTTAGCTATTTCTCTTACATAGATGTTTCTGGAATTTAATGTTCTCCCTTAGGAAAGCAGTGTAACACAATGAAGGTGACAAAATATTATTGTCTGTCAGGTGGTTCTATACAGAGATTTGAATATATACCCTTATGATTTCAAAATGTGTTTTGTGTTTTTATGTTGATGATAGGATGAGGGAAGAGAATTCCTTTACAATGAGAACACACTTAAGGAGAGCAATAACATCATGGATAAATGGATTCTTTCTTTCACCCAATCACTCATTAAGTTCTTCAAAGCTGAAATGGCAGGTATGCACATGTTTGATCGGGTGAGTGTATGGGTGTTTAATTTTTGATTAGAGAACTGGCCATTTCATCCAGGGATTTCCAGATTCCACATGAGACTTGCAGTTCAGATAAAAGGAAGGAAATCTTTAACTAGGTACCATAATACATGGAATGCTGCTTTCATGGGTGTTGAATCAGATTTTGCTATGCTTGTTCATGAGATTTCAAAAACTGATGAGGCTTTTTTGTCACGGCTAATCCTATGAGCTCAGTGATGTAGCTTGTTGCTGTAACACCATCTTTTGCAGTGCTTGGAGCTATTAATAATATTATAATAGTAACTGAAAGACAGCAGTGAAAAGGAAACCAGTTGAATTTGGGGAAGCTGTAAAAAAAGGATTAAATGTGCAGTGCTCAAGTTACCTAAATAAAATAATTTTGAGAGGTACATGAGCATGGGGCGTACATTTTCCTCTGCATAGTTCCATGGAGAGGGTTTCTGTGTAATCTCATTGGGAGTGTCTGCAGCAGGGCGGAATAGCATTAGGATATTGCATAGCTGTAAGAAGATACTCTCCTGGGTTTTTTTCTTCCTGCATGTTGTCTTTTTCATCATGGCATACCTCTCAATGCTTGCATTATATTAAGACAATATTAATTGCAAAGAGAAGGTGCTGCAGGAGCCCCCTGAAGTAGTTGTTTGATCCAGTAAGCTTACAGACTTGCAGATAAAGTCACGATGGGATTTGAAGAGGTTTTGGTGCCCTTAAGGGCACTAGAAACCTCGATATTGGGAACAAGGTGGCTTTTGTCATGAGGGTTCCTGTTTATGAATAAACAACCTCCCCTATGCTTGTGATCTTAAGTTGCCCTCGGAAGAATTTTTAGAAGCCTTCTGCAGGTGTGCTTAGGCTTGGGGAAGGAAGGTATTAGTGGGATAATGGATAATGAGGAAACAGCTAAGTGCCAGATCTGAGTTTATGAGGACACGGGACAGTCATCTGCTGTTTCAGCCATGTCTTTTGTTTCCCACTCTCAGACTGTCATGGTGTTCATTCTCACCAAGGCCAGTAAGATGAGTTTATCTTGCTCCAATGGATAAAGCAGGTCATTTTGGTAATAACAAAATTCAGGTGAGGTCATAATTTCATTAAAGGAAGAAAGAATCCTTAAGCTACCAAACCCAGGAATATGCTAAAAGCTGTCTATTGTGGACAAAATGTGGCTTCTTCCTAGAAGTTTTGTCCTTGAAATTTGATGGTGGTGTGTGTGGAGTTTCATGTGTTGCCAAACAGAAATATGCAGAGCCTATGCAAGTTTACATGCTGCACGTAAGGAGGAAGAGACTTTGAGGGACAGTGGAAAATTCATTTGTGAGTACGTACCTGGGATCTTGGGTTAGTGCACAGTTTAAACAGAAATAGTATTTGCAGGAAGATAAGCATGGGGGTAGAAACTTGAATTCTCTGCTCTGGATTTCTAAGGGAAAGATGAAGCTAATAAAAAGGGATGTGTCAGCTGACATCTTTACAAAGCAAGAAGATCCTTCCAAGCAGGAGAAGAAAATTTGCTGTTGGAAAATGACAGGGTAAAGACTTACAAGACTGTGGTGTTGGTATTAAAGGCTATTGTCTTGGGTTAGGTGAAGATAACATGATGTGCTCATCAAATGAGTGACACATCTCATTTGGAAGTGATAAACAAACATGATTATTTTTCTGCTTAAACTCTGAATTCAGTCAGCTGTTAATGAGCTGCAGTAAATTTGTGTACTGTGACATGATACTCTTGTGCTAATCTTTTTTTTAAAAAGTAGTTTGGGATTTTTTAAAAAGATTTTCTACATATGACTTGAAGTAGAATAAATGCCAGGAAGAGGTGAGGGAAGGTTATAATGGTGACTGATAACCTCAAATGCTAGGTAAAACAAATAAATATACCACACAAGCTTCATTTTAGAACCCAAGATTTTGAAAATAATAAAAAAAATGCTGAAGCTGGTGTAGATGTGGCATGATATGAGCAAAAATAAATGATTGTGTTTGCCAGCTAATGCCATACAACTCTGTTACCTACAAGATGCGTAAAAAAAAAATAAATTGTTGTCTCTCCTGTGTCTAAAACATAGCAGAGGCAGTGATGCTGAGGTGATATTTGGGCACTATCTGTCAAAGAAATGCCACAGTCTGTACTGTAACGTGCTGTTCCTGCAACTGCGTGTGTGATTGCGTGTAAGAACATACAGGCTTAAAACTAAATATCAGGAGACACCCCTAACCAGGACAATGTTGCAGATGAGCTTAGCTTCTTTCATTTTGTCAAGTGCATGTTATAGTGGAGCTAAATTTTACACCGATTGCCTGCCTCTAGAAAAATGTTTCCATTAAGTAAAACTTATGTTAATTCTGCCCCAGTTTCTACCAGTAGCTTGAATAGCCAGCAGTATTTCAGCCTAAATGGAGTCCTTGTCAGTTTGGTATTGACCTCACTTGAATAGACTGAGAGTGGGAAGGGGAACATGCCTGTGCACACTGCAGCTTTGGGATGCTTTAGAGCGCCTGGAAAAACTTGAGAAATGTGTAACAACCTTCCACTAATCCTGGCTTGGGGAGAGCTTTTGACTTCCTAGAATGTATGCAATTGAGAAAAGGAGGCAACGTGTATCAGAAAGCAGTGTAACTTCAATTATTCCTGGAAAATTGGCAAAAGTTAAATGTATTGAAACCGTACATGTGTGAGTTTAAGAGGGTTTTTGCTGTTGTGTGTTATCTCTGGTTTAATAGGTGCCCAAAACTGGAGCTGTAGACATGCTCTCTTCAGGAGTGCTGCAAGTTGGGTAGACATATGCTAGTAACCTGTTCAGCAGCAGCTGGTGTAGCTCACTTGGTTTAACTTTCATAATAACATGCTTATCCGAATTAATTATTAGCTATTGAATAGTAGTATAGTTTTTTTCACTAAACCTCATCTTTTATGATAGAAACTTCTGGGATTTGGGCCCTTTGGTAAATAGGGCAAGTAGTAAGATATTGGGAAGATATTATGGAAAATAATAGGGCAAACGATCCTTTGTGTTCTGAGGGGAGTTAAAATTCGGTATTTAAAACCAGTAACCCTTATTATGCTTTTTCTTCTACTTAAGTGCCCAATACAAGCAATTATTTTACAAAACAACTTTTCTCCTGATGATGGAAACTGAAAGAAGTGTGCATGTGTGTCTGTGCACGTGTGTCTGCACGTGTTTCCGTGTGCATCCATGCCGTTTTCTTGAGTCATGAAAAAGTAAGATTTCATGATTTGGTTTATGAACTGGGATTACAGCTGTTGAAGGGAGAAATGCATGTTTCCAGGCTAACTTGAATCTCTTGTTAAAGATCTAAAGTTCTACTATCCCTGAAGGGTGGGTTTTTTTGAGGTTTTTTTGTTTGTTTTTAACCAGTCTCCTAACTAGATAATGCATAGCTAGAAGGGAGCTGGGAATTTTTTAGGAATACAAATTCCCGCAGAAATCATGTCTTCCTCACCATGGCATGAATCTTCTGAGCATTTCCTTTTTAGGTTTAAATACCAGTATTTTGCCTTTAAAACAGTTCTATTTTAGCAAACGCAATGAAAAGTGTGGTGGAGCTTTTAGAGCAAGGATCCATTTTATTCAGTAGCTGCTTGATTAATGGAACTGATTCAGAATAGAGATCAAAAAGCTCTTTGCTTTTAGAGAAGTTATATACAAGTTTTTCCTTAGAAGACTGAGTCCTATTTAAGGTCTATCCCCACCCCCCAGTTCTCTCATGAACAACTGAAATTTGTTTTACCAGTTGCATAGTGATGCTTATGATGACCTTCTTTTTCATGTTGGCAGTCCTCCATGCTTTTAAGTTACACAGAACTTGAAAATACAGCTATGTTTATCTTCTTACCTCGTCAGGCTTGCTGTTACTTTATGTTCTTTTAGCCTACCGTGTTACTTAGAAAGATAATAAAAAATTACAATTAATTCAGGGACAATTGATTGAAATAGGTGTCTCATCTTAAAACTGGCAAACAAAAAAGAAAATGTTGGCAGTAATTAATAATATTGTATGATTCTACAATAATTTCTGTTAAACTTTTAGTGACTTGGCTGTATTTACAGCATGTGCAAATCTAGGATTTGCCAAATCCTTTGTGATTAATAGTCTCTTATCCACTATCCTCTTTACGAGTCAGATAAAAGCATAAGGCTTCCATAATGCCTGTTTGTGTAGGATTAGGGAAACAATTTAGTGGTAGATGTGTTTGTCCTGAAGCATGAGAGTTGATGGCATGTGCAATTTCAAAATACAGTTTTAACATAATAGCATGTCTAACCACTTTTTTGATCTTAGTAACATAAGTGCTTTTGCTCAAGTTTTATGTTCAACACCAGAGCTACAAATGATAATGTGCTTCTTTAAGTGAGGAGCTTGATGCAGAGGGCAAATATTAACTACAGTAAACATTTTTCCTTCTAGCTTACAGGCTGTACACTGTAGTCCCTCGATTAGTGAAGTTTGTTGATATTCTGACCAACTGGTATGTTAGAATGAATCGCAGAAGACTAAAGGTAGGTATCTGCTTCTGCAATCTTGTACTGTAAACAAAATCCTAGTAGTCTATGTTAATGAATAGCAGCTTCATGGTGTTACACAAAATATTTATGCTGCACTTCAAATTATATCAGTTTGTACCCGATAGTGGAAATGAGAAGTTAACATTTTTCCCTCCTCTTTGCTTTATGAGGAAAAACAAAACAAAATGTCTAGTAATTCTGTTTCACTTGGTGGATGGGATTAAGCAAAACAAATACAGTTTGGAAAACCAGTTTATTGCATTAACATAGGACATTTTTGAAGTTTACCAAAGTGCATTTACTGATCCTAAAATTGCAGTTGTTTTTTTTCTTGGTGAATTCTTCAAACAGGGCGAGAATGGGACTGAAGACTGCATTATGGCCTTGGAAACCTTGTTTAGTGTTTTGTTCTCCATGTGTAGACTTATGGTAAGGGAAATACAGCCCACTATAACTGCTTGGCATTTTTAATGTAGTTAATCTAGAAGCATGCATCTTTGTGTCTAAGGTGACCATAGAAACTAGGGGTACAGAGACTGAACACATTGGGAGAAAAAACATATTGCTATTGATCTGTGTAGCATAGTTCATTTTCCACCTCCCCCTTTTATTTGTTCATCTGTTCCATGGTACTAAAAGAAGGCAGATACCACCTGACTGATAGACATTATGATTTGTTATCTGATGCCCAAAAGTAGCATGTAAATATTAGGAAGGAGGTGAATAAGTAGTAGTAATTTCTTTGTTTATTTCAGTCTGCATTTTGAATAACCTCAGTTCTGCATAAAAGACACTGTGTAAGCATTGGTTTTGCTGAATTGTCCTTATGCAATTCATAAGTATTACTGATTCATAATGTACAAACAATAAAGAAAAGATGATGACTGAATGCAACATTACAGGCACCATATACTCCATTTATCACTGAGCTGATGTACCAGAATCTGAAGACACTTATTGATCCGGCCTCAGTTCAGGAAAAGAATACTGAAAGCATCCACTACCTCATGCTTCCCCAAGTGAGGTAAGAGACAGCTTGTTATGTCACAAAACGGGGTTTTGGTTTGGTTGGGTTTTGATTGGTTGTTGGTTTGTTGTGGGGTTGGTTGGTTGGGGTTTTTTTGCTTCTCACAGAACAGTGCTCCTTCACTTACTTGTGTTTAAAACTGTTTTGCATTGCAAGAAAGCAAGCTGCTTTAATAATGTGAATATTCCTTTGCCTCAGGAAGAATTTTAGGATAATAGTTAACGCATTCTTTTCTATAAGCAAAAAATATTTAAGTTTTGATTAAACTCTGATTAATGTTAGTCTCTTTGCTGTAGGAGAAGATTTCACTAGCAGTATGCTTCACACCCCACTCTCAATGTTAGCTGGGAATTTTCCTTTCCTTCCACATTTAGGCATCAGACTTGTGCCAGGTTAAAGGATTGTAGATAGGAAGGAAAGCAATTAGGAGGAATGTGTGTTCCCTACTCACAGTGTTTTCTTCTTGTGGTGGGCAAGAAATATCCTTTTTACTCTTCAAAATGTGCACTGGCTAAAAGCTATAATGCCGACCTATGAAGGGCCCAACAGGATTATAAAAGTCTCTTGTGGGCCCTACGTTTACAAGAACATGTGCATCCCCCCATCTCTAGGCCGTTCTTAGTGAATGCTGATGCCAGACCCGGTGTGGATTGGAATTACTGTTTGGTGTGGACCACATACAGAGCCAGCAGAGTGAGTTCTTTTGGCTTCAGACCAAGAACTTAGACCGTTGTCCAGAGGTTGCCACTTCCTTGTAAGAGGATACATCATATGAGAGAGAGTTTTCCAGACAGATCATTTCTGTGAATGCTGATGGGTCAGGTTTTATTGTTAGTGCCAGTGTGTCTCAGAAAGCTTTGGGTCTGTGGTGGTTGTACTGGACATATGCTCTGGGTTATCCATAGTATCAACTCAGGTAGAACTTGACAACTGAAGTTGATTTGGTTTGTTTTGTTGTTTTGTGTTTTTTTAAATCCAGCTGAGGGAGGCATTAGTATTACAGTAATCAGTTGCTCATTAGTGCCTTGGTGCTGCATTAGTGGATTAAGTTAGTGCCTGCATTGCACTCTTAGTCACTGAATGTAAGAGAAGCAAACTTCCCTTTTGCATTGCAGCTCAGTCTGAAAAGCCTCAAGGACAAGGGAGCTGACCTTGATACTTTACGTGCCAGTTTAAAAATTTAAACCTTCTAGTAATGGTGTTTCTTTTATGGATACTATATCCTTTGAGGAAGGTGTAGGTTCTTTCTGATAGCTTTAATAGTGAGAGTTATTGCAACAGGGAGTTTGAGATTGACATAATGATGGTGCTGATTTTCTGTTCCCTGGAAAAGTGCTATAAAGAATATGTAATCAAAGAATGCAAAACTCCTCATCAGTGAGCTATCAGAAATGGTTTTGAGCTCCTTTAGAATGGAGTAATGGAAGGATAGTGAGCTATTTGCAGGAACTCAGTTCAGGCATGGGCTTAGCATGAGTGTTTAAAAGTGGCTTAGTCACTTTGTATTCCTGTTAGTGCTGACTTGCTGCTGTATCATGCAAACCTATGATGTATTTGAGTGGCTTGCACGGGTTTCCTCTTTTTCTTGTACTTTGCATTTTTATCTGCTACTCATTTGTGTAATTTACTGAATCCCCTACATATCAATTGTTCCCTTTGTCAGATAAAAAGACATGTTTTCAGAACTAAATTATTGTTGAAGTTTTAGAGTTTCACCTTGAGTTGCTAAGCACATTACTGCATTTTTCTTTGAATATTTTTCTGATGACTGCATAAGGACAATATTGTTAGTTAATAATAAGAGACATTTTTTGATGCAGTTACAGAAAATACTACTTTAACAATATGATGGGTATGTACAGATAAAGCTAAAGGACTTGGCCACTTTGACAGCTGAACTTGACTCAATACCTGCGTTACAAACCCCACTGAGGTATTACTTGGTTGCTTAGGGTCTGAACAGATTGGTTGCACTAAACTTTGTGCATGTGCATGCAACCTATGAAGACTTTTCTCTTTTCTGGCTCTCCTATGTTGTTAAGTTATGGCAAGTAATATTGAAATACTGCCAATCTATAATATATGAGCCTTTCTGGGAGCAAAATTTTCTATCTCACAATTTACATGTTTCCAAGTTTTTGGGGGATCATCCTGGAGACTGGCTTTTGGAAGAACAAAAGCTTCAAAATGGGTAGTAACATCTTAACCAAAGCCCTAGTGCAGAAGGTGGGGATATCTCAGTTTTAAGTTCTGCTTTACCAGTTCTGTTCTGGACCATCCTTACTGGATACATGGTTTTCATCCCTGTACTGTTGTTACTTATATTACAGCAAGCAGCTTTGTTCATTTTATTCACAACTGTCTTTTGAACCAGTATATCTGGTCTTGATATGACTCTTATGCAGGTTTAAAGGAGATGCTCAATTTATGCAGCTACTCAAGAAATCAAGAAAACAACATTTTGGGAACCGTTGGCAGCTAGTACATTTGAAACAATTTGTGAATGTCAGCTAACTCAAACCCCAAACAACCCAACCCTCCCCCTCACCCCCAAAGGAAGCAACACCACCCCCCACCCCCAACTCTGCCTTGCCTCAAAATGGAAGGGTGTTAAAATGATGAAGCCAGGAAAAATGATGAAGCCAGGAAAGATGACAAGACTGTCTAAAACATCAAGCTGAAATATCTAGAATTCGTGGAAAAGATTATACATTGAGATCCAGTGAGTTGGTTGCATTATAGGTATTTCATTGTCATTATAAGTATCTTATTTATAATATCTTTTTGCATCTTCTTATGATATATTAATATGAATCTTCCTTTTTATTGGATAGTAATAGAATAGGTAGTATGACTCAATCCATCATGTCCATCCTGTGAGAGGTACTAACAAAAGATGATTTAAAAATAGCTCTGTGTTTTGTTTTCAGCAAGTTATTTCCTCGTCATCTTCTCCACAGAGAGAAGAAAAACCTCTTTGTTCATTTTTCAAATTGCCCAAACATGGCATAATTGAATCTCTTGTAGGAAATTTCAGCAAAGGGGGTAAAATGTTTTCAATCTGCTCAGATACAGTGAGGATGAAGCAATATAATGTTTCCTTTTTAATCTAGGGAGGATCTCATCGACAAAAAAATTGAAAGTGCCGTTTCTTGTTTGCAGTCTGTTATTGAGCTTGGACGAGTAATCAGAGACAGAAAAACCATTCCAGTAAAGGTTAGAACTCAACATCTCTTATCAGTACCTTGGGAATGTGCAATAGCTTTGTAACTTTGAGATAAGCTTGGGAAAATTGGATAATTAACTTTGGAATAGCTAACAGAGTTCAACAGTAACATACTTCAGATGATAAAGAACTTCAGAAATTATTATTTATTTTCAGTTGGAAGGAAAAAAGTTTCTGTTTGTTATTTGTTTTTTTTTTCCTTCTCCTTCTTCCCAGTATCCTTTGAAGGAAGTAGTTGTTATCCATCAGGATCCAGAGGCTCTGGAAAATGTCAGATCTTTAGAGAAGTACGTACTCGAGGTAAGAACATCATGAACATGATGCTTAACTGGATTGTCTATGTCATTACCTAAACAAACAAACCCCTAACCTTCCCCATTGACAATAACTCACTAGGTAAAATTAATGTAAAAGAGAATTGTAACAAAAGGGGATATCAGTGGGTACTGTGTACAGAAATGAAGGTAGATGGGTGACGATCCTTAGTCTGGAGGAGTTGTAGTATTGAGAAATACTTAATCGCTCAAACTGACCACACAGGACTAAGAGGCTATTAGAAATGTTCTTTTCCTTGATCAGTGAAAGGAGAAAAGATTTTCTGAATGAAAATAAGACAGTAGTTGACTACATGTTGTTAAAGACATGGGTTGCAAAATTTGTGATCTCCTTCAGTTAAAAGGCATTAAAACCAGTTTGACAGTAAGTAGAAGGGTTGATGGAGAGAAGGAGTTCCGTGTAAGGGAGAGTAGGGGAACAGTCAAGATTTTTGCAGGATGTTGTTTAGGAAATAAAATGTCAAATAAGTAAGATGTTAGTCTATACAATTTCTTACACTCCTCTGCTCCTGTAAGCCACTACAATACTATTTTAATGTGTGTCCATTAGAGAAATGCAGCCTGTCCTACTTCTAAATATTTGGATAAAAGCCCCGTGAATTCAAAAGAAAAGTAACCCTCCTTGGCTTTTTGAGCTTAACTTCCTGAAATTGGCTGCACTTTCTGTTCTTAGTCACTCATGTAAAAATCCATAGTTTTTTAAGAAGTGAAATGAAAAAGGTGTTTTTTTTATAAATAAACTTCATTTATTTATATGTTTATGCTCTGCATAAATCTTTTAAACTTCAGTACTGCATTTCAGAAGTTGTAGCGATGGCACAAAGCCTATTACTTTTTGATTGCTTAAAAGACTGTTTGTAGAGTGGGCTTTTAAAAGTCTTTATGTTCAATTAAATTTCATTACAAATCAACTTGCATCTTCTTTCACATCTATGATGTACAAGAGAAATCAAACAGTAAGAGAGAACAGTGAGAAGGAGGTGTTTCAGCTACAGTGATGAATTTCGATGAGCCATGATCTTTTTATTCAAAAAGAAAAGGAGAGAGAAAAAAAAAAGCTATGCCAGTACACCTTTGAACTTTTTTCTAGGTGCTGGTGCCTCAAAACATCTTGCAAGCCAGTGGTTCTTACTACTTAAATCTGTCATGATCATGCATTTGATATCATGAGCTATGCTACGTGTAGTTCCGCACTGTTAGCGGCCTAGGGGCTTTATACTTGCTTTGCTGAACAGGGAGTTAGAGGTAATATCATCTCCATTGTAAGACGGGAGGCCTTTCAGAGCCACTTTGGAAGGCAGTGAGGGAAGAAGGAAGACGGGTTAAGCAATGCTGTGCTTTCTGAGCAGTCTTAATTTCCTCTTGCTGCAGTACTTTCTTGTTGGGATAGATGATCACTTCTCACCCAGATGTTTCATTGTGTTCCTTGGGGAGATAAGCCGTGACTTCATCTTTGTAACTGTATGTGTTTTGGGGAGGAAAGAATTGCATTTCGAATAGCAGCTCTTTGCTAAGAAAGCAGAATTCTAAAGGAACTGATTTGGTGTTGATGCTGGGCAGAATGCATGCATTAGATGTGAATATAAATTGAGGATTACTTCATGACAACAATTTCTGTGTGTTAATCTGTCTGGATTTTCACTTGAATCCTTCCCTTATGCAATCTTGTTGTATTTGTGTGTGGCTCTTAATTCAACAAGGCAGAATAGATGCCAGCTTTTCTCTTGGATGAGAACTGAAGGAGTGGTCTTGCAAAACAAAACCACCTAGGTGGTTGTTCAGACAATTTTCCCCATTCCAGACCTCCTGATAAAAATGTTCCTGAGGAAGGGATACCAGCCTTGATGCAAAGTCCTTGTTAGGAAAGTTAAGTACAGTGGAATACAAAAACTAGCAGTCCCCCAAATTACCAACTTTCTTAACTGCTTCAAGAGATCTCATTTAGAAGTCTTAATACAGTTTCTGAATGTGTGTGAACTGCAAGCTTAATCTTCTCCTGTCTTGCCCTCTCAAATCTACTTGTTTGAAACAATCTCTGATAAATGAGCAGAAACTAGAAGAAAATAAAAATTGAACAGCAATGTAGTTGTATATCTTGAACAGCTTATGAAAGACTTCCCTTCCCTTCCCTCCCGTGATAATGTCACATCTAGAAAGGTGAGCCATAGAGTGTAGTTTTCATTATCTTCTGAAGTCTACTCTCTTCCTGTATTTTAAGTGCTTGTAGCATATATACTAAAACCAGATTACTGTTACAGCTTAATTCTTTGTCCTGTTTTACCTCCAGTGTACTTCCCAGCTGCTGTCATATTAGTGTACTGCTTCTATGTGTCCAAGTACAGTAATCGGGTGGGAAATGTAGGGATTCTCTGCAGTTCAGAACGGTTCCTGTCCTTCAGCTCATCCACAGCACTTAAAGCTTTGAATCTGACACTGCAGAAGAACTTACTGTCTCACTTCTGTCTTCAGGAAATTCTTTCCATGTTGTATCACCTTACAATCTCTACACTTCTTAAGAGCTGATATAATACAGGACTGGTGGGTTCAGGAGTCTGTCTTTAGTTTGTGTTTCTGTTTAATGGTCTCTGGATTATTAAATAAAATTTATTTCTACTAATAATTGACCTTTGACCTTCCTGTCATCTTTCCTTTGTCAGAATCTCTCACTTTCCAGATCGGTCTCTACAAGTTCATGACAGTTCCGATGGCTGTACTAGGGGATGCTTCTAGTACAAGAAGCATAAGATTATGCTGCTTTCCATTTAATAGGGTTTTTTTTCTTCTTCCCTAAGTGTGTGTAACATTTGCATTCTCTAGAGCCAGTGAAATGGGTCTTCAGAGATTCTTTTTCTATTATAATAACCACTGGCAGTACAGTATCTAAGGATGTTTTTCCCTTGTCCAGAAATGGCATGGCCCTTTCCATATGCCTATCCTTGGCAGGTTAAGGGTTCTTTCTTCCTTTCAGTAAGGTATCTTCAGAGAGTTCTCTAACAGAAGATCTAGTCACATGCTTAAAATGTGTTGGAACTTTTTTAGTTCAAGTTGTCTTGACAAAGAGAACAAAAATCTGTATCTACCCAAGCAAGATCAACTTGCCTTGCTGGTGTTGGTGAGAGCAACCATGTCAGTCAAGAAATGACCAAAGCAGTGGAGGACCTCTTAAACTTCTAATTATATATTACTCCAGCAATACTGTCTTTCCCCAAGCCTAAATATGTATCTAAGGAAGGCTTCTAAAAATTCTGCTTCTTAAGAGCACTGGCTAAGGGAGTCATAGCTCAATGCGCAAGACTTGTAGATCAGTGATGTGTGCTTCTTGCTTTTAGTTACTGTGGAACTTAAATTTTTAAGAATTGTGCACTAAAGGAATTTTGATTTAAATATCTTTATTGATTTGCAAGTGGGATCATAAGACTTTTCTATGATGTTAACATATTACTTCTCTTAAACTTGGCAGTTATGATGCTTCACTTCAGAATTGTTATTATTAATCATTTCGATACCTGGATCTTTTCAATAGCAGAACTTTGTGACATTTAGGCTAGTGTTTATCACATTTTCTTGATCTGAAAACTGGGTTTGTGGGTTTTATAGAATCCAGTTTTAAGGGAGATCAGGTTTCCTTACTCGGATTACTTCCAAAAAGATAGCTGACAAAATTTGCTGTCAACCTCTAGTAAAAGGTAACAATGGAACTGAACAATTTGATAAATTATTACATAATTGGATTGTACAGAATTTGTTTTAGTTTATATTTATTTACTACTGCAAACAAAGTTATAGTATGTCTGATGGGGAGATGAGTTACAACAAACTCAAATACCTTTATGGAAGCACAAATACAAAATACTGTCTATTGTCCTATTTTTATTATAAACCTTAAAATTCAGCAAGCTGATGCTGAAGCTTAGTATGTGTTGTATTGCACAGCAATCAGTTTAGTTGTTTACTAGTATGGTTCAGAGCTAAAGAGGTCACTGAATACGGGCTGTATGTGCAGCTTTATTCATTAACCTCGTACATATTCAGAGCTTTTAGAACCTTTAGCTATTGTCAGAATTGTGTTTCTAGTAAATTTGCAGGTGCCAGAGGTAATCTGTAAGCAAAAATACACCATTTATTTTCATGCAGTTGCTGACAGAAGAATTTGAAAAATTCACGTGTCAATTCTTTGAAAATTTCATTCATCGCTTTTTCAGAAGTAGGTGTAGTCTTTGATCTGCAGTCTTACTCTCATCAAACATAGCAAATCATTTAAATAAACAGATTTTAATATTAGAACTGTCCAGAGTATAGGGTTATCATGCAAAAATGATAAACAAAAATAAATCCAGAAGGCTTTTAGCAACTGAACACAGTTGCATTTTATTCATTAGTATTTGAGGCCTTTTACAAGCCTAGTTCAGGACTACTTTTCCTAACTACTTTCAGTGAAAGGTTTTATCGGAGTCAATTTTACTGCATGCGCAATCAGAATCTTGTCTGCATGCAACCTTTGCATACCCTTCCACCCCCACCCCTATGTATGGCTATAATAAAACAGAGAAAAGTGACTTCTTCATCAAATCCAAGGTCTAACAGTATTTTGTAATGTTAATGATGTTACAGTGATGTAGTAGACTTAAGTCCGTGAATGGGCTGAATTAACTGATGTATGAACTGTGACGCTGTGTGGTCCTTCAGTATTTTGCTTCTTACAATATTACATAATCAATATTTATTTTCCTTTTTAGGATGTTTGCTTAGAAAGCCCAGCCCAGCCAAGCTGAACCACAGCACTGGCATTTCTCTTTCTTGGTTCTGGGAATTGGGAATAGTTGGGATATCGGTCGATCTGATCATGTCTGGCACATGGCACCAACAAAAAGCCATTGTACGTAGGAATGCCTGACCATACAGGCCTTCCTTCTGGTGATGGGAAGGACTGGTTGCCTCAGTTTGTATGTAGGAGACTTGAAAGATGTGTTAAGGAGCTAATTTTGATTTATTGGGAAGACAAAATTAAGAACTACTTAAAGTCAAAGCACTATATTGAGGAAGATATAAACAGACCTAGGATACAGACTTTCTTTTTCTTTGAAGAGTTATTCTGGGTTTTTAATTGATACTGTATACAGAAGAATGGTTCCCTAATCTTATTAGTATAGAAAACTTGTCCTGATGGAGTTGGCCTGTATGTAATTTATCTAATCAGGCCCAAAGTCATCATTCAATTTGTGCTATTTTTTGGATTATTATTTCTTTTTCCCCACGAGGTCGTCATCTACCACTTGTGGGCTCATTTCCAACAGCACCCCATTAAAACTGAATTTCTAAAGTACCTGATTTTCATTAGATTTCCTAAATTAGTTTCTGTTGTATTCTTGGCTCCTCATGTCAGTAGGACTTCCTAGGGAATTAGACTGTAGCTCAGAGATTGTATTTAAGCATTACTGCTCAATCTAAATGTTTGGCTACTTGCTAGTCCTGTCATGCTGACACTATCATTTACTTCTGCTTCCTAAAGGACTTGGAGTAGCTTGCTTGCCAAATGCACTTGGTGATTCTATATCATGTTGATGTGAACTCTTAACAACCTTCTAGTGGAGATGTAATGCTTCAAATATTGGGCAGCCTGACAGGCAAAACCTGCCAAATTATTGTGAAACGTGCAGGTTTATACCTGTAGAAGAGTTGCATGTTGGCAGTTAAAACTTTCCAAGATCTGTCCCTGGTACGTTACACCAAAAACAGAGTGACGCTGTGTGAAACTGAAAATTTAGGTATCAAGTCCTGCCTGGTATATGTTTCTTACTTGGCTTTACAAAGCAGAGAAAAACCAGTCTCTCTTGAAACACTGGGATACAGTGCTCTTATTTACAGGAGGTATACCAAGACATTATTTCTTAGTGTTATTAATAACATGTCTAATGCATTTGTTCATTGGACAGAATTAAATGTAGAGCAGAGAGGTTTGCTGTGGTACTTCAAATTTGGCATTGTATGATGGTCAGGGTGTGTAATAAGATTTGTGGGGTTTTTTTACTGGTGTTTTTTAATGTGCTTATGTGATGAGGAAGAATGTAAGAAATGACTTAGTGGTTTAGACTCGTGGCTCTTCTAGCACATGGTGCTGTCTCCTGCAATGGTAGAGTCCATTTAGTGAAAGCACGAGCACCTGGCCACTTCTTGCAGTAGACTCCTGTCGTAGTCACCATCTGCAGCTATTGTATTAAAGGTACTCAAGGGCACACACCTGCCTGTTTCCTTTAACATCTTGTCATGTGCCTACCGTTATGAGCTTAATTCCTTTTTAAACTTGGTTGTTCACTCCTGCTTACCTCCTCTGAGGCATTACGTTCCAAGGGTTAACTACTTGTATATCTCTTTTAAACCAATCTCCTCCTATTGCCACTGCATGCTCCCTTACTTGAGGGGTTGTTTGGGGATTTAGTGAATAACAGTTTTACATTCCTTACCGACCTCTTTCATAATTTTTTAAACCTCAATCATATCCCCCTTCAGCTTCTCTCCAAAAAGTTCTAGCCTTGGTCTTTCCTCATATGGTAGCAACACTGTTAATCAGTTGTTCTATAAAACTCTCCACAGCACCACTATATTCCCCTTCAGATACAGGGACAAAGCCTGCTTGCATTACTTGTAAAACATGGGCACACCCAAGTTTCTGTAGTGGCAAAATAACATCCTTGGTCTGGGGCCCCTCCTGCAGTTCATGCAAATTTTATAAGCTTTTTTGGCTGCTCTGGCACACTGATCTTGTGCTGCAGAGCATGGACAGGAGTTTTTCTGAGCAAGGTGGTTTTCTGTACTGTAAGGACCTAGAATAAACACAAAATGAGGCAGTAGCATTTGTACAACCTAAACCATAAAATTGTTGGTTATAGTTTTCTGGCTAAAGGCATATTGAAAGGACTATTTCAGCAAAATTTTTCTTCCTGAATTTTGCCAGGCCATTTTCTAATGCTGTTGCACACAACAGTAATACTTTTATCTCTTCAGGCAGGTGTAATGGTAAAATAAAACTGGCTGTTGGATAGAGATCTGATTTGAGTTGAGCTGACTGGAGTCTATTAAGAACAGCGAAATGTCCCCTGACTGAAGAGGAGGATAGGATCTTTTGCTGAAGGATCGTTTCAGTATTGGTTGGGTTTATTTGCTCTTGCAGTGTTGGCAAGTTACTTAGTTCATAGAGACAACTGTATAAAAAATTTGCAGCTTGAGACATATGACTTCCCTAGTACTGTGGCCTGGGGTTTTGTACCCTTTCTAGTCAGAGATGACTGCTCTTTAGCTTAATTTTTTTTCTCTTGGTGTATTTATATAGGAACTTAATGTACGTCAAGTGACACTATCTACCAATAAAGATAAATATGGAGTCCGGCTGAGAGCAGAACCAGATCACATGGTGCTTGGGAAGCGTTTGAAAGGTGCATTTAAGCTTGTCATGGCTGCAATCAAAGAGCTGAAGAGCGAGCAGCTGGAGGAATTCCAGGAGACAGGTACGTAGTGGTACAAACCACTAAATGATGGCAATGTTGCCCCCAAAAAAGATCCAAAGTCTTTTGGCTCATCAGAAAAAAATTAAGCAGTTGCATTTGATTTGTGTATGTTAATCGAGTGTTTGCAGGAACAGATGCAAAAGTATCCTTCTGTGGACTTAAGGATTATCCCTCTTAAATTTTATGTTAATGAGAATAAGAGAAGAGTTTTTATTATTTTGCTGACGGTAGCTTAGAAGTGGCCACGTATAATAATCTTACACGGTTTTTCTGTTTAAGTGCTATTGTAAGGGCAAAATGAGGTAGACTGTGCTGTTCTGTAAGACTGAATCAGATTTGAACTGAGTATATGTACAATAGTTTTTATTCTAAAAGTATTGCTTCAATTCAAGATTTACAAGTGGGTGTAAATTTTCCAGCTATATCTGTTTAGCTAACTGCTTAAATGTAAACTTTGATTTACTTGAGTATACAGGTTATTTTTAAGTTTTATTCCATTTCATTCAAGTAATACACAGACAGTTGCTGAAGCGTCTGCATTTGAGCAAGTTCTGCCTGTGCTTGTAAGAAAAATCTCACTGTGGGATAGTTCAGTGTTTCTTACTAGTGCTTAACTGCTGTTTAACTGGATTGCAAATACATTTCATGTATTTGAAGTCTGATACTTTTTTAAAGCTTTTTGAATTAAATTTTTTTTTTTACCCTGATTGTAAGAGATGCTTTTCATATGCCAATTCTGCAGGCACCATTGTTGTAGAAGGACACGAACTCCATGGGGAAGATCTTCGTCTCATGTATACCTTTGATCAGGTTGCAGGAGGATCTGCCCAGTTTGAGGCGCACTCTGATGCTCAGGTATTTTAATGGTTATTTCTTCTTTTTTTTTTTTTTTGATTAAGGGAAGAGTTCCTCTAGAAGTAATAAGGAAATGGTGAGGTGAAAGCTGGGGTGGTTTTATTTATTCAGATAGGCTCCTGGAATTTGTTGAACTATCTTCTGAATTTTGGAGACGTTAAAGTACCCTTCAACATGATATTTTGTAAGCGAGGAGCTCTCTAAAAGTGTACCTGAGCTTCTGAGTGAGTTAATACTAGCTTGTTTCAAGTTTGTCACCTATTGAACTGTCTTCTGTGCGTTACCTCAGGTTTTAGTTCTGCTAGATGTTACCCCAGACCAGTCCATGGTGGATGAAGGAGTTGCCCGGGAAGTGATTAATCGCATCCAGAAGCTTCGCAAAAAGGTTAGGAAGCAATGGTTTGGAACAAAACATTTTAGTTTAGTTTTAAGCAATCTTTGGGCAATATACAGCAGAAAGTAACCTTTTTATGAAACATGAAGCCCTGTGTCATTTACTCCTCATATATAGCTTTCTGATTGGACATAAATAATTACAAATCATTATTTTCATTTTGAATTCCCGTATTACTAAGTAGCTCAAGCTGAACAATGAACTTGCTATACATCATCCATAGTGAATTAGCTACTTTATTTTACTGGGCCCCTCTTGTTTTCTATCTTCAGCCACATAGCAGTGGTTCAGTCCCAGTTAAGCAGCTCTCAGGCCTGCCTGCCTCCTGCCAAGAATTACCTTCTGTTCCATCTCGGTTCTGGTGCAATACGTCAGCTGGGCTGGTGAGAGCTGAGACATCTGAGCCTAGGACTGCTAAAAGAAACAAAGTCATGTTTTAGCAAATTGTGGGAGGTATTTCTGGCACTAATTTTTGTACCTACATTAATGATTCCACTCTAAATTGTTCTTCTCATACATACTAATGATGCTGTCTGACCTTTACGTAAACCACTTTGAACCAATGTAACTTCCTTCTCTCTGCAATATTAACCCAGACAGAGCTGCACTCACGATCTCCATTTTGTGCCAAGAAAACATGGTCACCATGGAGGTGATGACAAGTCTTCTCCTTTCATCTGGAGAAGACATTAAGTAGTACTTAACTTGGTACAAAGAATTCTAAAGGTTTCAGAACCTGCAAGTTTAAACAAAACCCCACAAAACAAAACAATTCCCTGTCCCTTCGTGCACATACACATTGCAAACATGGAAGATGTTGTTCTATGATATATGTAGGGTTTTCCTACTCAACTGACTTGGTAGTAGTGCACTAGAACTTGTATCTTTTTCAGACTTATGCCTGAGGAAGTCCTGCAAGAGCTCTAAATGATGTGTAGAGAAAACTTTCATGGGACATGTTTTTGGGAAAAGTTATCTGTACAATTAAGACTGCATGAATCTTCAGTATAAGACTGAAAAATGACAAATTTGTACTAAAATAGTTGTGTATATATATGCACAATATATATAAAAAAGCCTGTGTAGATTTATTTCTGTATAAAATAAAAACAGGAATGTGGCCTTGAAAAGAAAACTCTCTCCTAAGTTACTGGATGATTTGAATTTACTTCTGTAATAACATAAGGCCATATTTATTCTCACTTAAATGAATATCAGAATACTTAATCTTGCTTCATAATTAACATGATGCTAATTTGCATTTATTCTGTCATTCTTTCATTCCCACTCCTGTTGTAAAAGTGTACACGTAATAAAAAACACAGTTTCTGGATCCACAGTGACTATTACTGGCATTAGGGTAGTCGTTATTTTTAGCAGATTTTAGAAATGAAGTTTTCTTGATGCTGCTATTTTGTTTCCTTGAAACCATTTTCTTACTAAAGCACAATTTTCCTCTAATTCAGCTTTAATAAGCATACCATTCAAATTAATTGCTTTTTTCCTGAAGTATATGTTAGTATGTGAGATGTGACAGAACTAAGGTGAAAACTTAGAAGTCTGGTTACCTACCACCTTCCAAATGTCTTGGAGGCTGTTGGGTGTTAAGAAAATGTTGCTGATTGAGCAATTGCTCAGTAAAGAGCCAAGGGTTTAATTTCAGGCTAACGGAATATGTAAATGCTAGTAAAATTCTCGTACATCAGGAAAAGTTTTTAAATAAATTTGGTAGACTTTCAGCTCACTAAGGGGGTGAGTCGGTAAATGAATTTGGAAGTGAGAGATTTTGAGTAAGGTACACCATTTGGTCATTCTCTTTTGAAGAAAAACTCACCATGTTTCCAGCCTCTTTCTTGCCCTTCTGTCAGAAGAATTGTTTAAATCTTTGGTGGAAACTTTTAACAAATGTCTGATAAATATCTCTCAAATATACTTTTTTCTTTAACTTAAGTATTCTTCTTTTAGTTTGTGTCTGTGAAAGTCATCTTGCTGTCACCAATAGTGTATTTGGTGTATCCTACAGCGCAATTTGGTTCCTACGGATGAGATTACAGTGTACTACAGATCACATCCAGAAGGTGACTACCTGGATACTGTTATTAAGGAACATACGGATTTCATTTTTGCAACAATAAAGGCTGCCCTGAAGCCTTACCCGGTGCCTACCTCAAAAGAAGTTCTCATCCAGGAAACAACCCAAGTAAGAAGGAAAAAGCATTGACTGCTTAGTTCATTTTGTTATCTGCTCTTAACTGAACAAAGTACTTTAATTGCAGAAAAATTGTATGTCAATATTTATTTGTGGGATATAGTGGATGTTGTTTCATATTTATAAATTTCCATATTAGTCTTTGTACTGGGTCTGGCTTTAAAAAATAAAATAGTTCGGTATTTTATGTAGTATTTTTGAAAATGAAGCCACTTAGGTACCAAAATAAGTACCTTGGGTAGTTGTTCGTGTAAGCTTAATACACATAATTATTTGTACTTGGCTTAGTACATTGTTTAGACAGCAAAAAAAAAAAGGGCTCTGATTTCTTTAAGTTAATATGCTTTTGTATTAGAAACGTTCTCCTTCGAGGCTAAATTTTGCCTTTTGGCTTAAGACCAACTTCAGTTATTAATGTTTGAGGATGCTTGGTTTTTTTTCCCGTGTTGCTGAAGTTCAGTCTTTTGTAACAATGCAGTTTCGCAGATTGCTTGTTCTTTCAGCAGCAGATTTGAACGGTTACCTTTGTTTTCTTTGAATGTTTCTTCTGACATGTTTTGAGAATGCTTTTGCCGTGGTTTTATTCAAACTTACTATGTTCAAAAGGCATTCCTAGCAGAATTGTGGATAAAGGATCCTTTGATCTAAATGTCTTGATAGACCAGAAAGACAAGAACTTAGGATATATCAACCTTAAAATTTGATTTACAGAATGGCTGGTGGGTCTGAGAATAGCTGAAAGGAAAGCGCATACTTTATCCATCTTAACAGTGTGTGTAAAGTAAATATTTTATACTTATTAATTACACTTCTAAAGTTGTACAGATTTGAAACAAAGCTCTGTTTGGCCTTTTTCAAAACTGTTAGTTTTATCTACTGACCAGCAAAGAAAAAAACACTACATAAAAGTAGAGAATATTGTGGTTGAGAAATAAGTGAAAATATCTTGCTCTTTCTTCTAAGTACTTGTTTGATTGGGATACTGCTGATGGACAGTTTGATGTTAAATCATCATCAAATCTGAATTAGAATGTAAAAGCAGCTGGGAAAAAAGTAGTATAGTGCTGGGTAACACTTGTCTCACTGCCCACCTCTGAAATTTCCCAATACATGAGCTTTAATGTTGTCACTGTGCCTTTCTGTGAAAGCTTTCAAGTATGGTTTCCCCTCCACTATTGTTTTTCTGTTTTCTAAATCTTAATTTAGCAGACTCTAGTGATGAAAAACGTGGTAAGATGAAAGAGGAGTCTGTTGGATTAGTTTTAAATAATGCTGTCTACATAAAGATGAAATCTTGCCCTGACGGAGGTGCTGGATATTACGGATATAATTGATAGCTGTTGTCTGGATGTCAGCAAAAACCAGACATCGCTCAGTTTTGGAAATGATGAGCTAGCGTGTAAACCGGAGGTAGGAGGTTTGTGGGTCAGGCTATGCGTTTGCACAAATGTCAGATTTCAGACTGGGAAAACATAAAAAAATTTTAACTCAAATAACACTGTATATATGACTGACAGTTCTGTGGCTTTTGCAATTGATGATTACGTCTATAGAAATGTAATCCTCTTGTACTGGTCATACTGCAGAGAGTGCCTCCCTCTCAGTTTAAAGTCTTGGGCAGAGACGTTTTTTCAAACAAAACCATTATCAGGGACTTACTGCAAGTTCTTGTACCAAAGCTATACAGTTTACATACAGTAAATGGAGGCAAAGAAAAACTTTGTAAGTAAATACAGAGTTGTTTATTATTATTTTACTTTACGGAGTCTCAATCACCATGAAGTACCTCCCTACAGAGTCAATCTGTGGTCTTTGCTGCGTGGGTTGTCTTCTGCACATTTAGATGGTTACTGTGCTTACAGACTTGATGTGCCTCTGAATTGTTAGTCACACACTTAGACTTTAAAATAGAGGTTGCAGAGAGAAACAGATGACTGAGATTTTAGTGCAACTTCAAAGTCTTCCTTGGAAGTCTCACTTCCTGGGACTGCAGAGATGGATTGCTTGGAGCAGATGTTTGACTCTGTTCTGCTGCAACTAGCTTGTCGCATTAAGAGCAGTGAATAAAAACATCTGAAATGAAAAAGCTCTTTTTAGAAATCCTTTCAGTGCAGAAGTTTGGCCCTTTGTGGAGAGTTGATAGCTGCAGCTGTGTGCAATGAATTTGCAGTGTGGTGCATCAGCCATGGCTACGGTTAGTTGTCTTTGTTAGTCATTAAGTGCATTGCATTTTGCACGAGCAGTTTCAGGCATAAAGACTATGAAGATGTGAATTCAGATTGAGTTGTGCATCAACTGTCTTCTGTTGGTGAGGGCTGATATGGACAGCACTGGTGGGCAGTACTGACATGGGAAATGCTTCGGTGACCGTTACACACTTGCAGCTATAAAAGCAGATGCAAGTTAAAAGAACAAAGTGTGTAATTCCACACATGAGTGCATAAGTTAACTGCTACAGGATCATTGCACCAAATTTCTGGAAGTTATTATAAGCAATAACAGAAGTCTTCATGATGTTGAATATATGTGAAGACTGAGACAAAAATGAAATGCAGTCTATCTTCTCTACAAGTGTTTTGATTACATTCAGGATCATTATTTCTGTGCAATTATTGTGGATCAATTTTTGATACAAGGCCTTAATTATGAACTCCTCCCCCAAAGACCTGCTCTGAGACAACAATAAAAAAAATCAGCAGTTGCTCAGAAAATACTGGGACGGAAAAGCAGCTATTTGAAAAATGAATTTCTAATTGGTGTTATAATGGATAAACACGAAATGAGATTTGCTGCTCCCTAAGTATCTTTCCCTACTTGGTAATTAGGAGCTCAGTAAAGCGTGGCACTTCCAAGTTTGTCTGCTCACCCTTTGGACTGTGACTCTTACCAAAGACCATCTCTAAATTTACAAAAAAGTTGGCTTGAATAGCTTCTTAGTACTAGCTGTTCATGTAAGTGATTTCTAGATTATATTTGTTTAATTAAAAATTTTAATTAAGAGATCTTTTAAAGTGTGATTCTCATGAAAGTTGGTGTAGGCGCAGGAGTAATTCCAGCCCGTACTTAGTTCAGGAAGAGACCCGTGCTTAGAAAAAGCGTAGTCTTAAAGCTGTGGTTTAAGGCCTCTGAAAAATAAGTCTCTTTCTGTAGTATTGCTGCAGATTCTCAAGTCTCTTCATCCTGTCTCTCATTTGCACAGGAAGATGGATGTTCTATTTTTTGATGGAGTGTTTCAAGTTTTAATTGATTCACTAATAGCTCATGGGGAGATACTCTCAAAGGCTGGCTTGATAGCAAGGCAACTGCTACCCCTGGTTGTTCTCGGTAGCCCCCTGGAGACGGATGAAGGCTTCTCCAGGCGGTGACTGAGAGCATGGTCCTGTCTTCAGATACTTTGAATTACCTCTGGAAGAGTGTTCCTCTCAACTATATTCACTTTTGGATTATATTTTGGGAGACTGTCATCACTGCTCATCACTTGTGAAAATTAGGCTGTTTATTCCACTCTGTTTTTCTTATGTGTTAAATGCTGCTTATCTTTAGCATATATTAAAGACAAATTTGTATTTGAAGCATTCTGTCTCTGAAGGAAGATGTGACAAACGTTGCTATTTTATTGTAAGTCATGTTTAGTATAACAAGACAAGATCTTAATGTTGTTTATTTAAGGAGAATGTTTTGTTGAGTTTGTTTAATAAAACAATATTCAAATAATCATAATACTCCTCTTTCTTCAGCTGAAGGGATCAGAGCTAGAAATTACACTTGTCAGAGGTGGTTTGTGTCAGTGTGTTGGTCCAGCCTGTGCCTACGTCAACCTCAGAGTTTGTGTTAATGGGACAGAGCAAGGTAGGAACGTACTGGGTTTGATTTGTCACTGGTGGTGTTAAAAGTTTGTTTGCAAAACTGTGATGAATGTTGGAGCCATGAATTTGTTTGCAAGATGGTGCAAACTCCCTTCCCATAGTAACTTTAAATAATTATTGAAAATAAGTTTAAAAGCAAAACCACGTGTTGTCCATGATGTCTTCTGATGTGGACCTGAAGTAAATACTCAGGTGTGCACATGAATTATTTATATTCTGCAGAAGGGTTTGTATGTGAATGTCTATATAGAGTGTGGAGGATGTGTGTACTTTTGTGTGTGTTCACCCACGCTCAGAGTGCATACCTTGAGAATTTTTAATTCTTGACGTAGTACTGTAAATGTAGGTGATGCCTTTATGTGGAGGAGATACTGCTTTTGAAAAACTTCGATGTTGAGTATAGAGCTGAAAAGAATACTTAAAACTAGAGAATATGATGACTGTCTTGGATAATGAAAAGATGAGTGCAGTGATATTGTTACAAGTATTAGAAGGTTAAGTTATAGATAAAAAAGGAGAGAAAACTAAATGTGCTCTCTGAGATTTTTTTTTTTCCTACATGTGTTTGCAGTTTGTGTGTCAAACTAAGTGCCGTGTTTAATGTGTTTACAAAGCTGCTTACTGAATAATAATGACCGTAGCTATATAAGCTGGTGAACATCTCAGAGGGCATGCAGTCTGTCAGTTTTTAATCAATATAATACTGGATTATAATTCAGTGACATAAAAATTTGATTGCTTTGTTAATAAAAACAAATATAACTTCTGTACTCTAAATCTGAAGTACACTTGAGTCCATTTCCCTGTTTTCTTTCTTTTTTTCCTTTCTTACTAAGAAAATTTCTGGAAGATGCAGTGTTGCCAGTTTTAAGTTAGCTGAGAAACTCACTGGAAGTAATTAGAAAAAGTCATTAGAAAATCATTGAAACATGGATGTTGCTTCCAAACTGCATTTTAATTTCATAATTTTGGTTTTAGATGGTGTGTTGCTGCTGGAAAATCCAAAAGGAGATAATACCTTGAACTTCACTGGACTTGTAGATGCTGTCTCCTGCATTTTTGGCCTTAAAAATTCAAAACTGACAGTTTTTAATGGAAAAACAGGTAAATGGAGTATGACAAGGAAAATTGAAAGTCTTTCTAGCAGCAGCTAGGAGTTATTTACTGTATAATTATTTACTGTATAATTTTTCTATATATATACAAAATTGACAAGAAAATGCATAAGGAAATATTCTATTTTATAGTACTTAGTTTGATGTGACTATAAAAACAATCTCATAAAATGTTTCCAAAAGCTGCTGCTAAATGATGCTCATCTCTTCTGTTATCTTATTTCCATTGCAGTTCTCATCAGGACAAAATCTGATTTATTTCAGAAAGCGTTTCCATTGGGTCCAGGCTGTGCTATATATTGATGGCGAGCTGCCATCAGCTTTGGCATGCTTTTTTCCCTAATGTCTCAGTAGGCAGAGTGCGAACTTAAATTGAATGCAAACTGCTATATGTAGAGGAAAAAATGTTACTTTTTCACCCTGGAGAAACTTGAGGATCTCAGAAGGATCTATCGAATATTTTTGCAGCTTGAACTTTGCCTCTGCTAAGGCATGAGAATGTAAAATATCTTCTATGGATTACACATAGACTTACAGGCTATATCACAGTTTGGTTCATTACAAAGATAATATAGTTGAAACAGAAAAGGAAAACATTGTGAAAGATGTTGCAATTAGTGACTGTGAGACCCTACCAGCACACTGGCATCCTCTCCCCTGAGATGAAGTTGCTGTTTTTCATTATTGCATTATGTATAGTATTTCAATACATCAGAAAAAGTTACAACTTAAAAATCAGCACACTGAGAACAGGATTACACTAATCACGAAGTGCTTTAGTGAAGAAACACAGGAAGTAGAGTACTTAACAGTGGCCATGCTGTGATATGACTTTAGAGATGTTTCAACAGTGGCAGTAAACTCTTTGTCTGTTCTTGGTGTTATTTACAGGCACATCTTGGTGTTCAAACTTTGTCTGTTTCCACACCATTCATCTTAAGTCTAAAATGAGTGACAAAGAAATGATAAAATACTGCAAAAATGGTAATTGGACACCTACAGAAACTATTGCTAGTGTATTTTCATAGAAATATTACTGAAGCAACATCTAAGGGGGAGATACTTTAACTGACTGTTGTGAAAGGCTGTTTTGGGGTGTCCACAGGACTGCCAGGGATCACCAGTTTATGTCTCCCTATGACATCAGTAGGGGTATAGTCTTACTTGTGTCTGTCATGTTACTGCTACCATCTCTACATCTTTAGTTTTCTTGCTTGTCTTTTCCTGAAAGTATTTCTAGAAGAGTGTTTTGGGGGGTTTCATATCTGATGTAATCTTACTGCGATAAAACCTCTTTCCCAAGTTGTGCTCAGCTGAACTGAATAGTTCTATCATACAAATTATTATTCTTTGCTTTTAGTTATAGGTGGTTTATAGGAAATTTTGGATCCCTCAGTATCTTCCTCAAGTTTCAGTTATGTTTTAAAGGAGAAAATAGTTTTCCTTGAAATCCTTTTCCAAATAGTAGTGATATGCTTCATAGCAGTGTGGTATGTGCCTACAGAGGTGGGTATGTACTCGTGCAGTTCATTACCATCACAGATACTAAGAGATGACCCGCAAAAGGCCAAGAACAGTTGAGAAACTCTCATCTAAGTAAGATTATAAGGAGTTTGACTCCTTATTTCATTTGTTTTCTGCCACTAACAGGACAAAATGATGCAGCATAAATCTATTAATGCTGAATTCCTGAAGGAAGTGGTAAAGAAAATCTAAACCTTTGCTTTTCCTCAAAGGTTCTTTTCTGCTGTCGTAACAGAGGTTTTATTTCTTTCCTTTCCATGTTGCTTTTGCTCCATAGGTATCATTTGGGGACTTCCCATCTTGTCGTGGTGATTTTAAACTTTCACTCTTTGTAAGTGTTTTTCGCTGCCCGCTTATGAACAACATGGAGATTCCCTTTGAAAGATTAGGTTATCAAATTCACTTTTGTTGCAGTTTGGCAGAGATCTCAAATAAATATTGATCAGCAGAAGATATGGCTCCCTGAGGAGTCAGGGTTGAAGGCATGTACAAAGAAAGTAGCTGGTAAAGATGCTAGAGGATAGAACCGAAATTCCAGGTGTTTGCTTTGGATACAATCTCTTTGCTTTATCTGCCCAACCTTCCCACAGGTCTCTTTAGGTGAGGCCTAATGGTGATTCCAGGGTCTCTTTAGGTGAGGCAGGGGGTTGGTATCAGCTGCTCTGAGAGGAATGGCAAAGAAGGGTCACGCACTCCAGACAAATTGTTGCTGAATTGTTCCTCTGTGTGTTAATAAAATTGTGACCCAGTAAAACCATATTTCTGGCTCCTTATTTTCCTTCCTGTGGTTTTTAGGGCTGTCCACTCTACTTGCAGTAATTTATTATCTTGTTTTCTAATTGTAATGAAGATTTACTTAGGGTTGCATAATGGCACAAAATCAGGCAGTTGTTGCATTAAGACAGTCTAAAATATGTCATGTCCCTGTTTTTCAGTGCAACATTGAAATAATGGCATAAACATTTCCTCCCCAACAGTGTTTCAATGTGCAGTCACTCAAAATACAAACACTGAGTAAGGCTCTGGGATTGGTACTGACCTTCAAAAACTGAGAATAGAATTTGTCTCTTCTTCAATGATTAATTTTTTTTAACGTAAGGGATGTTCTTTTTGCTCTAGATTGCTGAAAAGCTGAAAACTTTCTGAACTTCTTATTGGGAATGCTTTTTGACTTGGCACTTGGCTTTTATGGAAGTAGCCCATATTGAAAAAGACCTATTTAAAAAAAACTTCAATTTGTTTATCCTTATGGGAATAAATGAAGCTGTAAATCACGTAGGGCTTAAAAAAGGGGAGGAAGGACAGGTGAGGCAAAAATCCTCTTACAAACTTTTTAGTCTGTCTTATTTCATCTTCATGATTTTCAGATGCCTAACTTTTTTTTTTTTAAATTCTACTCTGAGCACTGTTTTCTGAACAAGAATACAAAAATATTTTCGTTTTAATATTTAATTTTTAAAAATCCATGAGGCTGTAAGACACCTTAGGAGAGCATTGCCACTTAAATCTCAGCTACAGGGAGAACTGACTTTAAAAGTGCTTTTAATATTGATGAGCACTTGTAATATCTGCTTGTTTTCAAGTGTAGTAGTAGATACGAAAAAATGATCCCCTTTTTCTTGCTCTTATTAGAGGGTCATATGAACTGACTCCATTGACAGCACTGTACATGAGCTCATCCTTGTGGAAATGTCAGTGGTCTTGTAATGCAAAATGCTAGATTTGTTAAATACGCAAATCACCATTACTGTAGCTCACGCCCTGCTGCCCTGCATAGATCTGCACAGATCCCAGCAGCTGGGCAATGTCCAACTCCCAGTTCCTTGGGCTGCGTGTTTCTTGCTCTGCAGAGCACCCTGCCCACCGGTGCTGGCTCCTACCCGTGACCCATGGGTTGTACATAAATGGCAAGCAATGCTGCTTTAGGGTTGTGCTAGGGAAAACCTGCTGTGGATTCCCTTTCCATCTGATGAGATCTTGTTAATTCCTTTCCACTTGTTAATTTAGTCATTTTCTTGCTTTTCTGTAAGTAAAACCCCTCCTGTGCTTGAGCGTGTGCCTTGCAGCTCAGACATACCAGAGAAGTGCTTGGGTAGCTGGCGGATGGCCACCATCATCCTAAAATCTTCATTCTTGAAAACTGAATTTTAGAAGCAGCAATGAAGCTTTGCCTTTTTCCTTAAAGCTTTTTATATATGTGTGTGTGTGTGTATATATATCTAAAAAATTATAAATATAAATTTGATTTTTTAGAAGATACCACTTTAGAATCTTAGATGCAGCCTGAGGTCTTCATTCTTCCTTAGGGCAGTCTCATAAGCCTTCCACAGTGCATCGTGCTTTGAGGTTCTGTGGCAGTTGGCAAAATTTTGAGAGCTTGTAGCCTGTGATTACTTTTCATCGCTTTGGGGATTTTGTTTTGGGTTTGCTTTTTTTCTTTTTTTTTTTTAATTGGTTTGGGTTTTTTGGTTTTTAATTTTTAAATTGGTAAACATTGCTGGAAAAGTGCCACTTTTGCCCCTGTGAAATTCATTCAGATGAACTAACGAAAAATAAGTATTGTAAAGCTTAGGGTCTGTGACATGCGAACAGAACAGGGCTTATACAGGATGAAAACTTGTTGGAAAGAGGTGATAGATGTGCCTGTTCCATATGTACAGGCAACACACAATTCTTACAAGAAATTAAATTTATTAATTCTTCTTGGATTTGGTCTTTGGGGTTCTTTTGTAGCTGCAAAAACTTTGTAGCAGAGAGTGATGTTATTGCTCTGTGTCTTCAATGTTGTGGCTATCAGCAGCTTTTTTTTTTTACCTCTGTGGTAGACAGGCTCATGTAGACAGTGCAGAGGCAGCCCTGCATATTTCATTTGCCTCACAGAAACCTCATTAGCTTCTCATCTGAGTGCTTTCAGTGTGCTGATAGTACTTCTAAAATCCTTTGATGCATGGGTTCTATTTTGGGTCTGATCTTCCACCATTTTCTAAATATGTATGGCGGGAGTAATCGGCTGAATCATCAGCTGTTGTTGAAACTAAACACAAATATTAATGCAGAGGGCATTATTCATGAGCTAACCAGCCACTGATTCTATGTTTATTGTCATCTGGAGTTTAATGAGGGGAGTGTCCTGATGTTGCATAGTAACACATATCCAGTGCTGCTTCAGCTAGGGAAGTCAGGGTACAGGCAAAGATTATGGGTCGTAATTTAATGAGATAGAAATGGTTGGTTTAAGTGAATAATTTCTGGCTTGTTTTAAATTATTTAATTATTTTTATTGCATAGATAATCACGTTGTATATTTATGTGCATAAGAAATGTTACATAGGAGCTAATTTCCATAGCAAAGTACTCTGTGGTGTTAAAAACCCAAAATATTTCTGCACAAATTCCACTTTTCAAAATGGAGAAATGCTCGTTCTTGAGGAAGGAGTTGTGAAGAGGGAAAGGCTTCCACAGTGAAATCAGTAGTGAGAAAGGCTCATTGTCAGCTAATCGAGTGAGAACTGGACCTCGGCTTCCCTGTAATGGCCTGACTGGTCTCATTTTCTTTTTCAGAACTGATAAACAAAACTGACTTGCTGAGTCTCAGCGGAAAGACTCTACATGTGACAACAGGGTCAGCACCTGCTCTGATCAACTCTCCTGATGCTCTGCTCTGCCAATATATCAACTTGCAGTTAATGAATGCAAAACCACAAGGTGTGTAGGATACTGATCTCTCCTCATTTACAGGCTGAGCTTTTTGTGATATGAATTTTGGACACCGTCGCTTACTGATGAAGATAAGTACATATGTTTTCATTGGTAGATGGTGATTTTGTTTATTTTTTCCTAGTATTTGCTTTCTAATAAACACACTGTTTACGTTTAACTTTCCTCCCTCTTTTCATAAAAGAAAAAGGAGAGCCAGTTTGAGATAAGGGACAGCATTTAAACATGAGCCCTTCAGCATTGTTTTCCTATTTCTGACCATCAGCTCACCTGTGCAGCTTATTTTTAAAAGGCTGAGTTTAAAACTGACCAAAATGAAGGAGGAGCTAGCTCTTTACCAAGACATGGTAAACAGCCTGTGAAACATTTCTTAGTGCTACTTAGAAGCCAAATGAATTGTATTATTAACCTGATTTGGAGTATAGATATGTGTATGTAATTCTGTTTCACAGCTGCTAATCTTCTAACTTCTGCTCTGAAACCTCACGTTGGAACCGAGATGTTGTTCGTAACTTGCTCTTAATCTCTGCCATGGTATGAGTCTTTTCTGGACTGTCTGTGTGGAGTCTTACTGACACTATGGGGAAACTACTTGGAGCAAAAATGTATTTTTAAGTGCAGATTTGATCATCAGAAGGTCCTTTGTGAGCTTCTGCAGTTCTTAGTGGTTTGTGTATCATGTTGAAATATTTCATATTTCCCAGTCTCTAGGTTATCCTGTTGACCCCCATGTAAAGAATTCTGCGAAGTTTTCTTTTGGTTGGCAAGCTGTTAATAATCACTGATACTTCTGATTCTAAAATTCATGAACTTATTTAGTGAATACCTGTGAGTAGGTTGGTATTGGTAATTACTCAGCACTATGAAGAACTAGAGATGAAATGGTAGAAGAAATTGTAAAATTTCAATTTACCAAGATAAATGAAATAGTATCATTCCTCACCGATAGTGATTCAACTGTTGATCTTTTTCAGAATGTCAGAAAGGAACAGTGGGAACTCTGCTAATGGAAAACCCTGTTGGCCAGAATGGATTAACGTACCAAGGTCTTCTGCATGAAACGGCAAAAGTTTTTGGGCTCAGAAGCAGGAGGCTAAAATTGTTCCTAGATGAAGCACAAACTCAGGGTAAGCACAAACTTAGGGTTTGCTTGTCCAAGGATACTTGGAAATTTTTGTTGAGGAGCAGCTAATGTAGCCTGAGGTCTGGTTTAATTACTAAATGCACGCTATTTACACATTGGTTTCTAATTTTGCCCAGTAATTCAATATTTATTTAATGAAATCCTTTAAGCACACATACACATTTAGAAATTCAAAGCTCTAATGCATTCCCTTGATGAAATGGGCCAAGATAAGTTCTGTACACGTTTCTTCCTTTTGAAATAGAAAGGTCAGTCAGCAATGGAAACGGTAGCTACATGCTGCTGTGACTAAGCAGAGAGAGTGAATCTCCTCTTAGAAGTGAATGAGTCTGAAGTGTGAATATTTTAAGAACCTGTTCAAATTGTTCCTCTAAGATTCATATTGTTGCAGATTTTTTTTTTTTCTTCCCTTCCTTTTGGAGAATGGGAGTGGGTGGAAGAGAGTATCGGATCTATTTTAGAGTTGTGTGAGTAGGACAGAGTTGGTAGGGTATGGCAGCTGCAATTCATTCAGAATACCTGGGAGGTAGGAAGCTTTATCACATAGTCACGTATCCGAAATGTTAAAGAATCTTCCAAAACCACGGACAGATGGTGAGGCTTAGAAACAAAAATCTCTGATTCATAAGAAAGATAAGACTAAAGATGAAGCCACCTGTAGTGCTAAAAAGTTGGAACTGAGAAGGATTTGGGACTTTATTTGACAGGAAGAATGGACTGGAAACTATATGGTAAAAACCCCAGGTATTTCTGTGTGTTCAGGAAAATTCAGCTCTTCAATTGCAATGATGCAAAGGATTCTGTCTCCAGTTTATCACAGTGGCATGATTTACAAGCTGTTGGGGAGGGACACATGACACTTAACCTTGACTTACCACATGTTAGGTTACCTGTCTGGAAGTTAGACATCTTGGTTAAAGCAGTTATCTAATCCTAGGATGGAATGAATTTCCTCGGGAGGTGCCTGCCAGCTGATGGGGGGAGGAGGAGTGCAGCACGCTAGTGTAGCTGGCTAAACTGGGACCACTTGGCTATCCACTGGGTTGAAGGGATGCAAGTAGGATAGATTAGAATCAAAGCAAGTAAGGTGTGGGGTTTTTCTGTTGTGGATTTTTAGTTGCTTTTTTATTTCATGTGACCTGAACTCTGTTCATTGAACAACCATTTTTCTAAATAAGATGATCTCAAATGTTGATGAGACTTTCTAGTGATAGTTTGAGTTAGTGCTAAAAATAATGTGCTGAATGGTGTTAACAAACAGAGAGAACTGGAGATGTAGTGTTTAGAAACAGAACAAGGTGTAGGACCCAAGTATATCAACTACACTTCATTTGCATAAACAAAAGATATATTTATGTGTGAAACCTTGCTGACTAGGGATTTAGCCACTCAGGAGCAACTGATGTTCTACACACTTCTTTTTTGGTTTCTATCACTGTTACAGGGCAAAAGGGGCTCACAGCAGCATATGATTTAGTTAAGATACTAAAATAACTATCGTAGAAAACTTTTGAGCTTTGAAAGAGGGAAGTAACTGACAAAGCAGGAAAATGTATAGCCTTAAAGTCTCAGCTTAAGTAAGGATTTTTAGAATACCTTTACCTAAAAGGGAAATCAGCTGAATTGCTTTAACATATTTGTTGTATGAATTCTCCAGAAGTATTTGAACTTTAAGTGTATAAAGTGACAATTCACTATGATGTGAAAGATGAGATTTGATAACTCTTCAAAGGCTAAACCAACTAATTTGGTCTTTTTTAGACTCAGAACGTAGAGGACTTGGTCCTGGAGGTGTATTTGTGTAGCTAACATGCTTATGCCAGTTAGCTATGCTGCTGCTATCTCAGATTTAATTCTCACTGTGCAGCTCTCTTAATAACTTTTTTAATCATATAAACACTGACATGGGTGTACTTTATCTTCAGATCTCTTTATATGATAAATAAGTGCTGCATATAAAACAAATATTTTGATGCCTCTGGAAAACATTAGGTCATTAATGTTTGTGTATTGTTGCAGCTTTGTAATCTAATCCCCTTTTCATCTTTTTATCAATATATTTCAAGGTCTTACCTTCAAAACAAAAAAAGTTCAGTCTCTTGAGTGGGTTCTTTTTATGGTTTATTCTAAAAATAAAAAATTATTTCCTGTTACCAATTTGAAACATTTGATGAAAATGACCCATGAATTGGAAGACTGATGCCTGTTTTATAAAAAGAAAATTAAATCACTTGGTAGAAAATGAGCTATCGGTTCTGAAAACATTATTTTTATAAATGTTCTCAGGTACAGGCAGTTGGGCATCTGCTGCCTGTTGTACAAAAGCTTGCCAACTTTTCAGAAACAAATGTGCTTTTCACCCCCCTTTGTAATATTGGAAAAACATTCTATAAATAAATGTCAGAGTGGTGATCGTTGCTTATTCATGAGATGGAAAGAGGAGTTATAGGTAGCTGATTCAGAGACACATTCGGGATGAAGGCAATACTTCTTAATGTGCTAACTTCAAAGCCTTCCTTTGAAGGAATTGGCACAGAAAGGAGGATGTCCTTACATTTTGTTGATAAATCAAGTTTCCAATTTCTAAAAGTAATTTTTGTGTTAAATACTGTTGAAAATAGTAGCTTCACGTAGTTCCTAGTTTTTGAGGATTTTAAAAATAGATAATTAAAAAAAGACTTGAGACCAAGTTCGTAGTTTGGCTGCTTCTGCAGAGCAAAATAACTCTTCTACACACTGATGTAACATTTTCATGGGGAGGGAAGGAAGGTTAATGAGGGAATAAAGCTTTAATTGCTGAATTAGATTATGCCTCCACTCTTTTAGCTGTGTAGATGGGTATTCAGCTGCTTAAAGCTGGAAGAGAACTCCTTAAAAACTGTACCATCATGGTCCATAAGGGCTTCTTAATTCTTTAATTAATAGATGGCCTTTAAACTTGGATGCAGACTGCATCTGCTCAGTCTAAAACTGAAATATTTTCCACTAAAGATGGGGGCCTTAATGTTAGGAGTGTGCATACTGTTACATGGAAACACAACTCCTGGCTGCCATTTCTAGAATCGGTTTTCACTTGGACATCATGTTACTGAAAACTAAGCTGCTTTTACATTATCTCCATGGATGCACTTCAGACTTGGCTCCCCCCGCCCCACCCGCGCTGCCTTGGTCTCTCACAGCTGGAGGTGAGCCCAAGTCAGAGCAGCGCGAATATCGGACGTCAGCTCTGGGATACACTGCAGTACACTACAAAATTGTTTGCACTGAAAAAATACCCAGCCGTTCTGAATGTTATGAAACTGTCGTTTGTGCTGACTCCAGTGCTAAAATTTAAAATTGTCTTTTATTTGCTTGTGTTGTCTATAGGGATTCTGGTGTGCAGAGTAACACCATAACCCCCGATGTTCTTTTGCTTTGGTTTCAGTGGATGTGTTTGTGGTTACCACTTGGAAGTTTCTTAGTAAAGAGACCTCTGGTATATTTGTTATTCTGATTACTTTTGTTCCAAAGCCGTTCCTCCCGGTATTCCAAACAATCTGCTCTGTTATTGGGGTAGCTTGCCACAGCTGACGGGTGCTGGAAAGCACTGAGCTAGCAAGCATCTAACTTCTTGGCAAGAATGCTCTGTAGGGTGGCAAGCATAGTGACAGAGATTTCCAGTTCTTACCAGCTTTGCAGGTGACTTTTTACGTAGCCACAAAGTGCCATTACTCTGCGTTTGTGTTTCATAAATAATTATAAACCCTGAATCAGCCTACTGGAAATACGCTACATCCTTAAAAGAGGTTTGTGGCTGAGACTTTATCCTATTACTGTCCCAAACTGTGTGCATATAGCTATGAAAAGACTTCAGGAATTGAACTGGTATGGTATGAAATTCTTTAGGCACACTCAACAAGATTGCAACATCAGTTTTTCAGCAGACACTACTCCAGTCCTTGCTTTGGGTATAAAACTCAAGTTAATGTATGCATGTTCTTCACACATGTGTTTTATATTCTGTTGGAGATGGGATGCTAGAGGAGATGGATCTCTGTATGGCCATTCTTACATAATGTCTATAATGGGCTCTGGTTTTCAGTGCATTGTGTTGTATTGTTAATATTGACTTCATGTCATTGCATTATAAAATAATTTTCTGAACTAGGTATTATTCTGTGTGGATGTGAAGCTGGGAGCTGTGGGCTGACGCAGGCTTTCAAAAAAATTTTACTTTGTAACCTAGAACACTGTCTTCTACTCTTGCAGTGGCAATCCTGACATGTGGTGACCCTTCCTTTAATAGGAGGGAGTTTTGAGTTGAGCAGTTTCTGTCCTAGTTGCATTTTGATTGAACCAGCAGAACTGTCTGAATAAAGGAGAAAAAAAAAAAAGTGTTCATAGTTTCACCTGTAAGCAAGAGCACTAACTGTGTTCTGTTTCTCTCTTTTCTTGGTTCAGAGATCACAAAGGACGTCTCCATGAAGAACTTGAACATGAAGACTGTGTATGTTTGTGTTATACCCACCACAGCTGAATGTTGAGAATTCCATTTTTATGAATAAGGCCATGTAGACTTTTTTCCACAAAAAATGAAGTCAAATTCAACTAGTATGCTTTTAGATTAACATCCAAGTTGTGTATGGTACTTTCAACACCTGGAATTGCACACAGGATGTTTTCTACCAGTGCACGTCTAATATGCTGCTCTTTGGTTTGAAATACAATGTATTTTCATTATGTTATCTTAGGGTAGTGTAAAAGCAGTTCAGAAAAATGGCAGAACTCCTTAACCTTAGGTATCTATGCAGTAATTTGCCTGAAAGAAATGGGACTAGTACCTCAGTGATGCTGTTCTCTGCCTGTGCTTTATGCAGAGGGCATCTTTGATTTTCTAAACCGTGGGTTACCTACAAGGCTCTATGATATATGTACCGTGTTACAGTAGCTTTGAAACTTATTTAAGCGTTACCCGGATTTGTTCATTCGTACTAGCTGGATCTTCATGAAGTGTGTGGCTGTTGATTTAAAATACTCCCTAATTTCAACACTTGGAACAATAAATTTGCTTCATCTCCAAACTCTTGTTTCCCTGAGTTCAGAGTATTTTGCTTCCTTACATTTTCTACAGAAGGTAACGCTTAGCACACCATACAGATCAGGAAAACCTGGAGAAACTTGAAACCTGAAAATGTCCATACTGAATGCCAGTGGCTGACTGGATTGTGATACTGAACAGGTTTGGGGGTTTTGTTTGATTAGGGTTTTGGGGGAGGGTTGTTCGCTTTGGTTTCAGACTTAAAAACAGCTTTAGATTGAAATTAGTGTTGGGTTTTTAGAATAGTAGTCAATATAACTTGCCAAATGTTAGTGTGAACTTGTGTATCTGTAGGCAGGTGAGAGAACAGGCAACCTTCTTTCAGTTTGAGGATGTTTTTTGACTAGTTAAACTAGAAACTTAAGCACGCTGAAGTTTCACTGCACTTCAGCAGTGTTGCTGATCAGTGTGGAGGCTTGCTATGGTACAGCATGCTGAGCTCGGAAGGTGTGTGTGCACGCGGCTGCCTTCGCTGCTGGGCCTTTATTAGCTTCCTGAGAACAAGATTACGTACACTGTGAACAAGAGTGCTAACAGAGAGCAACGTTTGTAAGAATAACAAAGTCTTGCTTAGCATGTTTTTCCATTGCTCTATGTTTTTCATCTTTACACTATGAATATAAACCAAAGCTTTTTTGTGATAACACTATGTTAGTGGGAATAACTATAAATAAATGTTCTGTGTAACTGCTGTGCTGTAGTGGACCATACCAAAATTGTAAGTAGTCATTTGAAGTAAATCAAGTCTCTGGCATTCAGCTTACTTAAAACTGTTTTTATCAGTATTAAAAATGTCAGTGCCTGAACCTACTGAATCACTGGCCTGTTCAGTTTAATGAAGATTAGACATTGCCTTCTAGCTTTCCCTGTAAGTCAGCTTGCTTATCTTTTTATTGACATAGTGACATGGAAATCAAATTTGTATCCGGTCTTTTTCTGTCACATTAAATATGTCCAGGCTATGTCTTCTATGAAGGTAAGATTGCTGTTCCTAAGCTGAGTAATTTTGCTTTATTATTTATGGAGAATAAATGACGATGGCAAATGATTGTAATCTAACCTCATTCTTAATGAGACAATCTAAGGGGAGAACACTACTTGCATTTTTAGAGAGTGATTTGGCATTTTGTGTATGTGTATTTTTCTTTAATTCTGAGGATGTTGGCTGGCCAAGTTCTGTGTAAGGACCAGATTAGATTTTATATGTATACATACCTATATATTTATATATATGTTTTCCAGTGAATTAAAAGCCCAGCCAAGATTCATGAATTCACTCTAAGTTACAGGAAAAGATAATCTGCAACAGAACATTTTTTTCTTTTTCCAGTATATTTATAGGTGCTTAATGTAAAAAATAATCTGCCCTTAAGAGAAGAGATACTTCCTGTAACCTTAGTCCAGTAACGTCATACTTCACATGAGGTATAGTTGAATTGGGTTTCCTGGATTTTTGTTAAGTAAATGAGTGCTTTATACTGAAAATAAAAACTGGCCTTTCCCTTGAAGTGAGCTTTCTCTGTGAAGATACTCCTCAAAGTAGCACTGCCTGTGATGCACTGTTAAAATAGATGAAGGCATGCTGATAAAATTTAGTCAGAGGTAAAGGATTTAAATAATTTACTCACAGGAAAGGGGTGACGGAAAAATATTGCTGATAATTCTGTACGTGTCCTTTAGTTCTAGGGATGATAGACTACAAACTAGACGTGAAGCACAGGAGTGTTTTCATCCCATTTAACGACAACTTCATGTGCAAACTGGAGGCTGGAAGAAGGCCTTCTTGTGGGTTTCTAGTCTTACCACGAAAAATGAGACAAAATATGGAGAAAAAGATAGTGGAATGTTGAACCGCTTTTACAGTGTCTCCCTGGTGTAGGTACAGAGTGCACCTGTAATGCAACACGTGCATTCAGACACCGCCTTCGTGGAGGGATGCTGCCTGCCTGGCACTTCATATTTGAATAGATATGGATGTTTCCTAGATTTGTCTTAATGTTATCTGGATGCATTTCTTTCATTTTAGTAAAATACAGATATATATATTCATATTGCTTGAGCTGGCAGTAAATGGTACCACACCTTGAACAGCATAGGAAAGTACTTCCACTTGCCTTCAGTACGTGAACAGGGAATGGTGAAAGTCTCGTTCCAAGTGGCAGTGTGGCACGAAGGATTGTCTTTTAAAGAAACGCAAAACTCTCTTCCTTGTCAAGCAGTATGTTGAGCTAGCCCTCAGCCTGTCTTTGGAGAAGTTGACCCAAGAAATCCTCCAGTAAGATATGTTGTTTCCACGTGAGGCTTGAGCTTAAAAATTAGAGGAGGAACTTTTCAAGTAGATGTACTCTGTAGGGCGTGTAGTGTAAACAACTAAAAGCTGTTGTCTCCATGTAGCTTGGCTGTGCTTTTTTCCCCAAAGTATTGATTCTTTAAAGTGAAGTGGGTGTCGTATGGCACAAAGTTACGCTACCTGTTTTTTGCCAGAATTACGGACTTAATTTCCAGGGTCAGAAATATTGTGTGGTGCTCGTTGGTGCTTCCGTTCCCCTGCTTCACCTCAGTCTCCCTTCATGGCACATGCTTTTCATTCTTTCTTTTTCCTTCTTCCTTTTACTTTGTGTGTTGGTTTTGGGTTTTTTTGGTTGGTTTGGTTTTTTTTCACCTTGTTGCTTTTAGTTTCTCAGCTGTGCCTTTCTGTCCACATCCACGTACTCCTCACAGGTTGTGATGACTGGAACAGGAACTGAAGTGTGCCCTTGCACTCTCCAGTCTGATCGTATCGTAAGGATGGAAATGCCCCTGAATGCTCTTTCTGTCTTTGGTAGGATTGGGAAAAGCTGGCAGAAGGGAAATGTCAATATGTTTAGGACAGGTAATGGAAGAATGAGACCAGAGTTTATCAGAGGACACTGCTGAAAATGCTTCTGGGGCAGTTAACTTTACATCAACCTTTTACATAAGTAGCATGTAATTAAAAAACTAATTTTGTTGCAGAATTATAGTTTAATTTTACTTTCAGCTGCCGCTCTGTTAGTTGGCTATGATCTCTTATCTCTAAAACATACTGACACTGAATGTTAGGAACAAATTGTGACCCATTTGGGTGAATGTGTGCTTTTTCTACCTTCCTTCTCCATATCCATTTTTAGTATTCTTTTTTTATTATTCTGGATAATATCTAGTCATTGCTTGAGAGAATTTGTCTCATGGGATCTTGAAGTAGGGAATGTTTCCTACTAATTTTTTTTTACTGAGGTTTTTTAATGCAATTCTGTAACCTCATCTAGGTTGGGCTAATAATAGTATCTTGGCTTGACGTGATACTCTTCAGGATTTATATACTTCAATTAGCTTCCCTCTTAAATAGCTTGTTATACAAATTAGGTCCCAGACCACTATTGCCTCTCTCTGCATAGAGGAAAACACTAGCTAGGCACTCACAGAACTGTCAGGCCAGTTACTGTACTCTGTAGGAGTTTGTATCCTTGAATCCCGATGCAGTCAGCTGACCTTCCGCTGTTGCCTTTCACCTGACAGCAGTACAGCACCCTCAGACTCCTTGAAATGTGTGCAGCATCCAGGGATCTGCAAGGGCTGGATGCTGCTGAACCAGCTTTTACTGTCGGGGGGGGCTGTAGGCACCGGTACAAAATAGATCTGTTATAGCTCTAACCAGAAATCATGGTGCTGTGGCTTAAAAAACAAAAATGGAGACATCTCCCCCCGCCCCCTGCCCCACACAGAGCTGTCTGTCTCCCCCCTGCCCTTTTTCCCCTCCTTGTCTCACACCACACCCCATGGAATCTGTGGAGGCTGGTGTGGGCTCAAAGCGATTTGCAATCTGTCCCACTTCTACCAGACAGGAGATCAGTAGCTGATCCTAATTGGCATCCTTGACAGCGTATTTAGCAGAAGGGCCTGGCGCTGGCCGAGGCTGGTGACAGGATGACATCCCTGTCAGGCTTAGCCGACATGCACCGGCAAAGCTGCGCGGACAGTGTAGCAGCAGGGCTGTTTGTTCCCTGTCAGCCCAATTTCCATCTTTCCTCAGAATAAATCAGTGTACTGGTGGGTCAGGCTAGCTATATACCATAGTATTTTTATTTCCTTTTTCAGCTGAATGTACAACAGTCGAAAACTTGCATTTCTGTAATGCTTTCATGCAGTAAAGAAGTAGTGACTGTTGATATCCTTCTGCAAGTAACTTCCTACCAGAGAGAAGAATGGTTGTAAGGAGAAAAAAATAAATTGTTTTTTCCTCATCCCTTTATAAGTTGTATAGCAGCTGATCAGCTGTATGGCCCTTTTGCACTTAGAATCTCTTCATTTCTTGGTCAGCAAAGGTGAAGTCTAGATATCCTTGGCATTACTGGTTAAGCACCAAGCAATTATTCAGTATGTCAAGTCATTTTTTTTTCTCATTGTCTGATTTCTTACGGGATAGACTTGGCACTGATTAAACAGATTGAAAAAATAATGTATGCAACTGCATAACAAAAGGTGAACTTTAATATAGTCTCAAATGGTTTCCATTAATGTTTTTCTGTCAGAGATGGAATGAAAGAGTGAGCAGCACAGCGTCATCCACGCACGGAAGCAGCTTTACAGTATGAATGCTATTTGCTGAGTTAATTTTACTCTTGCTGTGCTGTGAGTGGTGGTTAACTGGGGTTGGGGGGAGGGTGTGTCTTCAATTATCTAATGTTTTCCCCAGTTAAAATGTTTATGTAACAAATATAATTATAGCTTTTGGGGGGGGGGGGGGGGGAGCTTCCTATTTCAGTATGTCTGGGTATTTCAGTTAATTTCCAGTCTCTGTCTGTACAAAGTTCTAATTAGGGGGTCACAGAGCTCCTCAGAAGACTTTAAAGTTCCTTGTAGATACAATTAGGATAAAATTGCCCCTAAAGATGTTTAATTCTTTTAAAGACTTTCTTGGGTCAGAGGTATGGGAGTTCTGTATACATTATCCTAATTTTGCAGTGTGTTCCAGTTCTCTTCAGTGTTCAAAACAGAGCAGTTGAAATCTCCCAAATAAGCAAAATACACCCTGGCACTTAATATTTGCTGTATTTGATCAAGTATGACAGCTGTGCATAAGGTGCTTCCATGGAATATCATTTGTAGTATACCTGAAGGGCAAATTGCCTTTACTTTTCAAAGTCAGCAGCTTTGCAAAGGTGAAGACTATCAAAATTTAGAGATGGAGCATGTGTTCTGTGATTAACAGTGCTGGCAAACCCCAAAATCATGGCGTCTTTGGGACTTAAGTTGCTTATGGATCTCATACACCAGGCACTGCAGGTGGGAGGAGGGGAAGATAGAAGCAGCATGGCAAATCTAATTTAGGGGATTTTACACTGCAAATCTTGCTTATGGACATGATATCGTCTAAACAAGGATGAAGGATCCTGAATATTCGTTGAAGGTAAGCGAATGTTTGTAAAATGGAAAAGTTGCTTACTGTGTCAACTGAACAAGCCAAAAAATAGGCTTTTGCTCTTAGAAACCAAGAGCTTTACAGTAAAGGGAGTTGCGATGGATTAGTAATTAAACAAGAACTAATAATTTCATACTCTTGCCAGACAACGCTGAAAAAAGCAGGCACTGGGTTGTATAAACAAGACTATCTGTAAGATGAAGAAGTAATCTTTCCACTCAAGTACTGATAAGGCTCCTGCTGCAGCACTGTGTCCCATTTTGGGAACCATGCTGTGAGGAAGATGTTGACCATCTGGAGGGAAGCCAGTGAGGAGAAGCAGGAATAAGGTCTGGGAAACATGACCTGTGGGGAGAGACTGGAAGAATTGGCATGTTTAGTCTACAGCAGAGAAGACTCGGGGTGAGACATGCTAAGTATTCCAATAAATAAATAGTAATTGCAAAGAGAAGAGTAATGAGTTTTCAGGAGGTTTGCAGTTAAATTGGATGGGACTTTAGGCCACACAGGATGAAAAGCTGCCTGATTATAAGAATAATCTGCCCCTAGAATGGGGTGGCCTAGGAAGGAGACATCATCAAGAATGGGTTTAAGAAGGGGTTATGAGAGGGTCTCCAAGGAGTAGCTTGGATATAGATTGTTTTTTCTGGAGCTGGGGACAGACTGGAAAACCTCTCAAAGACTTTTCTGACCCATTTTTTAATATTTTTGTCATCTAAGGAAAGACGAGTTTACAAAAAACTGCTGACAAATGTCAGCCTGTCATTAGGTAATCTATGAAAATTACCTTGGAAAGAAGAAAATAAACTGTTTATTAGTTCTAAGGTATGTTTTTCTATTCAGATGTCTATAATAGTGTATCCATAATTCTGACATCTGAACACCTCTATGGCACCTTGAACTGCTTTTACTGCACTTGGTTTGATTTTATATTTAACTACATCCTAATGGCATCTGGAAGAGGCATGCCAGCACAAATGCTGCTTAGGTGAGTCCGACCTGCATTGGAACATACATCGTAGGCTGTTCTGTATGTGGTTTGTCAGCTGTTGTATGTACAAGCCAGATGCACTAACAGGTTTTGCTGGCAATATTTGGGTACCTTCAAGAATCTGTCATTCACCTGATGTTAAACAACTGGCATCTAACTTAAAATATCCGCTCTGTCAGAGGAATGAATATTTATGTACGTGTGTGATGGCTACTTGTCCCAAAGGGCAACAGAGAGAACAAACTCCAACTGGAACATTTAGCTTATACTGTAAATCATTGGGTGATGCTATTGTCTTGTGGACTTGGGAGGAGCTTCCTCCTGACTTTAAATCTCCAAATGAAATAGCATAGAAAAGTGTCTTTGGGTTCCCCTTTACCCTAATGGTCTTTTTTAAAAATGTTTTTCTTAGCTGCTTTGCCCTCCTCTCAGTGGCATGAATTTACAGTTCAAAACTAACAAAGCAGATTAACTGGTAAACAGCCACAGGAGTTTGTCTTCCCCACCATAAAATGAAGGAAAAATTGAGTAGCTTCTTGAAGAAAAAAGTCAAAAAGCAGCGATGTAATGTCTCTTACATTATGCAAGGATGTAATCACTGATGATGGCATGGCATCAGAACATCTATATTTGTGGTGTTTCAAGTGTGCTGGTGGTCAATATTGCAAGATTAGCATTCTGTTCTAAGCTATGTCTGGTGCTAGGCTTTCTGCATTTTATAATGTGGAGTTCTGAATCTCAATTTTACAGAAGGCCTTGAATCTTCTACTCCACAGCTGAGTACAGCCACTGCCCTGTGAATCTCTGCTTTTACTTTTATCACTTCTGTACATTAGCCAAAAAACACTGGCTGTTCCAGGCTATACATAATCCAAATAGATGTCTTCCTCCCCCCGAGGAAAATAGCGAAGAACCAGTAACATTCATCATTAAAATCGGAAAAATCTACAAAAAGGTACTACAAATGTAGACTTAATGGTTTCTGTCCAAATGGCACTTTTCTGATGGCATTGTCAAATACAAAATACAAACAGCATATAATGAAGAATGACAGCAATCTTATTAAAACTGAGTTCCACAAAACTGTCAGATATTTAGTACTGACCTCTATTGTGCAAAATACTGTTTTCAGCTGGTCTCTTAGTGGATGCACAGACCTACAATTAGGGTAGATATCTTGGGCCATGTACTAACCTGAAGTCGCACAGCACGCCACTAAGGACCCCAAAGCATTGCTTCCCTTTTCCATATTTCTCCGGGATGGTACGTTGCCCAGCGCAACATCGTTCTTTGACTGTGAGCATGGTTTGGCAACTGGCTGCACAGGGGCTTTTCATTCCTGTCCTTCCAGTCGAGTTTCTTGTGTGTGGACTCAAGGGGTTCTTAGACTCAAAGCCACATTTCTCAAGCAGGACATCTCTCTGTGCTGAACCTGAAAGGCACAAACACGGTGACTGCTGCCAGGAGGTCCAGTCTTAACATCTTTTTTTTTTTTTCTTTTTTTTTTTCTCCCCATCACTGACCCACTTTGACCTTCTTAAGAACAGTAGTCATGTTGCTTTGCTGTTTTCCCAGAAAGGCATTTTGCAGCTGACAGTTCAATAATGTATATTTATTTTTTAAAATGTTAAGTGTCTTTTTGAAGACTTGGCTCTTGGTCTGTCCTCAGTTACTTCCTACTCTCAGATTTCTTTTGTGATGTGCATGAGTTGCTTATTGAAACTGTGACTTTACTCATTAATTACATCATGCATATGTGACATGAACAGTGAAATCATTGAGGGGAAAAAAATCCAAACCCATGATTTATTTTAAGGCAAAAAAATATGCTGATTATTTTGTAGGTTTGCATTTTTAGAAGTTAATACATTAACTTGAAGCCTCTGAGTCTGGTCCTGCTTTCTGCTTAGCTCAGTAGCAAAGCACCAGCTCTGTCTGCTATATTCCTCCCAAAGCTGCCATTCAGAGCCTGAATCCAAATTAATCTTTGTTACATGATGTCAAAACAAAAATAGGGAAACTGACCCAGGAGTCACTAGCAGCAGGTTAATTCTTAAATCGTTTCTATCATAATAGGAGGGGGGAAGAGAAAAGAAATTAAGTCAAAAGAAAGTGAAAGATTTTCATGCGACTGTACGTAATGAAGAGAAAGAGAAGACAAGGGAACAGCAACACAGAGTACACGTCAGCTTTACTGCAAGATTGTCTCCTTAAGCAGGTGGTTTTAGGGTGTTGAGTTGTAAGAGGGCCAAGTACTTTACATGGGTTAATAATATCAAACAGTTTTTATACACCTTTGTAATAATATGCTGAAAATACTGCCAATCTAAAACTATTTTTACATGGAAGAAGAATCACTTGGAAAAAATGTATCATTCCCTTCAAAAGAGTTATTGAAATACTTTATAGTTGTAGCTACTGGTTTTGTGTTACGGGTCTCCCAGCATTTTCCTCTATTACGCGGGATGTTATCAGTAAAAGACAGTTACAGTGGGGCTTTTTTTTGGGGGTCATGAAGGTTGGTAATATTTAACACAAGCAAGCAAATTAATTCCATTTTGGGGCTCTAAACAACGTGCAGAGCTGTAAGGTTAACAGAATTTTCTACCTGCTTATGTCTCTTATTACTGTACTCCAGAACTGGTTCAGATATTTTTCCAGCCTTGTTGAATATATCCCCTAACCTGGAAAAACCTTCTCAGAGCTGTTCACATAAACATGTTAGTGCTTAGTAGTCACTTATAAAATGCAGGTGTCTAGCACGTATGTCAGCAGTGAAAGGCTATCTGACACTGGTGGTTTCAGAAAGGAATTGCTCCCCAGTGCCAGAATTTAGGACCCGATGAAATCACGGTGTGAAAGTGATGATACCAGTTAGTGTCGGTAATAGTCGAAATAGTCATCTGAGCACAATTTTATTGCATAAAGTATAGTTATTCTTACTTAATTTTGATTTCAGCATCATAAAACTTGCAACCAAGACTCAGACTTCCCTGCTGATCATTAAAGGTATGATCTGTAATGATGGAAGTAGAGGGAGACTGCATGTAAGAGATCATTTAAACTGGAACTCAACCATTTTTCCCTTCTAAAATAAAGATCCTAGTTCCTGTCTTTCAAAAATAAAGCTGTACTGATGTTCTCTGAAGACCAGCTAGTTTGAAAAACTGTTGCATTTAAGTCAGGGGATGTTACATAAAAGAGCTTCTTGCGGGATGCACTGTCCGAGCACTGGTGAGTGATCACAACTTCTCAGTATTACGTTGAGGAAGAAGAGGCAGTTTCTGAAGCAGACAAATCATCTATTAGTGGTCTTCCAAAGAAATTTAAAAGTGGTACTTTGGTCTTTTTGAGCTGAGTAGAAAGCCAATGTACATCTAGAAGAATTGCTGTCTGCTTTCAGTAAGATGCTCCACTTAGTCAGCACTGTTGAATTTTGCATCCAGCTTTCAGATAGGCTTAATGTCATGATTAAATGGCTAATACTAAAACCATAAAAAAGCAGCAATGTGTTATTCAGAGGTGGCAAAAATAGAGAACATGATGCAAAAGGGTGCATTTGGGACAATAAATTCTTATAGCTGTTGGTCAGACATACATAACTTGACCAGGAGTTTATACTTTGGAAAGCGGGAGCTCCATAATCAATACAATACAATAATGAGTACAAACAAAAAGGGTGTACAGGTGGAGATACAGACTTAAGCAAGGGAGGTGAATATTTACACCAAAATAAAAATATTTTTGAATTTAATTAGTGACACTCTTAGGGATTTAAGCTCAATAGCAAGTTAGTAAGGATTTGAGACAACTGTGGTTGGTGGTACATCTGCATCTGTCTGAATGTCATTTATAGTTTTCTGTTGGATAGTCCATTTTTCCTAATATAACAATGATATTAAAAATCACTTCCCACAGCTCATCTATATTTACCATTTTGAGAGACAACAGTGTAACATCCTTCATCCTCTCATTCTTTGGATAAAGCTTGTTAGTAAAGAAAAGCTGGACCTGATATACCTCTAACAGCTGAGGCTGAACTTAGTCCAGGAGCTCTCAGCAGAGCAGAATTGAGTTAATGAAATAATTCTTTTACATCTCAAGTGCAATATCTAAATCACTGACCTTGAAACTTCTTAGAAATATCAAACTAAATATGGATTTTTTTTCAACTCCTTAAACTATTGTCTCTATTTCACGAATGGATAAAGCGAAGCAACTCGCACCATTGTCTCCTTGTAGGGATGGTGAATTGGTACAGTGTGGTATGTAAGACCTTGAACTGCCACGTTCTCCCTTACTATGCAAGAACAGGAGATAAAGCATAGAATAACACACATTCTATTTTTGTGTTGCTTACGTATTGCTGAAAATATGGGAATTTGTTCTATCCTTAGTATCTCTACTCATTTTCATGTAATTTGCTTTCCCCTGTGGCTAATAAGAGGATCAGGGCCTAACATTAAAATGAGATGTAACAAATGATGGAAAAGTGGAAGTGAGCTGGAGGCTGAAAGTGTCATCGGGGGTTTTCTGGGGTTCTCAGGCTTGTATGCAAACCCTGAAACTGAAAGGGGTGGAAGGGCTGGGGTTTCCTTTCCCCTTCCTCACCTCTTTCTGTGCCCTCCCTCCCATTTGCTCAACTGTAAAATGCTGCAATGTTTCACAATCACTGACAAAAACTGGTACGTGGAAACATTTGCATAGTCTTTGTTCATTCCTATGCAAAACATGATTTATTGAAGGTTGTAGCTTGATGAGGTAGCATCTGAATATACGAGCACCACTTTTCCACAAGAAAGGAGGGTTTACTTGTCTTTACCCACTTAAAAGTTGAGTCATTTCCTATAAATACACTGAACATAATGAGGATTTAGGCATGAAACAGTCTGTACTAGCATTTTAAGAACCAATTTTGTATTTTTCTGTACACTTGAAATACATGCCAGGCTAATCTTAGAATGCCTTTTAGAGCTTAGCAAGGTCAAATAAGTGCTTTGTGCAATCACACACGTAAGTTGTATTTAACTTTTCATTAACTTTTCAGTGTGCTAAAAAATATGCATAATTCATTTCCCTGCTGTTTTTATGTAACCATATGATAAATGAATAGGAGAGGGGGGGAAAAAAGATGAGAGATTGGTGAAGCTTTGTCATGTATGCCCACCACTGAGAAACCACTACGACTGCCAACTCAAAGAGCGTGCCACTGTATAGCTTCATTTTTATTCAGATTTCAGTAAGTTATATAATTAAAAGAATATTAATCTGTACTAAGTACATCTACTCGAACACCACCTTATAACTGTAGAGCTTTGCAATAACTACTGCTTTAGTATAGACTTTGATTAATACATGCCATTGCCATTCATTAAAAGTAAGTAATGTGCGTACGTAGTCTGTGAGAAGTTTTAAGGAACAGATGAGGATTTGCTGGTGTCTTTTTGCTGTGCCATGGAAGACGGTTGCTTTTCCTTTATGGGTTTACTCTTGTCTTGTATAATAAAACAACCTTTTTTCAAATATTGTATTTTCATACCTAGGTTTGCTTTCTTTGGTCTTGCATAATTCCACATACACTTAAGACTGTGCTCTGTGCTTATATGCAGATTACAAGATAATCATAATATCTGGGCAGATACTACTTGGCACTGGATTGATTTGCTGCCTCATCTAAACCTTTAATGTTTGCCTTAGTGCAGAAATTCCTGGATTTTCCTTACTGAGGCACTCAGAACATGGAATCAAATGTGTATTTTTAATTTTGCCAATTGTTGGAGACTAAATGCAGAAACAACTAATGAACATTGGTTTAACCAAGAAATAAACCAGAGACAGTTGAAAAGTTAGAGGAAACAGTGATAACTTAATTTCCCAGACCTAGCCCTGCCTGCCTCCTTCCGCTGGTAGCAGAACAGTCCATCTTTGGTTGCTCCATTCTGTGCAAATACCTCCTTCCTTTCCTCATCAACAGAGAAAGGAAGGAAGCAGTTTGGACTAACCAGAAGTACTGGGGAGAAAGTCGATGCTCATCCCAACCCGTTCATTTCTGGAGAAAACAAGTCCTCAAATTGCAAACAGGAGCGTTTCTGAAACTCGGGGACTTTTTAATCTTATCCATCATCCCAGAACTGTTCTAGCAAGCCATCACGGAAGGACTGACAGACCACCCACCACCACCATTATTCTACCTTTTGTTTTCCGACGTACCCCAGTTCATTCCCGCTGCTGAGATCCAAGCTTTCTAGGCATAATTAGGACAGCTAGCTGTGTGTAGTAACCTTTTTAGTTGCCATGCTCAGGAAATATGGTACATTAGATTTTTTTTTTTCTGCTATTCAGTCAGAAAATTGTTTATTTAGTGAGATAAGCTGTAATGCAATATATAAAAGTAATAATTGCCTCGTTCGGTAGTATTTGTAAATGAGGATAGAATATGCATCAGCCCAGAAGCAACAGCAAAATACCATTTGCGTAGGTGTTGCAGAGAAACCTAAACCATGCAAATTCCATCTTAAGAGGATAATACTTCTCCCAATTACTTGTTCATGTTAGGATATCACATATGTATAAGAAAAAGTTCAAACCATCTCTAAGAAGTAATTAAATCTTAAAATTTCCAGGGGGGGGTGTCCAGGTGGGGTATTTTTGTGCAATATATTGGTATGCTGTGCCAAATACTATCCCCAAGGTAGTTTTAATCCAATTATCACCAGAAAATGCTAGAGATAAGGTAGTATTTCCAGGATCTGTAAGTCTGGAGAAACTTGGGTTGCTTCAGAATAGCATTTTAAAATAAAATTAATCCCTGTGTTGATCCGTGATTAATTAAAAGTTGTGTAGAAAGTTAGATTGAGAGATAGGGTGGTTTGGATGCTCTTTGTTAGTAAATGGTTGCTGCTGATAAAGATCCGGTTTAAAACTTTAAATGATGATTTTCATAGCGATAGGAATAAGAAGTTTCAACAAATCTGTTCAACCAGGGTGGTAGAGGAGAGGTGAAGTTCATTCATCTGTATGGGATACGGAGTGGCTGAGGCTGGAAGGCACCTCCAGCTTCCTAGCTCAAAGCAGGTTCAACAACAGCAGGTTACCCAGGCCTGCGTCCAGCGGGTGTTGAATATCTCCAAGGATGGAGAGTCCACAACCGCTCTGGGCAATCTCTGCCACTGTTAGACCACTCTTGCAGTAAAAAAAAAAGGTGAGGTTTTGGAGTTTTTATGGTCAGATGGAATTTCCTGGAATTCTGTTTGTGCCCGTTGCCTCTTGTCCTGTCACTGGGCACCACTAGGAAGAGCCTGGCTCCATCTTCTTTATTCCCTGACGCTGGGAATTTAGTCACATGAATAAAATTCCCCTGAGCCTTCTCTTCTTCAGGCTCAACAGTCCCGGCGCACTCACCCTCTCATACAACAGATGCTCTAGTCCCCTAAACCTCTCCCTGGCCCTTTACTGAGCTTGCTCCAGTATGTCCATGCCTCGTACTGGGAGCCCACCAGCACTGGATGCTGCACTCCAGATGTGCCTCACTGCTGCTGAGCAGGGGAGGTGGGTCACCTTGCTCAGCCTGCTGGCAGTGCTCTGCCTAATGCAGCCCAGGAGGTTGTTTGTCTTTTTTTGCCATTAATATAGAACCTTTTTAGATTTTTTTCCTCTCTTATCTGGGGCAATCGGTTGACACTATAAATTTATGCTGATGCAAATAAAATCAGATTTTTTTTTTTTTATCTGAGAAAAAAAACTACAAGTAGTTTTAAACTGGGAGTAATTTTTTACCTAAAAGTTCCTGATCAATATAAATTAGTATGTTGCAGAAATTCTACAAGAAAACAAAAAGCTAAATGAAAAATAAGGAAAAAGGCTTGTACTTATTCCATCTATAATGTATTCCATGTCCACATTTTTTCCTTCCTGCTGTTTGCACTCATCACTAGAATATATGTCTAAGATCATTAGATAGATATATGGATTTAATTATCAAACAATATAAGAGATTAATCCTATTCAAGTGCCTAATTTAGGTGTGTAGTCACCTTAAATTCCTCTCCAGATAATGGAAAGATGTAAATGGTTTTAGGAGACCTGGAATGCCATCTAGATGTACTTACTTACCTCTCTTTTCACTGTTTTATGTATGCGTATATAGATATATGTATGTATGTATGTGAGTACACACACACTGCAGCCTAAGAGGAACACTCCAAACTTCAGCATTGTGGTTCAGTGTAATGAAGATAAGCCTATGTAATCACGGTGATCCATTAAATGTAGAGGTAAGATCCCGGTAAGAACCCACTCTTAAGAATTAAAGCCTGCAGGAGAGATCCCACGCAAACGTTCAGGCCGTACACGCCAAGACGATGCCCTGTCTCACTGCTGCCGTTTCCGTGTGCAGTTAACCACCTCAACTACTGAGACAGCACATCGCGTCAGGCCCGCTGGTAATCCTGGGATTAATTTGCAAGTCCTTTGCTTGGAGGTACCCGAGTCTGTCCGTGTCTGACAGGAATGCTTATGTTCATCTCACCTCAGAGCTCATTTGTAGTAATTGCTAAGAGATTCAAAGTGACTATTTATAGAGTGCATTGGAGAAATAACTACTATATTCATTAGCAGAAGTTTTGGCCAGAAGCTGAAAAAGTGAAAAAGCAGACTTCAATGTTGATAAATGGCAGAGCAGTCTAACAGCACTGTCAACTTCCTTTTGCAGGGACATGGGTCTCCTCAGTGGATCCTGAGGGCTTCCTGATTGTTTTTCCTGGCACCTATGACTTACAGCAATCACTTGCTTAAAATGCATGTTGGCAGGTTTGCCTTGCCCTTGTGCTTTTTTTAATGAAGAGTTTAAGTATGAAAGGTAAGTGGGCTTCCCAACAAAATAGCGCAATGTAATTTACAACCTTCAATAGAAAGAAGTTATTTTTAAATGTTGTTATTATTCTCAAAGCAAATTAATTATTCTTACCTAACAGCAGCAAGCTAAATCTGGTATTTATAAAATGACCACTGGGACCATGGCTAGATTCTGTTTGCCTTGCTAAATCCACTTTTATTCGCCACATGAATTCTGTGTTATTGATAAATATTTTCTTTTAGGAATTTTGTGTGGTATTTTTTCTGGAAATTTATACTGAAAACATTGATGACAACAAGTATTTAAATCAATTATTCTGTTTTCCCTTGGGAAACTGCTGTAGAAAGCAAGGACTGACTGTTAAATTTATAGGAATGTTAGACAAGTTTGCCAATTCTCAGTTTGTTTTCCAGTACTGACCTTTAGATACTGCTTTGTTTTCACTGCTTTTCTGGATTTTACTCTTGCTTCTGAAATGACCCACATCCCATGCCCAAGGATTTAATTATCTTCCACATTCAAAATCTTTGTTACTAGCACTAAGGCTTACACAAACTGGTGCCTATTTCACGCTATCAGTATTTTTTCTCAGAAAACAAACAGCTGAAAAAGTCAAAAGAAGCATGTTTGAGGAGATTATTTGTGATTATGGCTACTGTCCTCAAAATACAGCTCAGAGTTGCCTTTTTTTCTGAACTGTAAAATAACTGTGCTGTGATTTAACATTCACTAGTTCACTGTCCTTTGTTTCTCACATCTGAAGTGTTTTCAGGGTTTTTAATTCAACACTGCGTCCACTTGAGCATTTTCCCTCATATACTTTCTTGTGAATAAATACAATAAAATATGTAAGTTGTTCTAAAAATGATGCCATTCTTACTAAAACTTTCAATTTTACCAACCGATCTCTCACAGTAATCTGTGGAATGGATGTTATATAGGATTTCGGACTTTTTTAAAGCAGACTTGCTGCAAAACTTAAGAGGATTGTCTCAATATGTTGCAAAAAGGTCTGAATATTGCAAAAAGCTCTTTCTCACAATTTACTCTATGCATATAAAAGAACTTTGTGGCTGCTAATGAGTTCAGGAGTAAAAAAAAGTTATTCTGCCCCCATTTATAGACATGTATTCAGTAGATTATGACAAACCAAGTCAGATTAGGCATCTGGCAAACTAACTTGTCCTTTCAGAAAATACACAATCATAGTATGTGATTGTATATTTGCTATATTCTTCTGACCCTTTTCTGTTGTGGTGGTTTTTGTATCCTCTTTTGCAGGCTTCTTGTTGTTTGGTGGCGTTTTTTGTTTGTTTTAATAAAAGAAACGTGTTGTGGCACGTCCATCAAGTTCTAAATGTCACAGAAAAAGGCTTTTATATTGTTTCTGACTAAGTGCTTCTGGGTGCAAGATTGTCAACTTTATGTCAGGTTTAACAAATTACTTACAGTTTGAGAATTCTTTTTGCCATGGAAGCAGCACATTTATTTTATAGAGAAATCAACTGGTAACTTGTAGTCAGTCTTATTTCTAGCCAGGGTGCCTAGTGCCAGCAGGGTCAGCATAGGAACTTTGCTCAGGCCCTTCGTCTGGCCTGTACAACTGCTTCTAACAGCAGTTGGATGTTGAAGTTCCTCTACTTTTTGCATAGCTGACGCTAGGCCATATCAAGGTCATTTCATCTAAGTGCAGATATAATGTGTGCTTTGCACTTGGCTAATTTTGCTTTGATACTGAATTAGAACTGTGAAATGATGGTTGTAGAGTATCTCAATGTATCTAATAATCCTGTGGTCAACCTTTTTTTTTTTTTTTTTTAAACAAAGCAGAGGACAGATTTTTGCTACATTCTCCTAGTCTTCTCCTGTAGTGCATATGACATTCAAACAATAAATGCGAAAAGCAACTTCCTCCTGCTGACTGCTATAAAACTGCAATGGCAATGTCACTGAATGCGTTACTGCCACAGCCTTTGTCTGTCATTACTTTTACTCTTAAAAACAATAGAGATTTAGGACTGGTTGACTTTTCACTGGGAGACTGTGATGTGAGGGTGTGAAATTACTGCAGGAGATCACAGTGGCGATTCACAGGGATATGCTTTCTACTGTATCAGATGCTGGACTTATGCCATAGTTTGGTGGCATATGATACCATGGGAGTTTTTTCTTAATAGCAACTAAGGCCAGGCCTGAACATTCTGGTAATTAAATGCCCGAATTTGTTATAACAGACTAGGACTTCATGGCTGTGAGTCAAATATGGGTACTCCAAATATCCGTCCTGGTCCTCGTATTTCACAAAGCTCTGTACTGTTGTATAACAACGCCTTGTACAACATTTCTGCCTGCTCTGTAAAGAATGATGACAGGTTTTACAATTGCACTTTGCTCTATTAATCTATGTACTACTACATTTTTGGCAGATCAAGTATTGTCGCTTTCATTCTTAGTGTTGCCATTTGGCACCAACAACACTTCAAAAGTAAACTCTGTAAGTGCATAAGGATTCCTTGGGATGGAAGATGTTATGTACATATCTGAAAACATCATCGTTATATGCTTGAATACATACATTGTAGAAGCTGAAGCTGAAATATGAATATTTCATTCTAACATAATACAGTCAAACTATAAATTGTAGAATTGGCATCTATTATCCCCTCCTTTTTGAAATGTCTTTGAAATTCCTCCTCCATTTTGTTAGTGTGGAAATTAAGCTCTAGGTTCTGAAAATTACGTGAAGCTGAAACCCGAGAACTGTTTGACAAGTATAATTCACTATTAGATTATTCAAACTTGAGGCAAGCAGAGTGCCAAAGTGTTTGGTGATTACATGATCTCTGCTCCTTTACATTCTTTTGACAAAGTAGATTGCCTCCACTATGTATATATTCCCCCATTAACCAGGAAAATGAGGAAGAATTTAAAGGAGTATCTAAACCTCACCTTAGGTGAGAGAATACGCAATGAATTTAGGGAAAAACATAACGTGAATGGTCCTAATTTCCAAAACATACTGAGAAGTGTTAAGTTACAGTAGATTAGTTGGTGCTGTTATTGTTAACATCATGCTTCATCTTGTAGTATTATTAAAACCTGTACGTAAGAGGTTGAGTTTCTGGAAATACTGTAGTAAAGGAAAGATATCTTCAAAGGAAAAAAAGATGCTGAGACCTCTGTCATGTACTCTATAAAAATATAAGGATAGCTTCTAAAGCTGTCAGAAACTTAAGAAATTCTATACAACTGTTTGCATTTTCATAGGCAGAAGATACTAAAATGAAGAAAGCTGTCCTGTCATTCACTGTTTATCACAACTGATAAACAGCCATGCACTTCTGCTATTTTACCATGGTTTAAAAAAAAATAAGAAATCAGTCATAGGGGATAAATATCTTAAGATGGAGAGGAGGCAAGGAAAGTCATAATTTGTTTGTACTGCTCTGGCATTATTAGTCCCAGCTGCAGTAGCTGACCAGCTGTGGATGTTATGATGTGACGAATCATATGCTCTGAGGCTGTCCTTCTGTGTAAGACTTAAATCCTGAGCTCTGAACTGTGATCCTTAGTGTTTAACAGGTGTGGCTGTGTGTGGAATTCAGTAGTTTTGTGGAAACAGTCTGTAGGATGTCATGTTTTTATGCAGCGCAGAATTATCAGCCAAATGTGTTTGCAGGCAGCTAGTAAGAATGCACATCTAATGCTTTTCAAATGGTACTCCCATCATCTGCTTTAAATGATTAATAAGCACAAGCTGAAAATAGCACCACATTTACCTAATGTTTGCATGATTATTTTTGTAAACGTTTCATTCAGGCTTTCTCTGCCATCTTTCTAAGCATTGTCAAAACAGAAATGTTGCTATTCTTGATTAGTTTTTCTCAGTTTGTTTGATCTTCATCATGACCCAGAGAACTGTAGCAGGGGAAACGTTGAATCTCAGTTGACAGTAAGCATGTGGCTTAAGATCAAATGAGAAAATGAGTCTAGGTATTTGCAGAATAGTTACAGGTTTCTAATTTTTGCAAAGCTAGTAACAACCTGGTCAGAACTACAAGTCTGTATTTTGCTAACAAGCTTGTCTGAAAGCACTACAAAAATATGGTCACAGCTTCTCCTGGTTTTAAGTGAGTTACAAATAGTTTTAAAAGATGTGGAGGGATTTGTACTTTTGTTCTGTTGGCTGTCCTACTTTTTCTTTAAGTCCTTGCTGAGATAAGGTTAAGACTGGAATTTAAATGGTGTTAAGGAAGAAGCCAAGATAATAATCAGAATATAATTAACAGTGTATCATCTCTCAAGCAACCAGGGCTGGCCAGTGCTGCTATTCATCAATAAAAAGTGGTGGAAGATTTCCAGTTTTCCAAGTAAAATGCTGTTTGCTGTAGTGGTCTACAGGTGTTGTGTGGTGTATACGAATCCTTTGCACCAAACAAAAATCCATCTCATCTACCAAATATTTTTTTCTGCTCTTCAAAATTCCCTATTTCTGTTCAGCTTTGGAGACATTCAGTAGCTGTTTTTTTAACTCTCATGGTGAAAAGATTATATGGCACAACAGAACTGTTATGAAATATAATTTAAGCCTATGTGTAAAACCAGGAAGGTTTGGTTAAATACCCAACATTAACTACTCTGGCAATGTTTCAAAGATGCCATCCTCTTTTTGCCAATGTTGTGAGGAGAAGTAGTGTTCTCAAATCTGCATTGTGGGGTTTTTTGACTAATTGTGTAATACTGGAGTGTTAGTTCCTCAGTCTATGTCACGTTCATCATCTGTACGTAGTATTTCCTTCATAAAGTGAAAATATACATACATTTTCCCACAGGTCCTCTGTCCCAGGGCCAGACTCTTCATCTCTCAGAATCGGGGTTAGGCCTTCCCCTTTTTTGAGAATTCTGACTGAAAACGGTATTAAGGGGGGGAAGAAGGGGGGGGGGGAAGAAGGGGGGGGGGGGAGGGGAGCGAAAAAAAAAAAAAGGCGGTGGTGGTAAACCTTTGCTCCGGACAGGCGGGATTAAATCCCCTCTCGCTGAGGCGGGCTCCGAGCCGCCCTCACCTGCCGGTGGTTCCCGCCAGTGCCCGACATCTTGCGAGCGCGAGAGGCAAATTTTAACGTAGTAACGGGAACTGTATAAAACCGGGGGTGGGGGGTCCCACGCCCCCTCAGGACGCCCCTTCCCCGGCCCCCCCCCTGCGGCGCCCCGGCCCTCCCCCGCGGGGCTCTCGGCCCTGGGGGGTGCCCTGGGCGGGAAGCCAGGCCCGAGGCTCGGAGGGGCCCCCCCCGCCCCATCTCCGCGCCGCTGCGCGCTCCCTGGAGCCCCGGCGGAGCTGGGCGCGGCGCCGGCCTCTCCCCGCTGAGGGGAGCCCCAGCCCTGCCGGGGTAGGCGAGGCGAGGCTCCGCTGGGGCCGGCACCTCGGCGGGGAGGGGAGAGGCGCTGCCTGGCCCCCCCCCGCCCCGGGTTTCCCCGCTCTCCGCGGCCCCGCTAAGTCTGACGGAGCGCCGCCGCCCACCGCAGCGCAGCGGCCCGGCGCAGGAGGGAGGCGCCGTGCGCGGCCCGACTCCCCGGGCGCCGCCGCTGAGGGGACAGCGGCCGCCTGCGCGCTCCCGGCGGCTCCGCTCCGCTCGGCTCCGCTCGCCGGCTCAGGTAGGAGCGGGAGTCCGGCGCGGTGAGGCTCCGCCGGCGCGGGGGAAGGGGGGGGCGGCTGTGGGGAGCGGCGACCCCCGGGGGCTGCCCCGCGCTGAGGTGACCTTGAGGCGCGGGGGGCGGCGGGGGGAACGCTGCCGGGGGCGGCGGTGGCGGAGCCCGCCGGGGCCGAGCCCGCCGCGCAGGGGTGCTGGGGGCAGCGGGAGGCGGCTGAAGGATGTTTTCGGGCGGTGAATGGGGCCGGTTCTGCCGCGGGCTGGCTCCGCGGGACGGGGCGGGCGGGGGAGCTCCGCGGCAGCCGGCTGCGCTGCCGCGGGGGAAAAGCCGCCTCTCACACCCTTGGGTCTCGGTCCGTTGGGTGCCCGGCGGTTTCTTTAGTGACAGGAACAGGAGCGCGGCGGACAGGGGTGTCCCTGCTGGGGGCAGCCCCGCGGCTGGGAGCTGGGGGGCGGCGGCGAACCCCCGCGCTGGCCTGGCCGCGGCCCCGCGGACGGTGGCGGGAGCCCGGGCACCCCGCGGACGGGATTTGGGCGCCGAGTTTCGGAAGGTGACGCTCTTCTTAGAAATACTGATTTGAGGGAGTTAGAAGGAGGTTTATGGCCCTCAGTCCCGCTCCCTCGGCTCCTTGCGTGAGCGGGGGGAAGGAGAAGCCCCTCGGGGGGGGGAGCGGGGGGGGGAACTCGCCCAGCCCTGCGCCCTCAGCCGAGCTCGGGTACGGCGGGCTCGGGGCTTTTTTTTTCTTTTTTTTTTCCACACGGGGATTTCGATGTGTTTTACAAGCAGTAGTTTCAAAGCCTCACAGTACTCCAGTGAAGTGTTAAGAGCACGCCAGAGCCCGAGAAAAACTGCGGCGGGAGGAGATAACTTTCCGCAGGTCACCCAGCGAGCCACCCGCCGCGGTGCCGCTGGATCCCGGCTGAGGTGGCAGCTGCAGTCCCCGTCGCCACCACCTTTGCACGGATGTCGTCAAGATGTGCTTTCCTATTGTCACTGAACGTAATGGATTATTTTTCTAAAATTTTGACTTGGAGACTGTGCTAGAGCTGTGAAAGAAGGAACGCTGTCTTCCGTGATGTGTCTTTGAAAGGCCTGTTGTAGGTGGCGGAAAGCTCTCTTTTACTTCATTAAACTGTCAAAAAGTTTACTTCTTTCTGTGTATCTCCTGCTGATTGGTTTTGCTTGTATTTTTTTCCTTCTTATTGTTGCGCTGTTTTATCACATTACACCAACACAACTTAATCCTGTGCTAATACTTTCTTTACTTTCTTTTTATTTAAAGCGTATTTTGTAGTAAAGTGATATTTGAGAAGCATGGATACCAAGATAAAGTGCTGAGAAGATAGGCAAGCTGAAAGCAATGGTGTAGAGTAGGACTTCACTGCTACTGAAATAAACGAAAATGTAAGTTTATGAACAGTGTGAAAGTTGACACTGCTGTAACTCAACTCCCAAACAGTAAAAAGAAATCTTCTAAAGAATACGGGTATATTGCTGGTAGATACTGCAAGCCCTTAGTTACGTAAGAAGCTCTTTGAAACTGAGTGGGACGCAGGCATACGGTCATGTTCACAAGTAACACTTCATTTCTGATCCTGTCCACTCACCTCCACGTGACTGATTTTCATGTGGTGACTCAAATAGAATTCAGTGTTTTCATGATTTCTATGTGCAGAAGCAGTTGATTGTCTATGTCTGTGTATCTTGCTAATAAACTAGTTCGATATTCTTTTTAATGACTTTGTGATCTGATGTTGAGCACCATTTTCAAAGTGAACATTGCTATAAGTTCTTTCTCAAGCAAAAGAATATGTATTAAGTGTCCAGTTAGTGTCAATATTAACATTTTCATTTTAACATTTAATGGAATGAATGCAGGGTATTATCTTACCTTTAATTTCTGTTTTATATCATTACTAGTGTGGTCCTTTGCTCACACGCTGTAAATTCAGGACCACAGCCTCTTGATTATCTAGGCTATCGAATGTAAGACTGGTCCAAATTTCTGGCATGTCTCTCTATCCAAACTATATCTTTTAACCATCTCCTGATTAACCTATTTTAACCTATTTCCCGATTACGCTAAGTAAAGTTTTATTGTTTTTGACAAGTTCCATGGGGAGATAATGGGTATAATTATATGGTGTCCTGTAATGCTGTCACATCAAGAGGATTAATTTTGGAGGAGTGCAGTGGGGAGAGCGAATGGGCCATTCTAATAGCCAGTGGTTTGGTTTGGTTTTCCTTAAATAGGCATTTGATGTCATCTGAGATGCCTCGGGGTGCCCCTCCTGGCCTCTCGTGCCACTTCAGAGGCCTGTGAGTCTCCACTATGCCCCATGTCACGTATCAGACACAGTAGTAGGGCACCTCAGATGGCATTAGCTGCTTCTGTAGATAGCAGAGTCAAACCTGGTGCATTTGTCTGGTTCCTTATCCTTTGTTGGCTATGAATAAAGTGCTGCAGATCACTTAGCACAGTAACTTTAGTGATGTGACTAGAAAGTAGGACTATTTGTCTGAATATAGATAGGTGCTAGCTTAGAGTTAGGTAAATCAACAAAACCTGCATATTCTGGTTATTTGTCCAAAACTTTACAATAGACAGTTTCAAGTATAGCAAGTGAGGTTAAAAAGAAAATTCTGATACTCAAAATACCCTAAAACTTGAATTGTAACTTCAGTATAGGTGCAGAATGATGAATGCAGTTGGGGAAAAATAATCTGTGTTGACCATGAGAAAAAAGCAGAGTATTTATACAAGAGTTAAGTGATTGGTTTAGTGACAGTCTGATGGGAGATGATAGTAGAGGAGATAATTGGGAACGGGAAGAATATTTACATTTAAACAAAATTGTGTGAAAACTTTAAAATCTGCTGAAATATTTTTAAATAAACATTCGAACAAAGTTCAAACTTCTGATGAAGCTTACCACTGGAATGTGTGTGTCAGATGTACTTAAGAATTCTGTTTAAAAACAAAGCTTTACATATAATGTGTGTGTAGTGAATGTTTGCAATTTGCAAGATTCAAAGTGGCACTTAAGTTGTCCTTTGAAAGAAAACTACATAAAGATAAGTATAAATGCAGACCATTTAAGAATAGAAGTGACAAATGCAAAAAGATAAAATAGTTTTAATTATCTGAAAAGAAAAAACTTAAAATATTTGAGAAAGGAAAAGTGAGTGTGGACAAATAACATTTATGTGTAGTAGGATAATAGACATGACAGTAATGTGTGTCATAGTGGCTGAGACGCGTGTTGGTCTCAGTATATTCATGTGACAAAATTATCAGTTAAATCGGAAAGGCTCTGAAGAAAATTTAATCTTCCATAAATGGAGTTATTTAGTAGTGAAATATCTCAGACTTCCATTTTACAGGTGTGACCAACTCTTTCACATTTTTTGGATCTAATCTAGCATATCCCAAGTGATGTGTTAACTGGAGTTTTTCTGGGTCACCACATACACATCAGCATGGACTCGGATCTAAAGTTCATTATGCAAAAGGCCTTGTTTTCACATATTTTGAACCTTATGTTCACAATTCTTGAATATTTTGTAACATAAATAAAAATAGCTGGTGCACTGCAGGGACGCCCTCCACACACTGGAATGTAAACCAAAAAGTCTTTAAATGTTTCTTAGAGGCAGAAGTTGCTACATATTTAACACGTACAATAGGAAGTGTGTTTTGGAGGGTTCACTGCATACCTCTAAGTGTGCAGAAAGAGACATAGTTTCTGAGGAGCTTGAGTTTCTTCAGTCTGAATGCTCAGGTCAGTGCCCTCACAGCCTCAATAGCAATTCTCTTGCAGAAGCTTATTTATCTGCTTTCAGCTGTTTCTCTCCTCTGATCTAAAGGCTTCACATTGCTGACAGATTTTACAGTCTTCCTATCACTCCTATTTCAAGGCCGTACATCCCAAGAACTGCTCAGCTTCCAGAAGTTGTCATTTGGAGTGCCAAATACTTGTGAAGGCAACGTTGTGGTACAATTCCTGAATGTCTGTGAAAGAGCAGCAACAGTGTACTAGGTGGTACAGTTGTCATAATACAAGAATCTTTGTTTACACAATGTATTTATTCATTATATAGCGAAACAACTTTAAAAAGTCATAGCACTGGGTTTTTCAGAACCAAAACTGCTTTCTTTCATTGGTGCTTCTTGTGAAAGAGGTACTTTGTCCTGCCTGCATGTAGCAGGTTGTTTATGTATGCATTGTATGGATATATGGAAACCATCATGCGGGTTTGCAAATTCATCAATGAATGATTTATTTTAATTGGTGAAGGGACAGGATTTGGAGCTGCAAGACTGAATCATGTTTCCCTCTCACGCCCACCAAGCTTTGCAGCAGTTTGACCTTGGATGTGCATTTCGGGTTTTGAAAAACTTTGTGCAGTGTGAAGCGCAGAGTACTGAAGCTGTCTCTATTCAGCATTTATATTTCTAAGATTAATAAGTCATTAATTCTGTAGTGTTTGGGGAATTTAGCCTGATTTAGTTATTAAGATGCCTAAAGTAACTTATATTGGACTTCATGAGAAGTATGTCTAATATAAAATCATCCATCAGGATGATCAATATTGCAGTTGCTGATGTCCACTCCGTATTACAATGCCTCTCTTCTTAAAATGCTTTGGGATTCAGGAGTTTTCTGATGAATAGGAGCTTTTTCTTGGTGGTTAACAGTGAGGGTAACACCTAGCATATTCCTTTTGATATCTCGTTATGAGCAGGAGATATGAGCAGCAGATTTCCAAGCCTCTGGATAGCTTTACTGTGCAAAAGTCACAGTGTCACCTTGAATGTATTTGCTGATCATATCTATTCTGTCCTGCTTATTGAATAGCGGTTCTTCATCAGTGGATGTTACTCCCACTAATGGGAAATTTTCCATCATGGAAGGTGTGATTGCCTTCAGCAGAACATACACAATAGGCCCATATATTAGATTATGCAATATTTCAGTTTTTGTGATGCAGGTATTTTCTTGGTATTTTCAACCTTTCTGTAATATTGTTATTATTTGAACAGGCTAATAATGTTTTAAGAGGGTTGAAGTAATAGAAATTTTGTTTGCAGTAAATGTTCTCTGTCATCAAAACTGGAAACTCCCGACTGGTTGATGGGTTCCTAGAAGGTGTTCTAATAGGCATCTCAAAATGTTTGTAAGCAGCAGAATTAGGTGAGGAGATATATGATAATGAAGAGCAGAAAAATATTCTTTGCTGTCATCAGATTTCTTAGCAGTTCTGTTCATAGCAACTGCTGAAGCTTAAGGTAAATTAAGTTTGTTCCAGAAAAATTAAGATTTTTATTCATTGGCATCTGAAGAAGTTGATCTGTGTATTTTTAGGTGCTGGCCTACATTCACAGTAAAAGCAAAATGGTAGTTTTGAGAATGAACTTACACAGGAAAAACTCATTGGTGGCAATATTACGTGTATATACAAGTGCTTTTCGGTACTGAACTTGTAGTCTTAAGTTCAAATGCAGTTTTAATGCATTGCTTTATTCTACATAATCTACATGTTCACCAGGATTCTTCTAATGTGTGAAGTATTTTACTAGCTTCAAATCAGTTTTTGTGGACTCAGGATAGAAGCCTGGCATGAGTTTTGGCCTATAAATAGTGGAAAGTAATTACATGAAGACAAAATGTAAAAATTTTATCTGGAAAAGATCTATTCCATATTATTGGGTTTTTCTTAATTACAGTAAGTACCAAGCGTCTAAAAGTCCAGACAAAAACTAGGCCCATTTTTGGTTAAACATGCAAATGACACAAGACTCATTCTGGAAGAGGTAGAATGATTCCACTTGAAAGGTTAAATACTCTGAAAAATTAATGTGTTTTACACTGTAGCCCTGCTGATTCTGTGTCAAGTGCTAAAGAATTTGAGAGCAGTAGGAACAAGAAAATGCCATTATGGTCTGTGAGGGTTGGTGTTAATAGGTTTGTTTCCTCCAGAAGATACAGTATTATGTTGCTTTTTGTGTGACCCAACAGTGTTCCCATCATATTTTTTCTTGGCACTGCTAACATTTATTGCTCCCTAGCTAAATATGATGACAAGACAGAGTTGCATTTCCTGTGAATTTTCCTGTGATTTTTTTTTCCTTCCTTTTTTTGACTCAGGTTTTGCGAGTTTCTGAATAGTAGAGAGAAATGGAAAGGTTACTTTATGTGAGGCACTCCCCTTATACATTTTGGCATGACATATGCCTTTTTTAAAAATACCATTATACTATTTGTTACTTATAGACCACAGTGGCTTCCAGATCCCTTCCAGCAGAACTCAGCTTGTCTCTATTTTGTATTTTTGCTTGACTTCTAGATTTACACTTGCTCTGCTTACAGTTTACTTTTCAACAAGTTCTTCAGTATATTAGGTTTTATTTTGAATTTTGATCTCGTCTGCCTGTGGACTGAAGGTGATATGAACCCTGCCTGCTTACTTCACAAACATTTTTCTCTACTGAAATTTGTTAATGTATACAGTCAGCTGTAGGATGTATTCTTGCAGTGTGCATGTGAAATTGCGTTCTGTTGACAGTGAATTTTAGTAATCGCTTTTAATTTGTGTGGTGGTTTGTTTGTTTCTTAAGAAACAGTGCACCCACTAAGCTGCAATTTCATATCAGTCCCCTGCTAAGCTGTGATTTCATATCAGCCCTTACTGTCCCATGAAAATACCATGTTGGACAGTTACTGAAAGCCTTACTGTAGCCAGTATAAATTGCCTATTACTGGGTTTTCTTTCTTTAGTAGGTTGGTTACCATATCAGAAAGGAAATTTCATTGGTTTGACATTTTGATTATTTTCAGGCACTTAATTCTTTAGGTGCTTATGTGATGATTTAACTTGTTTCAGCATCTTCCTTGGTATAAAAGGGAGGTGGATTGGTTTGCAGTTTCTTGAGTCAGACTTCCTTCTCCCTTTGAAGTTGCATACTATTTTTGCCTCTCCACAGTCCTTTGGGAACTTTACCCTTCCTTCGTGCATTATTGAATATAATAGCTAATGTTTGGGGATGGCTTTAGGTAATTCCTTAAGTACTCTGCAGAGAACTTCATAATTCTCTATCAAACTGAGTATGTCTGGCTCCTTTCGATATTTTTTAGCCTATTATTTTTTTTTTCTTCAGGCCTGTAGCCCTGTCATCTTGGTAAAAATCACTTTAGAAAATTTTTTGCTTTTCATTATCCTTTAGATGGAGACATTAAAAGAATATGAAGGAGGTACTGAATACTTACTTCAGCTTTCTCTTAACCATCTGTTATTTTCTCTCCTTTTCCATTAAATCCTAGAACCTCTGCTTATCTTTGTCTCCCGCTTACTTCTGTTGTATTTATAGATCCTTTCCCTCTTGCCTTTTTATGTCCCTCATTAGTTGTTGATCCTTTTGTGTGTTGGCTCATCTGGATCATACCTGAGACGTTTGTGCTATTCTTTTCTACTTGTTCTTTGTTAAATCCTCTTGTTTCACCTTTTGTACAATCTCTTTTGATAGTCAAAGCCTTTAAAGACTCTGGATGTAACAGTTATAGTCTTTTACAATGCTTTCTATATTCCCTCTGCACTGAGATAATCTGTCTCACTATTTTATACAGGCTTTGTTGATAACTATCGGTTCTCCTGAACTCCTTGATCATCTCTTCAAGAGACGTTACAAATCATTTGGCTGAGTTTGCTGAAGTTGCTGCCCTGAATTCCACTTCTTTTTTGTGCTTCTTTCACATCTTCCTTTCAATATGCTAGCGAATTCTCTTGACTTGTGATAATGCTTACTTGAAATGTATAGCTGCCCTTAAAATCTCAGCCAACGCTTTCCTATTAGAATAAAATACAACTGCAGCGTTAGTAATGTCTTCCACATTCATACCTTTATCTTGTTAGCACAGCTCCACTGTGATAATATACTATGTTTCCTCTTTAAGGGAGCAGCATGAAAAGATTAAAAAAATGCATGTATGTGCTGGCTAGGGCATGGGATGGGGGAACTAACACTGTGTGTTTTTACTTGCTTTGTTAGGGGACATTTTCTGCCCTCATACAAGTTGCTCACCTTTGCTGAGCTGTTGTTTCAGATTAATAATTAAACTGGGACTGTATGCAACTAACCTGCACGTTTGAAGGGTTAATTCATCACTACTTGTAAAGCTACTGAGAATTTTGGATGGAAAATGCAAAGCACTGTTTGTATCTGCCAGTTATTTCTAACGCTATTCAAAAAGAGTATTAAAGCCACTTACTTGAATAGAAGTGAAGTGTGGTAGGTTTTATGTATATACAACCAACCAAGTTTCTTCTCCATGTGAAAACACCAGTTTTTTTGGTGTTCCTCTTGCAGACACCGTTCTGCGAACCAGTGCATTTCAAGTAGAAGAACCTGCCTAGAACAGCATACCCTTTCAGTTAAAATTTCATCCTGCTCTAGGGAGCGAATATCACATTTATAAACTTAGCACTAAGTGTTGAGTTCTTGTCAAGAGACCATTTCCAGGTAACATTTATGGCCTGATTGTCAAATAAGGTATAGATAACGCAGTAGAAATATTTAATGTATTAAGGGCAGGCTTTTTAAAAAGGGGAGGAATGGAAGCCAAATGGAATTTTAAGTCCTGTTGGCTTGTCAATGGGATTTGTGCCTCTATAAGTTGGATGTTTTTGAAAATTGCACTCTAAATTGGTGACTAATAGAAATCTTCCCATGATAATGGCTTACAAGTTACCATTAATAATTCAGCTGAAGATTATTGGAGTCTGATTCAGTACTTCCTGAAAATGCTGAAAAGTTTCTCTCATTGATTTTAGGGGCTTTGGGTTATGTTGTTAGCGTGCTCTGATGAATGAATGTGCTTTTGGGGGATAATTTTGCCCCTTCCAATGCATCTAGGTAGCCAGAGTTGAAAATCATGAGTTACAGGAGAAAGGGATGATGGAGTCTTGTTTGATGCTGTTTATGTGCTGTATTTGCAAGGATGTGTAAGACCCTGTTCCCCTAGGCGCAGGAGAATCAGGCAAAGTGAGTTTCTCTCTGCCAGCTTTCCATAGCAGAAGCTCAGTGGTGGATTTCCTTGGGAAGGGAGGTGGGAGGTGGGCTGAGCAGTAGCTGTCACTGCTGTGCAGCATGGGCTCTGCATCAAACGCAACAGCAGCAGTGCCCTGCCTTCCCTCCCAGCCTCCCTCCATCAGCGCACAGGCACGTCCGATGCTGCAGCCTTTGCTGTTACGCACCACTGAGGAGCTGGCTGTTTTCATCATTCCTTCTCTTTCTTTGTTTTTTTTTTCTGTCTACCTCTCCTCTTTCATTTTTAGCTCCTTCTTTCCATTCTCAAAAAATATCTAGATGAATCCTTTCCTCTTAAACCATTTGAATTCCAAAAGAGTCATACATTTGATACTGCTTTGGATGGAAACATGCCTTTTGCAGCTGTTTTAATAGAGGGATGTCAATTAAACCTACCAGTTTCATCCAACCAGATTTTCAAGCATCCCAGAAGCACAGCACTGTCTTTGGTTAATCTATGTATAAATATAAAAAATAGAAGCCCCATGTATGTATTTGTGGGGGACATAGAATCTATAAAAGAACAACAGTGGATCACTAGTACTGTTAATAAAGGAGATATAATATTTAGAGATTTTTAGGGAGATGTGGAATTTTTGTTATCAATATGTGTGAACAAATTAATCAAAACAAAGATTTGTGAAAATATGTTCATTAACACTGAAAGATGAGCTGACAGGTCCAGATCCTTTTGCAATGGAGAGAGATATTTTTCTAAATGAAAATACAGAGGTACTGGTGTTGAACTGAAAGTCATTTGGAAGTATTTTTGTCTTCTAACACACCACTCAGTGCCTGTTAGCAGTCTGCCTCTCTGCAGCAGCAATAGGTGTACAGCACTGATGTCTTTTCAAGTTGAATAAAATTCTGCTTCAGACATGACCCTGCCTGAATTTCTCTGTCTGTGGAATGGAGCACACTGAAGGATGCTTGGAGAGGTTGAAACGAACACTTATGGGTGCATACATTAGTGTTTAGTTCCTATGTGAATGCCCTCTTCAGTGCAGGGGGGGAGAGACTTTTTCAACCTGTTATTATAAATGACTTCTGGCTTCATAACTTTCCTGTGATTCAGCCTGATTTTTTTTTTTTTTTTTTTTTTTGCGTATTTCTGTGTAAATATAGTGAAAGAATTATGAGATTGGAGAAGTTTATGATATCCATTCTGATTTTAAACCTATGACTTCTGGAAGAAAATTGTAGCCCTAAAAGCTTTGCTGTGTGAGGTATACAGAAGGAAAAGCCATAGGATGACTGTAAGTGTCGAACAATAAGACCGGAACAAAAAGCTTTCTATAAATAGTAGCATGGTCCCAGTTCAGTGAAGTACTTAAGCATATGCCTAAATCCCTCCTTGTTCAACAAAGCACTTACATGAGCATTTGAATTCTGCTGAAATAAAGCATTAAACATCAGGCGTAAGGGCTTTGTTGAATTAGGGGCTGTATCTGCGCAGACAGACCTGGAGAGAAGGATGGTTTTCTTCACAGGAAAATGGTATGCTGTAAGCCTTTGTGGTGTAATATTTTCTATGAAAGTTCTGACATTGTGCACTGACCAATTAACTTGGAGAACTCTTGGACATTGAAGTATTAGAGAGTAATTTTGTTCTGGTATTTCAAAAATTGTATTCTTTTGTTGTTTGCAAATTGGTCAGGCTTAATGATAACTGCTGCCTTTGTAACAGTTGGACCTGGATTATCTACTGAAGTGAATTTCAAATTTCTTGGTAAAACTACTACAATGAGGATTTTCCTCATGACATCAGTGAAGCAGTCTGCATTCAGGAATTCAGAGCATGGGCTTCTCAATGCAGGTACCTCAGCACTCCGTCAAGGAGTTTTCATATACGTGCAAAGGCCATTTTGGTTCTCAATTTTTGAGTTAGCTACATAAAACCTCTTACAAAGGCTTATTTTCTCAGAAAATACTTAGCACCTATTTTCTTAAAATGAAATCTAGTTAACAATTTCAGGTTTTCAAAGTATTAGTCTCTTTTGAAACTGTTCTACAGGGATCCTGACAGCTGTTTTTAGTCCTTTTGTCTTTGAAAAGCCTCCACATAATGTTACCAGTGGTTGTGATGGCTGGCTGGGTTGATCAGAAGGTGATACTTAAAAAGGGTGTCTCGGTCAGGCTAAAATAATGAAAATACAACACATCCTCCTTTTTTATAACATGGCCCTGTACAGCTAACCGGACAATTTTTACCATTTGTAGGAGTATGGAGGTTATAAAACTTACGTTTCCATTGGGATGGAAACTTCAATGTGTCACTCCCTTGTCAGGGATTCTGATACAGACTTGGCTTTTGAGAAACCTGCTCCAAGTCCCTGCTCTGATTGACAGCACAGCTTTCACATCTCAGATCACTCAAAATTAATCAGACCCAGGATTCCCCAAATGCATTTCAGTGTGTATTAGTTATGAGAGTCACCTTCACAGCTAGGATCCTTTATTTTTCTTTCCAGGGGAAATCTGGGTGAAGTAGGTAAGTAGCGAGTGGTTGGACTTTTGATGAAGTGAAGTTTTGACCAAAAAATGTTCTGATGTTTTAATGAAACAGAATTGCCCTGGTGATTTGGCGGACATATATATGTGTCAAGTGGATCTAGAAGACCACTTTCAAAAATAGTCTTTGAAGTATTGACACTCTTTAAAAAGAAATCTGTACAGCCCAAGTTATACCTAGTGCCAATTGCCTATCACTCACTGTGCTAGGGCACACTGCCTTGGCTTTGTTTACTTCACTCTTTTTCTGTTGAGTAAATCTGTATACCTATTTTTTGTCTGTGCATTAAGCGCCTGTCGGGAAAAGCACACTCTAAGAATGGTTAATTCAAATGTTAAACATTTGAGCTGATTAAAGAAGTTTTAATCTGGATCTTTACATAGGAAGTTATAAAGGAGTTTCATAATTTAAGCCAGTCAGAGAGGGACCTGGGGGGGTTGATTGACAGCCGGATGAACATGAGCCAGCAGTGTGCCCAGGTGGCCAAGAAGGCCAATGGCATCCTGGCTTGTATCAGCAATAGCATGGCCAGCAGGGACAGGGAAGCGATCTTGCCCCTGTACTCAGCAGTGGTGAGGCCGCACCTCGATTACTGTGTTCAGTTTTGGTCCCCTCACTACAAAAAGGACATTGAATCACTTGAGCGTGTCCAATGAAGGGCAGCAAAGCTGGTGCAGGGTCTGGAGCACATGTCGTATGAGGAGCGGCTGAGGGAACTGGGGGGGTTTAGTCTGGAGAAGAGGAGGCTGAGGGGAGACCTCATCGCCCTCTACAACTACCTGAAAGGAGGGTGCAGAGAGCTGGGGATGAGTCTCTTTAACCAAGTAACAAGCGATAGGACAAGAGGTAATGGCCTCAAGTTGTGCCAGGGAAGGTTTAGACTGGATATTGGGAAGCATTTATTTACAGAAGGGGTTGTTGGGCGTTGGAATGGGCTGCCCAGGGAGGTGGTGGAGTCCCCATCCCTGGAGGTGTTTAAGAGTAAAGTTGACTTAGCGCTGAGGGATCTGGTGTAGTTGGGAACTGTCAGTGTTAGGTCAATGGTTGGACTGGATGATCTTCAAGGTCTTTTCCAACCTAGACGATTCTGTGATTCTGTGAAGTCTATAAAGTCATAATAAGCTCATGTAAATCTCCCCAGTGTAATGAAGTTGAAATATTTCAATTGTATAATTAAAAACACCCTTCTGTAAATATTTGAGTGAAAGTGCCTTGATGCTTATACATTATGTTTGGTTAGAGCAGGTACAACTTTGAAGAAGTGCCGTTTTGATCAGATTCAAAGGTGAACTGTTATGAATCATGGCTAATGTCATAATGTTCTCTTACTTCACGTGCTGCATTTGGCACTTTAGTTACACAAAATGAGCTCTTATCTGTTTTGAACTTCATACTGTCTGACTGGCAGTTTCTGTAGCAAGGATCAAAATATCTATTAGAAACAGGACTAAAATATGAAAATCAGTCTGTAGAATGACATAGAACTTCTGTTAAAATTAATGACGTTATACTATATGATGTAATTAAGCAGGTTGGTAGATAAGAAACTAATGAGCTGGTCTTCGTGAAATACGCAGACTGAGTAACTTCCAGTTGGGTATTGCTGTGGAGACTGGCAGTAAACTGACCAAAGTGTTTGATGATCTAATGTTGAAATGTACATGTAATGAAGCAAACCAGGTTTGCAAAATATAAATTGCTATCAAGTTCCCTCTTCAAAACACTGAAAATAAGTTCAGAGTTTTTAATGAAATGTTCAGGAGCTGTTTTGTTAAGGTAGCGTGGCAAATAAATTCTTTAATTCTTTAGTCCGATGATGGTGCCAGAGGTATTTAAATCTTGCCTTCAGGAGAAGGAAAAATATTTTTAAGCGATATATCAAGTACCACTACTAATTTCTATTACCAAAATCTTATAATTTTTGATTAAGAAAAAAAATCCAAGAAACTGAATCACCTTCTATTCCTATTAGAAAAAAAATCCATTTTTCTGAGATAGAATTTTGGTATGTCTTAGAGGATATTGTGAGTAAAGTTGACCAAAATGATCATGATTATGAAATATTTTTGTTACCTTAATAAAGGAAAAGGTAGTGGGGAAACATGAACAGTCGTTATTCCATTTGCAGTCCCTTCTGTGCATTTCTCTGCAGAGGGCTTTCAACAGATTTTAACCTAAGCGGGGCTTCATCAGCTGGATACATTCTCCTCTGTCCCTTCCTCCACCTCCTTGGGAAATTGAAATCAAATTGCATTGTGCAGCAGATTAGTAGTGAGTTGAGTAATCAACTTGCAGAGGCAGTGATGACCTGGAAGCTTGGTTGTAAGTTCTCCCCCTCTCCCATAATTGAGTACTGTGGCTTTTTCCTAGATGCTTCCTTTCTGTTTGAGATGACCAACGAGTGAATGTGGAATCGCGTGTAGAAGCTCATGCGTAGGAATACAAGATTGTAATAAGGGAGGAAAAATGTATCTGTCATCTCAAAGCAATTTGTATCCTCATTCCAAATTCTTCATGAAGGTGGAAGGTAGGTGTCCTTCAGCTGCGTTCACCTATCAGCTACTGTGTGTCTGTGGTGGTCTCATCTTTAACAGGATGGGATTGATGGGATCTTTTCATATTCATTTTTTTCATTCTTATGCAGCAGGATTGTACATGTTCAAAGGTACGGTAACAGTGGTCAAAATATCTTTGTTTTGAGAAACTCAGGAGTATTTTAAAGTTGTAGGGTTTTTTTCATTTTTTTTTTTTTTTTTCCCCTCAGTCTGTTATCCAGTATGCTTTTTAGCAACATGAGGGTTGGTAGGAATTGAATTTCTTCACAAATTAGTCAAGCTGTGGTATCTTTGCTGTATTCCTAGAAATAACAAAACATTATTTGTTACTTATGTGAATAGTTGTTTGAGATCATTATAAGGCAAAGGCTTATATTTAAATACGGTATACATTCAAAATATACTTCAAAGGATACTTATTAATACACATAATAATATCTCAGCTTCCTGAGGGTCAAATAACTTTTCATGTATGTAGAACTAGGAATTACAAGGAACTTCAGTGAAGTGCTTCCTATCTACAAATATTTGTGAAACCCTGCCCAACTATAAGTAGTAAAAAGGCTGCAGCTGAAGATTTGATCTTAGAAGACACCAGTTTCAGTGAGGGTGGTGCTAGAGGATGCAAGTGGGGCACCAAAGGGGTATGCTTTTCATACATGAGTATTTGGCTGTGATGATAGAGACATATTACTAAATTAATTAATCTAATTTTCTGTTTCTGGCATAATTTTTTTCCATGCTATCTCCATGGTGTTTCATCATTTCCTTACAAGTTGTGGTTCCTGAAGTCAGATAATACTGCAAAAATGACCTTTTGTTTCTTTTTTGACTCTCCTTTAAAAAAAATAAAAGCCTTCATAATTGTGCAGAAAAAAAAAATAAAAAAAGAAATAAAAAAATGCCCCAAATGTTACTTCAAAAAGAAACAAACACCCAATTTTTCTACTGCCTCCTTCCTCATTTTTGGAAGGACGACCTGATGAGGTTTTTCTCAATGTCTTGGTAAATAATGTCTGCAAGATAATTCTGCGACGGCTTTGGAAGCTAGTTCTCTGCTACAGTAATCAGCATTAAGACAGATGCATGAAATTCCTAGTGTGTAACATTGCCCTTTTAAAGTTCAATTGAGAGTGCAAAATAGCATTTAAACTCACTGGGGCACGAAGTGCATATAAAGTGGAGTATCCAGTTGCCATCAGATTTACAGACACAGAATCATTTAATGAATTTGAGAAAAGTGGCTGAAAATGAAGAAAGTACATATTAAATTTAAGCCTTGATATTCTCGTGGTACCATTTTACTAGAACAGATTTCAGAAATCAAGTAGTAGCATTCAACATTTTTCTGTACTGTTTTTTTTTTGTTTAAAGAGCTCTTTCCTCTAGAAATTAAATCCAAGTTCTGTTAGATAAACTCAAACTTCATATCAAAGCACCAAGAATAAGTCATTCTTACCAGCTATGTTATATGGAATTCCAGTGTAGTTATGGTGAGTAGAAACTGGTGTTAGAATAAATCCTCCAAACAATAATTCTAATTGTAAACTTAAACTTTAAGAAGATTCACCTTTGCTGGTAGGCTAATTTTTAAAAATATTTGACATATGCAAAAGACTTTTTAAGGAACAGTAAGGTTATAAAATTAGGTAGTCCCAGATTAGGATGTTCTATCATCTCTATTTTCTGTGCAGCCTCAAGAGTAAAGGGCATGCCATCTGAACTAGTTATTCAGGACAGCGTGGCTGACTTTGTGTGCTCTTGTGCTACAAATATGAGATGTATCTCTACAGACGGCAGAGTTCAGTGTATTGTGTGTGTTTTCACTGTGAAAAATTTCAGGTCTAATGACTGTGTGAAGTGGATGAAAGCATAAGAAATGAATTGTATTCCTGGGGCTCTTTCAAAAGAGCATACAGGGGAATCCTTGACTGAGTATGAAGTTAGACTCTCAGGTGCGAAAGAGTGTGTTTAGTGACTGCATTTCTCAGAATCCAGCTTTACTTCCCCTGTCTTGCAAGACTGGAAACTGGAAGAAAATTAGCATTTAGAAAGTTAGGATTGTATAGGCCACGGGAGTTGACAATATTGTTACCTAAGGTAACTGAGCCAGGGCAAGCAAAGGAAATGCCTTGACCAAGAGAAGGTTTGTGGTATAAGGTGTATGAAAAAATGTTTCTTTTCTCTCAAGTCAGACAGAAGTTAGCCCAATTACTTCAAGTATGGATAAAAACAAAAATAAGGCCATGGATGTTGAAAAACTTCTGAAAATATTTATATCGAATCATTAATGTAAGTTCTGTGGAGAGTAAGAGACAGCTGATGAGGCAAAACTGTCAGTGGCCATCGTGCCTAAAACTCCACAAAAAACCCCTCACAGAAGCAGAGAGTGGTAGTGGTTTGTTTACAGTTTTTGCATGTTGTTTTTTTTTCCTGTGGAACTCAAGATGGGCAACTGCATAAGAGTCCTCTGTGAGGAAGATGGCAAATGTACCTGAAGTCTGTGTATTGCACCCGCTATCCTGTCTGCATGTCTAGACTTACTTTAGGTATGGTTTTCCATTTCCATAGTGTTCTGTAGATGGTAGGTGAAAGGCAGATAAAGACAAATTCATAACTGCATTTGAATTGGGTGGCCGTGCTCATTGGTGGGATAGTTCCTTACTGTTTATCTGCATTTGCATTTCTGATAATTCAGTGGTTTATTTCAGTAGAAGTGTTTGGCTAATCTGATAGTTGACGAAGTTTCTCACGTAGTCATCAGTGGGGCAATGGAAGGTGAATATGCAACATAAATTAAAAATCTACTGCCATGTTACATTAGAGAAATTAAAGTAATACGAATAAATTTTCTCACCTACAGATAAATAGTGCATAACATACAGAATAGGCAAAATACTCATCTAAAAATAAGCACTGTTACTAAGGACAATAATACTGCTAAGCAGAGACATTAGTAATGTGTGTCAGAAACACATTTCAATTTCAAATGTCCTTTAGGAAACATCAGTGTTAGTTATTCTCTTTCCTACCAGACTGGTTACCAGACTGCCTACCAGACATGACCTTTTGTAGTTCCTATACAGAAGCAGAGAAGAAAACAGTTACTCAAGAATAGTAGGGTAGAAACACAGCAATTAAGGCTGAATGCATTTCTAAGCTATTGAACGTAAAAAATAAAAATTGTTCATACATCTGAATTCTAATGGTAATCTAATCTTTGAGTCAGTTCAGATGGACAGCTTGTTTCTCCTCCCTTAACAGCGCTTACAAAAAATAAACATTCCTTTCAATTTCTGCTTTTCAGTATGCATTAAGTACCTTAATTTTCCGTTAAATTCCTCTTTATTTAGCTGTTTTGAAAGGTGAGCTATAAACATTTATAAAATGTAATTATAGTGACATTTCATTGCTGTATAGATAAATGCTTTTGAACATAGACAGAAGAATTCTCCATGGAGTCACTTGGTTGTGTGTATTAACTATAAAATTAATTTTCTGCTGAGTAAGTGTAACTGGCTCGGAAGTGCAGTAAGTACAAACTTAGCATAGCTTCAGAGATTGTTATAAATCTGTGAATGACTTTAAGCGAAGATTGTAACCTTAGTTTTGTTTAGTGCTGCTTTAGTCACACTGGTAACTCCATCTCAATGATTCAAAATGTTTCGCAGCCTCATGGTAAAATTTTAAAGTAAATGGTGTGAATGAGAAGAATAATTACTTGCATGAGCAGAGAAGAGAAACCTTTATGAATGTATTCAAACAAGTCAAAAGCTCTACAAATTAGTTGCCAGGACAGGACTGTGCTTTTTGAAGAGTTACCATGTATTAATTACTAACTTTTCATACATGAAAGATTTAGGAAAGCCTGAAACCTGATGCATCTTGTCTCTTTCTTAGCTGATTTTTGTGTATTGTTTGATCTGGTTTTCTGTGCTCTTTGATTTGGCAAAGATAAGTGTGTGTGCGTACAAACACAACATCATTTAATTACAACTCAGAGTAAATGGTGAATGTGTGCATGTACATAAAAACACACATGCTGTCCTCAGTATCATTTAATTACCACCCAGACCAAACAGTCTTTCTGTTTTCTGTATCCTGGGGCAGAAAAGGAATGTTTTCTTCTTTTTGTTTGTTTTAGGGGCAGTAGGCTAAGTATTTCTCTGAAAGATGTCATTTCATATCTGACTACTGAATAGAACACAGAAACATAGTAGGAGTGACTGAAAATTAAAAATACATTACACTTTCTTGACATTTAAATATTTTGTGCTTTGTGTGTTGTCTTTGCAGCTTGCTAATATGTTTGACATTTACATATACAGCATGATAATTAAAAATTTGATCTGGCCTAGATATCTTCTGCATGTGGACACATACATTCATATATGTGTGCCTAGATTTCTGTTTCTCTTGCTTGTTCTTGTTTTCATATTTTTCTTACAAAGGTATTAACAGTAACAATAAATGCATGTAGCTCTTACGAACTAAAATTAGCAGAATGCCTTGGCTGCATAAAATAATGTTTAAAATTTTTAAAAACTTGCTTTTCCCTAATGGCTTTCTTCTGTTTTCACAATGCTCATAGTGGCTGCCTTTAAGAATTAATAGAAATTAAGCTGGTATAAACTGGTACAAAGGCTGAATTTCACACTAATTCATAAAAGAAGTTTATAGCAGACCTGTCTGTTTCCCAAGAGGTTGCTATTATAAATGGTTTAAGTTATTTATCTTAATATTTATCTGAAGCTTAATTGGACAATGTATCTTTACAGCTGGTTGTAGGAAATGAGGCTTGAACATATTTGGTCAAATACTCCATCAGAAAAGTTACAAGTGACCTCAGAATTGAATATTTTTCTGTCTTTGATATCAACTCTCCAGGAAGGAGAGAAAAACAAGCTAACAGCTCAGTAACAAGGCATCATTATTTTATTTGTATCTATCTGTTTGTTTATTCACAATCAGGCTGCTGATTCAGCTTCAGCTGAGTGTTGTTTGAACCATTCAAGTGAGTAAAGAGACCTCGGTCAGTTTACCAGTAAATAGATGTTTCAAGTAAAGAACTAAAAATAAGATTAGAAAGTGATCACTAATTGGCATCCTGTTGGTTGGCTCAGCAAGAGGCTACTGAGACAGAAATAATATTTATCCAGTGCCTGGGTACCACTGTAATAAAAATGAATAATGACTGAGCTGCTTTCTCATCCTTGGAAGTGGTCCTTCCACTTCTGGGTTGGAGGCATGTTTGTGTAATGAATGTCCTCTGGGGTATACCTCTCTGTAAGTAAGTAATAGACTTCAAGCTGCATAACCTTTTATCCTTGCTGAAATACTAATTATTTTCAACATTCCAAACTAGGCACAAAAGCGTCAAAGTACAAATGCTAATTGTTGAGGAAGGGAGGAGGCTCTAAGAGAAGACCTCAGAAGCCGCTATACCAAGCATACTTACAGCAATTTTGGTTATTTTTCTGTCTCTTTCTTAACTGTTTCCTTAGCCCATGCTTTTTTGTATGCCTAGGTAAGAGCTTAGCTGTTAATGGCAACAAAGACAGGGAATCAGTTGCCCAGATTTTCTCAGAGGAATCTCTGAAGTCTTACTATTTTGCCCCTTCAGTACTGTCAGCATTTAGGAACGGCAGTACTTAAAAATGCAAGTCCTTTGCCTTATTTATCCCTGCTGAAGTTTTGGGTTTGACTTAGAGAAGGTGAACACACCTGAGTCCTGAAAGATACCTCTTAGCTATGTCTGCCAATGTAGGTACCAACTAATGGCAGTGTTCTTACCTTAATCATATGGGCACCTATACCATAAGAATCTTAACTGATGATTTTACCCAACTGTGAGGAGCACACTTGCATTCCACACTGGACTAAAATCACTGTGAGTTATTGCTGAGCTAAAGATGGTAAATTTTGTTTGCTTTCATACTCTTAGTGGCTGAACCAAATACTTTGCAAGAAACAAAACCAGAATTGAACTGAAACAGCAATTATAGAATTGTTGGCAAAACAATGTATAAGGCTTTGCTTTTCAGCCTAAAATATTTGCCAGCTCAATTAAAACTAGGTGAATTTTGAAATGAAAACATTATAAAAATATTTTAACATGAAATATTAAATTGTCCAAAGAGAAATATTTCCTTTTAATTTAAAAATGAGATGGTTTATATTCTGAAACTTTTGCTCTTACATTTTTTCCAGCTTAGCCTCTTGGTCAAATAATAATTAGTTTTAGTCATGACCTCTTTTTCCTACTCCTGCACTCCCCAGCTATCCCCAAGACACACAATTTTTCCTGCAGCTTGCTGGCTGTATTATTACTGATCCCACTGACTTCTGAAAAAATATTCCTCTACAAACTGAATGTCGTTTGGAGGAATGACATGCTCTTTACTGAGGTTTTCAATTGACTGCAGTTTCACTGACTTCTCAAGAAAACTCAGTCCATTTACTTCCAGAATGACTGCATGATAAGTGATGTGGACAACCCCCTCCCTAAGTACTGAAAGTAGGAAAATCTAAGATGTCTGTATTTGTTTGTTCATGTTCTAATTCTTAAAATGGATTAAAAATCTAAAGCATGTATTGTTTTTAGGCTCATCAAGAAATGCACACATACATAATTCAGCACAGGGTAGAACCATGCTCTATGGCAGTGGCTTTTATCTAAAATAAATGTAGCTATTTCTTCATCCAGGGCGTTTCCCACCATCTGATTATTACAGTAGCTGTATGTGCTGTTATATGATGTGTGTAGTAAAAGCAACATAGGTGCTTTTATCGGCTAAGTAGTCTAAATGTTTTTTTTATTTGTTTGCTGTAGTTAGAAATTCAGCTGTTGCAGACTTGGATTAAAATTGTTTAACTTTGGAAGAAATGCTTAATAAAGAGTTGCTGAAATTAAATTTCAGGCAGGGAGGTATCAGTGTAGAGGATGAGAAAAGGTGCAATATAAAGCTGTTAGTCATACCTCGTGTACAGCAGTGACTATGTTTCTCAGTGGCATTTCCTGTCATTTGCTCTGAAGACTTCTATCTGTTAATCATCATTCCAGATTTTAAATACAGAGTCTCTCTGCTTTGATCTTCTAGCTCTCCCACAGGCCTGCCTAACGTAGCTGTTAGGCAGGCTTTTCACAGGCCAAATATTATTTGTCAAAAAATCCAGAAAAAATGTCTACCCACAAATTTCGTATTTGCATATTCTTCTGGGCATGTTCCTGGCTCAAACTTGGCTTTTCTTTCTTTTCCTTCCATTAAAATCTTCTGCTGAGCAATGAGCTCATTGCAGCACTTTTCCTCTCTCCATTTCTTCTGGAGAAGAATCACCTGTGTAAATCACTGAAATGGCACCACTGATTGCCACAGTCTTGTAATGTGGCTGGAACTCTAACATTGATTCATCTTTGGATCTGCTCAAGGTCTCCAAATATGAAAGGAGAAATAGTTGGAATTATATAAACTTTTGCTGTGAATTCTGAACGCTGCTTGAAGTCCACTGCTTGACTAACTATTGTAGATGATCAATATTGTCTATCATGTTTTTTTTTTCATCCAGCTATCCAATTCATGTTTTTTTTTTTTCATCCAGCTATCCAATTAACTTTGTCTCCCAGTGATGCAGGGGAAAAATAAGACCAGAGTTTTGCTTGTACATTCAGACCCTGCAGATACGTTTTACCAATATGCAGAAGAAAAAGGATGTTTTTGCAAATTTGAACTCTTGCAAGAAGAACAGCAAGGAATAAATGACTTATCTAGAAGATTGAATGAGAATTTTCTCCAGTAAATGTTTTCCAAACACCTCTAAGCCTAACAGAGAGGAGGAATGAACACCAGCTCTCTCTATCATATAATCCACGAAACGTTAAGGTGAAATGCCCCTGTGATTACCTCCATGTTGGAAGGTAATGACGAACTCAGAGAATGGGGCAACTGCATTGCTCTGAGGACAGCATAGCAATGATTGTGTAATTTTCACAAACCTCATAGTCAAACAGTGAAAATGGTAGCTGTCAGAAGAAATTACTGACACAACTGTGTGGTGGGTAGTGTCTGCTGAAACGATAGTCCCGTTAGCTCTAGTAAATGCTAATACACTTCTAGTTTTATAAGCGTTTGCAATAACCCTCTAATGTGCCACATGTTTGGAAGTAAGTCATCTCCAAAACAACACCTACGAGACAGATTTAAAGACCTAAAATTCTCCTAAGAGCTATAATCAACGTCCTTTGCTTATTCTCCAAAAGTTTTTTTTAAAATGTAAATGTATTCCCCATATTCCTCTGCCTGCTGACTGAAAAGAATCCAAACTTCCACTGCCAGTAGAGGAGAGAGGGGGGGAACTGGATCTAAGGCAAACAAAAATGTTTTGGTGAAATAGGATTAGTTCTTAAATCTCAAAAAAGCTTGTGGAGTCATGCAAAACAGAAAAGAGAGGTTTAGCCTGCATAGAAACAGAATCACATGAGTGCAATATCATTCAGACTTTCACTCATGTGACGTTTGGTTGTTGTTGGCGACAAATCTTTGAGAAAAGAAGTACAGTAGTTTTTATAGATAAGGAGCTCAATTTCCTTAGCTTTTTGCAGTACATGAAATACAATTATTGCAAGGGGGATGAAGTAGGAATATGGCAAATACTCTTTTAATTTGGCTGCATGTGTGTTTTCTTTAAACAGTTCTCATTTTTTTTATTTAGGGGAATGTGTGTTGATTTGTGGGCTGTAACACCAGGTGCAGCAGTCGCTGCTAGAGTTTCACAAGTAGTTAGAATGACAATGCATGCGGAAAATTGTTAAGACCTGCCATAGCGAAGATGCAGTTAAAAGTCAGATCTTGGGGATAGTGGCTAGAGAGAATGAGATTTGCTTGTTTGTGTATAGGTACTGCACAGTCCCTTCCTTCATTTTCTTGCAGACCTCTTTGAATAATTGTCCATATCCACAGTGCGTGTTGAAGGTTAGAGTCTTCATGGCCATCAGCACCTGCAGAGTGCTTTGTGTTTATTATGCTCTGCACAAGAAGGCATGAAGGATATAGCATACTTCCTGGGGCTCAGTTCCTCTCAATTGCTTCATTCTCCAAATGAGTGCTGTTTGTATTTGGACTGCAGGAATGTTTTGCGTTAGCAGGTTGCTTGTTAGTTTTTGTAGTGTTTTTAAAAACCTGGGGCTTGCCTGGAATAAAGTTTACTGCTTCAGCCCATTCAAAGCAGGCATAAAAAATAAACATTCCGTTCCCTGGGGCAGTGCTGCATCTCCCTATTCCTCAACTCAAAGAGATTGTCAGTCGTGTTGGAACTGAACTCGAAAATACATTCAAATATGGTAGAAGTCTGAAGGAGTTCAAGTGGCAAATTTCCCATGAAAAGGCTCCTTGAGAAAGAAAATTCTCCTGGTGCTGCCTGCACTGCCTCTTTGCTGAGGCTTGTGGCAGTTCTTGAAGGCACTCACCTTATTATGTACAGGGTCAAAGATCAGTTAAAATAGGGGATCAGTGTTACAGGTGTCAGAACAAGCATTTTGTTCCCTTAGCACCTCTTTGCACTTGAACTTCTTCCAGCATAACCTGGCCATCTGCTCCGCATGTGTAGGGTTTGTGTGCTGTGACTCATTCACCTCTTCAGCACCGTTCTGAAAAGATCCCATTACATGAATTGATCGCAGTACTTTGCCATCTTTCAGATGTGGTAGTTCTAAGTGTGTTCTGCAGTGCACACTCATCTCTTCTTCAGTCTCTTGTCTCTATAATTTAGAGAGAGCTGAGCTATGGTAGGTGTATTTTGTTCTTTTTATGATCCTGGTTCAAAGTGTGAGTGACTAAAGAGCATCCTGGTCAAAACATGTCTCAGATTGGGTTCATAAGACACAGGAAAAGTGTGGGACTAATAAAAAAACGAAGTGAGGAGCCTTTGAAACTCATTTTAAATTCCCACATCAACATCACCATTGAGAAAAGTATGTTTATAAGTTGCTGTGCATGTTTTTTGTAATTAAAATTTGGCGTATTGGTATATAGGAAACCAACCTTCTCGGCAATGCTTCTTCAATCCAGGAAAAAAGTAAACCTCCCTAAATCACACTGTCCCATAAGCCAAATTATGTATTAACCCCAAGATGAAAAATGTAATACCTACCCGTGTTGAATGCTTCCTGTGTATTCTTCCGTTAGAGTCTGTCATCCTTCTGGCAAGTGGGGAGATGAGTCATAACGATTCCTTTCCTTTGCCGAATAGGTTGTACTTGGCTTTTCAGTACACTTCCAATTTGACAAAGTCCACGTTAGAAAAGATACTACCTGTGTGCTTCCTCCTGCACCCACGTACAATTTTCACTTGCACTACTAAGGATTCAACATGGATACTTTTTATTTACACTCATTAATGTGAAATAATATTCTGATGGGAGTGTGATTTTATTTTTTTTTTTCCCCTAGTGCATTGTACCATGTTCTCCTAAAATATGTGAAGCTCTAACACACAACTTCATGGAGTTTTCTAGTTATTGTTAATAATCTCTGTTTCCTTGCCTTTGTTTCTGATGCTAAGGTAGCACCTGGCCCATAGTGGGTAGAAGGTAACATCTTCTGAAACACTCTCAGCAGGTGTTCTACCAGAGGCAATGAAAGTTAATGGTCTTCTCTTCTGAAACCCAGGGTAGCTTCTGGTGATTTTGCATTGAAGTCCAGGGAATGGATTTACCTGATAGCTTGTATTTCACCAATGTAATTTTTGTCAAATCTACTTTTTAGAAGAGTTGTTTTTGTTTCTCTTTTTCAGTAGAAACAAAATACAAAATAGATTGAATACAAAGTGGATTGAGGCAATATGGTTGAAGGGGGGAAAAATGTTTTCTCTAGTTAATAATTCTTACAGAAAAGTAAGTCAGCTTAAAGGAAATCAGTGGTGCATTGTTAAATGAATGTTTTATTTAAATGAAGTAATGCCACCAGCTATAAATCACTTGGTGACTCTGCCTTGAACATTTTTCTCTTTGGGTAGACATGACTGACTTCTAAAGGCAGGAAAGGTTTATTTGCACTGATCCCGTAGTACTGACTTCAGGCTAAGTGCCATCAGCTTTAAGTTTAATAACATTTATTTAGATGGATTTCACATGATTGATGTGAAACTTTTTCATATCTTACAAATATTGAAGCTTTTCCTACTCTTCCTACGAAGAACAAATGGGACTGTAATCTTTTTTTATAAGAGTGACAGCCAGAAGCTCCAGTCAAAGTGCCATATTTTTTTTTTTTTAAATTCCTTTTTTTGCAGTGAAGTAGTCCCTTATTTCAAGCATGAGTTAGCCAATCTTGCCAGCTCTGGAGACCAGCTCTGTCTCAGGAGTCCTCCCTCCAACGCAGCCTGTGGGGTGGTGTACAGGACAGTGGCACTGGTATTTTCAGCTCATCTTGGGCTGTGCACATATACTGAAGGAGAAGGCACTCCAGGACACATCCGTCTCCTTCCTTGATCTTTTTCCTTCCTTCTCTGCCTCCCCTGCCTGCAGCAGTGGCCACAGGTGGATGCTGAACTTCACAGGGACACAGATGGAGGTGTTCGGCTGTGCAACCGAGTTCAAGCCTGAACAGTCACTTCCTCACTGCTCTGGAGGAAAGGCGTGAATCAAAATACCTTTAATCTGGCTCTGACTGACAGCAGGGCTGTGCTGTGCACTCAACTGACCCTATTGTTTGAAAATGGAGACTGCTAAAAAAAAAGAACAGTAATTAAGACATTGTAAATTAATGTTTTTTCTACTCAGCAAATTAAAAATGAGGCATGGCCAGCAATATGAGCAGAAGGAAAGAAAGCTGCAGGCAGAGATACAACAATGAAGTTGCGTGTACAACTCTGAAATGGCTGTCATAGTGGCCTGGAACCCAGGGATGCTCTCTGGTACATCCTTTCAGAGAGGAAACGGGATGTGGTTAGAGAGCAACAAACATTTTCAGCCCCACAGAGATGTCAGCCAGGGCTCTGAGAGGCTGGAGGAGCCAGACGCTAAAGCACAGTATCCATGTCTGTTGAAGATTTGCCTGTAGTTCCCCAGAATTGTAGTTTTAGTCATTTTAGCCTAGTGAGGAGAAACTAACCTGGTGAGCTCTTGAGGTCTATCAGATGCATAATTAGTCAGAACATAGAAAAATAACTTTAAAAAACGGCACAGAAGCATTGAGATAGCGTTTGTCAGAACATGTATTTAATGGCTAGAGCTTACTTCACTAATACATGAACAAACAGTTCTTACCAGTTGTTTGTAGCTGGCTTCTGAGGCAAGGAAGTGTCATGAAAAATCAAACTAGTCCAAGGCTATTCAAATCAAAATGGTAAAAGAAGATTTTATTTCACTGAATAATCTAGAACAGGAAATGAGGCTTGTTGGTTTTTGCTCATTAGTGATTTAAATCAATCACAGCAGACTTGAACTGGGTCGGAATTTCACCTAGACAGCTTTTGCCTCTCTCGTTTGTTCCCTTGTTTCTTCAGTTTCTAGTGGATCTCAGCAAGTGCTGGTATTCAAAAGGTACTGACCCCCAACAAGGACATAACCTGATCTGTTGTAAATCCCAGCACTGTGGCTGGAGGAGCCTGTGTGCTGGGTTTATCAGAGTATTGTTTACAATGAAAAGCAACTAGAATTTGCAGGCAATAGTGGGCATTTAAAAGAACTTGCAAAACTTTGAGCGATTTGAATGTTCTGATTCAAGGCTGCAAAGAGGATGAAAGAAGGATGTGCAGAAGATGCCATCTCCTATTTCCTAAGGGAGTGGGAAGACCAACAGTGAGGAGGTGGGCCCAGTGAAAGTTGCAAATCTTGAGACTTTTTTTTTTTTGTTCTTGTTTTGGTCTAGTCTCTGCTGTTCATGTCTAGCTCTCCCCTCCTCTTTCTGCTTACAGAATGTTTTATGGGACTTTCATTGTCTTTCTCTGGCAGTTCATGTTGTAATTTCAAACTGTTCACACAGTATATTCAATATGTTTCCAGTCAGTGGATTTCAGCTAAGGAGATTAGTTGCTATTATAGAATGCTAGTGGACAACATTAATACTTCAGAATTATTGTGTAAAATAAGGTTTAGGCTCCCTGGATCAAGGGTGGTAAGCTGCAAATTTTTTTTTTTTTTTTTTTCTGAAGTGCTAAATTTTCTCTTTTGCTCCAGATTGATGATTTCAATTGGTTTGAGGTAAAGGTATTTCTACTGGGCATACATAACGCAGAAGCTTTTTTTTTTTTTCTTTTTAAAAAAAAGTATTTTTTATTTTGGATGGTTATGGATTTCTTGAAAACTAATCTAAGACCCTTGCAGGTATTCTCTAGAACTTTTATTTATATAAAAGTTATAATTTAAATGGATACTGTAGGTGACAAAAGTGATGTGTTGTTATTTTAGTGTCTTTTAGTGCATTGTTGTAAATGAATTTAACCAAATAATTGCTTGAAAACCCTAAAATAGCACGTTATATTTCACTTTTGGTGTAACTGGGTATAATTTCATTTGAGTTAATAGCATGTCATTCATCCTAAAATTAAGCCACATTTCACGGTGATAACTCAAAATTACCTGTTGGTGTCATTTCTGGAAAGCAGAATTAATTCTTCAGGAGTCTTGCTTCCAATGAGCAGGAACATGGTCAGAAATACAAATAAAAGCCTTTTTCCCTCTTGCTTCATTCCCCGTCCTCTTAAATACTTTTTTTCCAGTTACCTCACTGCAGCGTGTAGAACATGGGATTTCAGCGTATGCTGAAATCTGCTGCTTTATGCTTTATGCTGTCTGCTGAAATGGCTGCTTTACAGTCCTTCGAGAGAAGTTGATCTCACTGTGGGGGAGTATTACTGTATTAGAAAAGGCTGGTTTTGAATTGCTTTTATACTGAAAAATAATCTTAATACATTATTTTAATGCCTCAGCATACTGTACAATACCCTTAAAAACTTTGTTAAAAGCACACTTAATTTTCGGACTGAACATCTGTGTGCTAGTTACATCTGTGTGCCTTTTCTGGGGCATACTGGTATTGCTAGCTGCAGAAGCTGACGGTTCTAAAATGTCTTAGTGAGTCTTCAAATCTATTTCATGGAACTGTGACTAGACACGTGCATGGGCAAAGCTTCCCTTTAGAGGGGTTACATCACCTCCTGCTTTTTGTTTTGCTGATTATATGCTTTAAATGAACTTTCCTATTCACTCGGGTGGACTTCAATGTGTATGTGAAACCTGATAGTAATAGCTTTATGGTAACTGCAATGGCTGAAGGTTAAAGAGAAGCAAGATTTGTTGGGAGGGGATACATTTTATCAAAGCAGTTGATATCGCTGTAACTTGTAAATTTTAAACTGTTGGATGTGAGTAGGAAGGCAGAACTAAATAGAGCATACAGTTGGCCTAAAAAAAAAAAAAGGCAAAGCAAAATTTAACTCTCAGAGGAGTGTAGTCTATGAAACGCTTAGAATATTTTTTCTTACAGGAGTGGGGTAGAGTAAGAAAGGTTAAAACCTCATTTGTGTAGCTTTGAAGTATCTTTAAATGCTTCTTGTTCTTTTTAATTTTTAGCTATAATCTGTCTTTTCAAGTTTTTATTTTGAACAAAAAAAATCTAGTTCTATCAGGACAAAAAATTAGAATGTGGCAGCTAAATGTTAAAGTGGCTGTTAAAAAGGATCAAAGTGTCTTTTGTACGAGCTTCCAGTTCTTTGGTACTAGACTTATATATGACTAGTCATAATTTTTGTTTGTGAATTTTGCTGGCTAGTGATGAAGTACCAATTTTGCAGCCTTAATGTGTAATTAGAGACTTTTTTCCCCAGTGTTCTTGCCAACATGGGAAATGCTAATGCTGCCATGTATCAAGACACTGAATTTGCTACTTTTTCAGTGTATTTCTGTGGTGTCTGTAGAAGGTATATGGTGAGCAAGAGAGAGTGAACAAGCATGTTTATGCATACGCTAAACACTCCCTAAGATATAAATGGTATTTGGCTCTTTCTGTGAATAGTTAGTGCAATATTATTGTTATATTTGCATGTTAGTATTTTTACCAACCATCGCTGCCTGTGTCTCAGTGGACATAAACCAAAATTTGAAGAGCTGAAACATTTGTCTTGATCTCTAACCCTTCAGCACCACTGATTGTTTATACAGTAACCAAACCAGCTGTAAATGGAGTTCATTGCCAACGTGGGAGGTTGATTTCTATGCAGTTGTTAGTAAAAATACTCATTGGTGGTAGTTATGCCCAGAGAGTGAGATAACAGCAGAACAAGTTGATATTATGGCATACATCTAAGAAATTTTTGACGCTCACATGCACAGAACTATGTCACCAAACTTGTTTTCGTATTTGAGATTGACAGATACCCTGGACATTCGTCTTCTACTAGAAATGCTGTGTGTTCAGCTGTCACTCTTCCTCATGCCTAGGAATTGGCATTGTTGCTTGTTAATGCTGCCACTTGCTCTCTGGTGGGAGTGCTGGGCTAGCTCTGCTCTTTTGCTGTTACCCTCTCCTGCCTGAGCTAGCACCCCAAAATACGTCGATGTATGTCTAGGCGAATGTAAGCTTACTCTGCTCGTGCTGAATGGATGGAAAGCAGCGTGGCACCAAGAGTGAGCTGAGATTATTAGATCTGCACAGGAGGATGCACTTGTGGAGGTTTAATTTGTGTTATAGCACAGGCAGTATAAACAGTCATTTGGTTACAAATTGTTATTTAGAGGGGCTCAAAGGTGTTTGAAAACCTCTTTCTTTACGACAATAGAATGCCTAAGTGAGAGACTGATGCCACCCAACCAAGTGCTTACATTGGCTCAGTCACCTAACAATGTCTGTTTTGTTTCCATCTTTTCTGTTTGTTTGCTCAGAGACTAGTGACATCCTCTTTCTGCAGTGGGAAAGTAATAAATAAAACTTGCATGAGGTGTTTTTGTTTTATTTTTTTAGGTTTCAAGGAATTGGATGTCTTATCCAAACAGTGATTCAAAATCCCTTGTTTGTGATATTCCAATCCTGGCATTTCTCTGCTAACTGTCGCTTGTCAATGGCAAAATGAGTATGTGTGCACGATGCTATCACATTGTTGACTACATATGGCTGTTGAGTGCATGGTTTTCATCCCTTTTAACCTGTGAATAGAAAATACGGGCTCCAGGTTCTTAACAGGTTTGTGCCTGAGCTTAGTAGCTAGGCTTTTCTGAGTTAAGCTCTTCTTTTCTTCAGCCAGATATCCTCTTTTTATACCTGTGTGTGTGCAGGTGTGAGTACCTATATATATCTTCTGCCCCTTCTCCACTTAATGGTGTTCTCTCAAGTGTATGCTATAGAAAGCCATTGGGTTGTGATGGGGCACTCACAAGGGGAGGGGGCAAACACTTCCCTCATCCTTTGCCTTATCTTCAGTTCTGAATTATCTTCTACTGAAGATTGTCTTCAAACTTCAAATATTGAGTTGACATCTGTTTAAGATAGAATATGTTTTATGAGCTATTATTGTTAAAAGGGGTTTTAAAGATCCGGGACAAAAGACTGGATGTTAAACCTCCCTCTCTGCAGAGAATTCGTTCAGCAGCTGATAATGCGATCTGCTCAAGGTGAGTGAAGATAAGACATCCAGGCTCTGTCAGCAGCCTCTGATACCGTTGACTGTGGAGATGCTGGGTTTTTAAATGCTGCCTGGGCGCACAGCGCTATCGGATACGGCCCCTCTCAGGTTTGCGGCAGACGCAGCTTTACTGCTCACATCTGGATGGCTGCGTTTGATTTATAGACCGCAGACCAAATGCCCCATGTTGTTGGTCCTGAAATGCCGCTGGGTTTGGTGGAGGCCGAGGGGAAGCGGGGAACCCGACCCCGGCAGTGGGCCCGGTTGTTGCAGCGCAGGGTTGGATGGGGGAGCTCCGGGATGGCAGCGGTCGGTCCCGCGGAGGGGATCTCCCCGCAGCCTCCTGTGGGCGCGTTAGGACCCCAGTGAGGGTTGGTGGCCGGAGCCCCGACCCCCGCCTGCAGGAGGCTGAGCCCGGGCGCAGCTCGTGTCCGCGGTGCAGCGCCGCCAGGGCTGCGCCGGCCGTTGGTCCCGCGCGGGCTGCGCTGGGCGCCGCGCCCGCCTCTCCCCGGCGGGGCCGCCAGGGGGCGCCCGGCACACGGGCGGGCCGGCAGCGGCGCTGGGCCCGGGGCGGCCCGGAGCTGCCCGGCTCCGCGGGGAGGGGGGGTCCCGCCCATCCCCTCCCCTCCCCGTGCTGTGGGGCACCTCACAGACCTAAAGCCGCAGGAAACCCACCAAGGCCGTCTGCGTGTTTAAGGTGTTTGTGATGCACACACAGACGCGCCATGCAGGTGATGCATTTTCCGCCGCCGCAGCCCCCTGGCGGGTCCTTCCCCGCACCCCAGCAGCGCCCTGGCTGCGGTGACTTCTGTTTAAATCCTTTGCAGATGAGGGTCCCTCCTCAGCACCGGCGTAATCCCGGGCGAGGTGATTTGCTGCTGATCCGATGGTGCGCGCAGGGGTTTGGGTGGCAGGGGAAAGGAAAGCTTTTGAAGGAAGCAAGAATCAAAGTAGAAATTCAAGGCCCCTCCTGCCCCGCTTATAAATCTTTTTGGCACCATCTTAATAGTGTTTTGTGTTGATAATCTCCAAGTTCCCAGATACCCTGTTTTCATGGCGTGTAGTAAAGCACTCAGTGCTGAGCAAAGAGCTTCTTATTCTTTTTTTAGAATGCAAAACCCAGCATGCTGTACCCATTTGAAAACAAAATTTGCACTGCTCTCTGTTGCCATTTATTTAACACCATATGGAAGGAAGAAATTTGACCTTTCTAATTGTTATATCTTCTCCTTGAAGCGCTTCAAGTAACTGAGTAAACACACAAGTTTTCTTTTCTGTAATCTGTTTTCTAGCATAAAACTGCAAGTGAAAGCAGCTGATTATGTTAAATCCAATTACAACTTAATGCTTTATGGAATCTCCTTCACATTTCTTAAAATATTACACATTCAGGACACATACTGAGAGGAGATGATGGCAGTGTAACACCTGTACCCTTTGCATTATTATTCCTGTAATCAAACTTAAAGCCAGGATTTTAAATATATTTTTGTTTCTGAATGTTATTGATAAGGGTACTTCACTACATTATTAATTTCTAATGAAAATGGGCGGAAAATAACCACAGCTAATGTTTTATAATTTTAAAAATCTAAAATAACTATTATTCTTCAGAAAACTGTAGTGCTGAACCTAAGCATCCTGCTGAGATAAATAGTGACAGTGTTTCTTATGGTGAGGGAGATTAGAATATATTAGCACTCAGTTTGGGCTGTTTCTGTAACCACTGCTGCTGTCCTGTCTGGGAACATCTGGCCCTCTGCTACACGTAATTTTTGCCATCCACTGCTGGTGACCTCAGTGTATGTTGATGAGCATAAACATTTTTTATAATCTAGGCACCTTCCCGTAATATCCAGCATTATAATTCCTGTAATGGGTTTACTCTGTGTAAACAAATGGGTGGCCAGAGAAAGGTGGAAAAATTTTTAGGTTTTTTTTTTTTTTTTTAGATGTTGTAGATAGAGCTAAAGAAACAGCTTTTAGCTTTTGGACAGATATTGCGGTCCAAAATTTGAAAAGTTCATCTGAGGTTTTTGTGAGCTCTGCTCAGAGCACTTTTTAGAGGAGGCTCTTCAGGATCTCTCTGGCTCTGGGAAGCATCTGAAACTGGGCACCCAAAGCACATACACGTATCCTGCCTCTTTCAGAATTAGGGGATGACTGCTTTTTCCAGTTTAGCTATGATGGATCTGCTTGGCACACTTGAGCTGCTCCCTCATTATGTGACAATAGTTTTGTTGATGTTTATATACATATATTTTCCTCAATATTTTCAACCACATATGCATATTAATGAAATGAAATTTCATACCATTTAGCATTTTTAATGTAGCATAAATATAGCTGTTTGTTTAAGTTTAGGCACACTCTTCTTTCACTTGTATCAGGCTCTATCAGGTAAAAATGAGATGGGAAGCTGTCCCCAAAAATGTGCGTTACATAACAGGTAGAAATCCTCTTTGGCTATAAAATATTTATTCAGTATTATGTAAGAAAATGGAAAAGCTTGGAGGTGGAGAAAGAAAAAGAAGAAAAAAATCTAATATAAGATTTGAGTGGGAAACTGAAGCAGATAAAATCTGAGAAAGTAAGTCTGGTGGTGATGGTGGAAACAATCTATTTAAGGTTTCCTTCATGACTTCACCATTAATTCCCGAAGTTTTCAGGCTAAGGAGAGAAAGCAAGTTTACAGCTTTCTGATGCACAGCTCTCATGTATTCTCAGACTTCAGGTACAGTAAGAAATGTCTTTTATTTCCACCATAAAACTTTTGTCATGTCATGTGAAGATCTAGTGACATTTTTTCCCAGGGAAGCGTGACTGAAAGCTCCCTGCCCTCCATGTCACCATCCACCTGCCTGGCCTTGAGACTGTCAGAGGCACGTAGTGATGTTTGAATACCTGAAGAAGGGTGCGTTCTCCCATGCCAATTAACACTTCCAAAAAAGCACGATGTATGCTGTAAAGTAGACATGTTAGAGCTGCAGTTACAAAGTGAAAGTTTTTCAGCCTCTGATTGAAGTCACACTGCTGCCCGCTCTCTGTGACTGAGCCAAGGCTTTCCTGACAGATGTAATATTTTCTGGATGTCACAGAGGAGGAAGTAACTCCTAAGTTTGCTTTCTCTCAAGGTAGAAGACTTTTTACATGGGTCTCTCTCTCAGTGAATATACTTTGGTTTCTCTGTGTTGTGTAGGCAGCTGAAGAATATTTCCTTCAGTATTTGCCAAGTGGACATTGCAAGTTGGTTTGGGTTTTTTTGGGTTTTTTTAAAGTGGTTCGTGCTATTTTCCTCCAGTTTTAAAGCCCTGATGGTTTTATGGACTCTAGCATAGGGGAAAGGAAAGTCTGTAGTGGTTTTATTATTATTTTTCCTTAATAGTTGCATTTAGTCCTGTGAGAATTACTGTGGAAAGCATGGGTAATATACGTACTACCCGTTCACTTTGTAGATGATTGCTTTCAAATATTTGGCCAGAAAAGTAGGAATGAACTCAACTAGATGGTATTCCTTTGTTTGAATTAATATATGGGAGAAGGTACAATTCTCTTATCTTGCTGTCAAAGCACATGATGATGAAATTGAAGTGAACTTGTCACAAGCAAAGTCAAGCAAAGTTTGGTGAGAACTCATCTGCGTGCAGAATAATTCCTGTAAGCGTGACATCTTCATTTAAAGATGTTTCTGACACTGCACCGAGAATTTGTCATGCAAATGGTATCCTCATTAGGAAGTAATATTTTTAGAATACTTTAAGCAAAAGGAAGAATGTTCTTCTAAAGGCTTTCTATACATACATAGAACAACTTTATAAAAAGGAAGATCAGGCTGGACATGGTTGTATTAACGTGAGACAAATGTTTTCCCAGATCACCTCATTAAGAAATCTAAATTTGGAGTTCCTACATGATCCACCTTTCACAAAATGTTATGCTTTAAAGGCCTAGGTTTTAATGGCTAAAATGTAACCTACCTATGCAAGATAGCAAGGGGCTGTTGCTTTGCTGCAGTGCACCTCTGGATATCCTTCCTAATCATTTTGTCCAAGAAGAAATGTGGCTGTTCTACCTGCTTTGGAGTAGGGTGAAATACAGAACTCAGTTACAGTATGACATTTATGTAGGTGAGACAACATCAGTATTTCTTGGAGGGAGAAGTGGCAATGCTGACACTGTGTAATATTTAAACCTTTGGTCCTAAAAGCATGTGATGAAGTTATGCGTCTGTGCAGCTGAAATGGGTACGTGTGTCTCGGTAGGTAGGACTGGGAATGTGTGCTGCTGAACAGGCCCGGATGGAAAAAATGCCTGCTGCTCAGCTGTGGCAAATGAGGACAGTTTTTCTCAGTCCTGATTTTGCAGTCTTGCAGGGCAAAGTGACGGCTCTTTACAAGGCAACTCCAGCTTCCTACCCCTCTGCTGTATTCTCGTGGGCGGGTGTGGAGCTCCACACAGGCCAAGCACCCTGTCTTGATTCTCGGAAGAGGGGGAGTTGGGCTGGTGGGAATCAGCCACAGATTCTTCACTGGGTTTACACTTGCCTAAAAGGTTGGCTAGGTTGAGTGGGGCTTTGCATTCATCTTGATTGTGTTTCTATTTGTCTTGTTTTGTAATGTAGGTACTTTTGTAGGTAATTTCTAGTTAATTCCAGAAGTTGAGGAAGTTTTCTATGTGTCAGCAGAAGGAGCTTTGACTTTGCTCGTGATAGAATGGTCTCCATACAGTTCCCACTGGTGGGAGAGGCAGAAGAGCAGGAGGTGATGAGAGGTTGCTCAGTGTACCATCCTAGTCTACTGCAAGAACTAGAGAAGTCCTTTGCTTTGTATAGCGCTCAAGCAATGTTAAGGACACAAATTATTAAGGTAGATAGGGAAGGTGGTGATAGAAATTAGGAATTCAGGTCACTGGATGATAGGAGTGACGAAGAGCAAATTAATTAGTACTCACATCACAACATTTGCTACGCTGGCTCCCTTGCTGATAAGACCAAATAGGTATTGTTGAGGAGAAGCACTTTGTGTGAACTTCTAAAGCTGTGAAGAGGAGCAACTGATTAACATTAATGTTAGGGTTGCTGTCAGTCTCCTGTGAAACTGATAAAGTTTCAGGAACTGAGGTGATCGCTGGTATCTGTCAGCCTGACTATTGAAGCAACAAAGTGTGTGAGCCCTTCTGCTCTGTGTGCTTAGAAAATGTATAATTGATTAATGTGGACACTTTCCCTGAAGTGAAGTAATTGCAACTTTTGTCACCTTAGGTGGGTTTCTATTGTTCAGATACTTGGGGAGTTACCTGGAAGGCTTTTGAGGCAAAACTTGGAAAGTCCTGTTCCTGGATAGAATGCCAGGTGAACATGTATTGTACCAATTCCACTATTCATCCATATCTGTGTTGAGATGCAATACATTTATTTTCTTTTAATATAGATTCTGAAGTTTTTGAAGGTTCATAAGTCATTGGTTTTTAATCGTAGTCATCTAAAAAAAGCCAACTGTGAAACTTCTAACTTAATAATTTGGTAATACTTTTACATTGAGTTTGTAAGGCTTTAGGCTTGCTGTAATATATATTGAAAAGATGAGTTTTGGTTTTGAGTGTGTGCTTTTACTAAGCAAAACAACACTTCTTACAGCTACTTAGATGGCAAGGGAACAAATGCAGTTACTGTTCAAGAGCGTGATGTTCACTTTGAAATATGTGGTGGAGTCTGCAGTCCTTTTATAAATTGCACACTCTCTGTTCATCTGAGGAGGACTGCTAATGTTAAAGGCTGAATATTGCACTTTGGTGGACCTCTGCATGCAGGAAGGGACACATCGAGTAGAATCTGGAGAATCTGGTGACCCAGAGAAATAGGCAATAGAAATGGGCAGAGAATTGCATGAAGTAGGCTTTGTGCTGTACACAGAATAGTTTTCACCTGGTGTCGTTTTTTTGTTTTATTCAGGGAAATCGGATTTATCTACATGCTTTAAACAGCCACAGTTTTTCAAGGAAATACCAGATTCCATTGTTAAATCCCCCCCCCCTTACAAAAAAAACCCCAAAACAAAGCCAACCACCTCAACCCCAAACAACAACCACCCATCCACTCCCCCCAAACAACAACAAAAAAAACCAACCCACAACCAATGCCATGACCCCTGAATCTGGCTAACTCTGGTCAAAATGAAGTGATAGTGATTGTAGTTGGTGGCAAATAGAAATGGAAATTTTCTCATCATGCTAACTCTTCCAGTGGAGGAAAAAACTGGATAGCACTCCTTATAGGTCAGTATAAGTATACATATATTTGTATACATATATTAAGTATACACATATGCTTATACTTTATATATATATTAAGTATACATGTATTTGAGAATCTACAGGTAAATATGTGAACTGAGTAGGAATGTACATTCAGTCAAATGAAGGCATTAACACAAAGCTGTATTCTTGATGAAGGTAGGGAAATGGGAGATGGGAACAGAAATGGGATATAAAGAAGCCTTAATAATAAAGGATATAAGGTATGCAGGCAGGTTATTTGTGTATGTCTGTGAGAAAGAATACATCTCGCTGCGGTGCTATAAGACCGTGTGCTACCTGAGTGCTGCTGTAGATTCTCATAATGGTTAATGAATGTACTTTACTAAAAAAGTTAGTGACTTTCACAGTGGCCAAGCTTGTGTCTTTGAGAATGTGATGAAAGAGATACAGAACAGTTGGGACTGTAGGTGCTGCATTCCAGGCTACATTCCAGCTGGCAGGCACCTGACACCAACATTTTACTTACCTGCAGTGTTGACAAAGATAATTGCAGCATTTCTGAAGAGAAAAAAACAGTCCTATGGCAGTGAGCACAAAGGGGATTCCTTCCTGAGGCACCTCGGTGCAGGTGGGCACCTGTTTTGTGTGACACACTTCTTGTATAGCTTGGTGTTGTCACCTAGGCTCTATGCAGTTCCTGCAGGGAGCAGCAAGAGTGGAGCAGATTATTGAATGTGCTGCAAAGAATATAATGATCCTGCTTTACAGAATTACACTGGTATCCTTATTCCTCTTGCTTGTGGTCTAGGACATGAGGGCCTGCCAGAACATGTGCTGATGTTGCCACTGTTAGTTTAAAGGAATATCTTAGGTTCAAGGGTCTGTTCACAGTCTGCCAGATTTTTGCAAGGGCTAGCTGAAAGCTGCCTCCAGAAATGGTAAGCCTGTAGCTTGGATGCCTTGGAGAATAAGCCACTATGTGGAGTTACTGTTAAGATTCAGCTTCTGTGATTGATTTTCCTGAAAGCATACCTTTATCAAAGGAGAATTAACAGTGAATATGCTGCTTCAGTAAGGTGCTATTTCTGTGAGGGTAATCAAATGTTCTGAGACATAGATGACTCAAGTCTGGTAACATTTCTGTAAAGATTGTCTGAAGTCACGAACTATGGCTGTCCAGATAGAGGTGTATTAATAACAAAGATCTTACCCTTCCAGTTATGATACCATAGGGGCAGAACTGCTTCACTGACACAAGTGTAGCAGCAGGGTGAGTGACTGGGCATGTAAGAATACAAACTGATTTGAGACAGGATAATTTCTTCAAGGTCAATGACTATCCTGGGGTTCAGGGTTCGTTCCATACTGCTTTGTTTGTGATGTACTTTGTTGACGCAGTACGCAGAATAAACGGCTTTTTAAACTATGAAGCAGAAGTGACAGAAGATTAATTTTGTTATGCAAGCACCTAACAGAGCAATAAGTACACAAGAAAGGCATCATCTTGCCATCAACATTTATTTTAGGGATAAGAAGTGCTGCTGGATACATCTAACTCAATAGCACGTGCAACAGACCTATATATGGGATATTTAATAAAAAGTTAGTGATTGTTTTTATTAATTCATTTAATAAAGTAATTTTTGGGGGGCCAAATTTAATTATTCAAGTAATATCTTAATCATGCCGTAATTAACCATGATCACAAACTAGTCTGTAAACACTACGGATGCATGAACTCTCAGTAAACACAAGGTTACTGCAAAACTTTGTCCTGGGTACGCTATCATTTACAATTGCCTTTGTGCTTGCTGCTTAGTGAATGATGGAAGGTTTAAACTGTTTTGAACAAGGACACTCAGGTGTATTTGAAGAGAAGTTAAACTTTCCCATAGCTCTTCATTCTTTGAATTCTGTTACCAAAACTAATCTGGGAAGCTGTATTTTTTTTTATATATCAGGAAAGATTTCCCATGACCCCGACTATAAATAAAACAAGATTATTATTTCTGCAGGCTGATTCTTTTAATACTCTGAGTAGTTTTCATGGATGCTTTCTTAAAATTAAAACCAACCAACAAACAAAAGATTAATTCAGCCAGGTTTTTTTCTCTGTTTTCACCCATTCATTGTCTTTCTGACAACTAAATCTTAGCACTCCAACAGAGGCTGTGCTGACACAGCATAGCATTTTGGTTTTGATTGTTTGCTTTTTGGAAAAAATGATGGTAAATAAGAGGGAGGTTAAGAACTTACAATGTCATAAACGAAGATTTATGCAACTACTTTGCCTTTTGCATTCAAAATCCAAGGTTGGCTGCATGCTGTATGTAAGTTCTCAGTTCCTAGTTCTCAGAAAGCGAGAAGGCTGAACTGTGGCCCATGTATTCATGGCTGGACACTCTGCTAAGTTGGCCACAGTTAAATTTGGACGAGGTTAAATGCAGATAAAATACAGTCTTAGGGAGATATGCTTTATGTCATTTATCTTTGATGTATTTTCAGGGAAAAGTTCTTATTTCTGGCAAGATACTGGAAAAAGAACTTCCTGGACTTGCTCAGAAATGATTTATTCTTATGATCTGTATCTGTTAGTCTGTAGATACAAACCTACAAGATAGATCTGTCTTTCTGTCCCTGATGGCTTTTGGAGAAGGAAAAAGATCTTGTGCTCTGAATGTACTTATTCCTTAATGGAAAAAGGTAACACAGTGTGATTAGAATATTGTGTAGACTCATAAGTAATACAAATTCTTTAAAGAAAAAGTAAAATTGGAGGATACTAACAGCAGCAATATTATTTATGGATGCTGTAATCCTCCTGAGCAAAGGACTTGGCTATATTTTTTTGTTGGTCTTCAAAACGTAAATAAGGCAGCCATGTGATGGGATTTGATGAAAATTTTAAAATTTTAGTGACCTTGCTTGAAAGCTTTAAGCTGAAGATATTAAAGGCATCTTACTTAGATCCTCTAAGTAAGATTCATTGATATGGATCAAGATAAACAAGACCTGAAGCATGTTGGATGAGAAAGTAAGTGGCATATACATTTTGAAAAAGAGTTCCAAAACAGTACAGAATTATCTGAAGTTTGAGAATGGGGTTCATGCTGTCTAAACAGTTGTTATTTCTGTAAGCAAAGCGTAGCTGTAACATGAGCTAAATAAATGTGCACACTACAGCTGGGGGTGAGTACAGGATAGAGTCCAGGAGTGTCATTCTCCCTGAGGAGCTCATTCACTAGGGCAGAGATGCTAGTACTTCGCTGCTCTGTCAACAGAAGCCAAGACCTGTGTGTTGGTGTGAATTGGGATGTGGGACTGGAAGAAGTTACTTTTGCATGCCAAGCCAAACCCTTGGGTTGGAGGTAACCATGTAACAGATTCCTGGCTGTAGAAGTGTCTGCAGAATGTCTGTTCCATACCTCCTAGGGTACAAGCACTTTTTGACACCTGGTCTGAAACTTGAGTTCTGTAAGCAGATAACCCAAAAGCTATAGCTGCAGTGGTTCACTGGAAGAAAGGGGGAAGCACTGAGGGCTTTGTTCGTGTCATTGGTGCCTTCCAAGCTAGTACTTGTAGTTACAATTCCCCTCCAGTAACGATGGGGATTGTGCATGCTGCTATGGAATATGGCAGATGAAGTGACCAGGTAGTCCTTGACCATCTGCCCTGGTGTGATGGGTTGGCCCCAGCTGGGAGCAAAGCACTCGCATAGCTTCTCGCTTGCTTCTTCCCCACAGTGGGACGGGGAGAAAATAGGAAGAACAGGAGTGAGAAATCTCATGGATCAAAATAAAGACGGAGAGATCGCTTACCAATTACTGTTGTGGGCAAAACGGACTGAACTTAGGGAATCTAACTTAATTCTGAATGTTTGATTACTGATTGGGAAACAAAAATGACAAGCATAGAAACACTTAAGGAAAACACCTTTCCTCCCCTTTGCCAGGCTCAACTTCCCCGCAGACACCTCTCCCCTTCCGTCACTGTTGCTGCGGGTTACACTCCTTCCCTCGGGTGAGGTGAGGGGTGGTGCAGGAGGTTGGCGTCAGGGTGTGGCAGTTCCTTTCTGCTGCTCCTTGTTCCTCACTCTTCCACTGCTCATTCTCCTTAATCATCTCCTCAGCTCTGGTGACCACCCACAGGCTGTAGCCCTTCAGCAGTGTCACCAGCTCCACCATGGTGTCATCGTTCTTTTCTCAGGTGTTTACCGCCATTTCTTCGACGTGTTCTCCCAGAGGCGCCACGACCTCCTCTGATTGGCTCCTGGTGCCACGGCCTGCTCTGATTGGCTCCCGGTGCCACGGCCTCCTCTGATTGGCTCAGCTTTGGCGCGCGGTGGGTCTGTGGTGGAACCTGCTGCGGCTGGCACAGGGCAGCCCCAGCGTCCTCCTCCACAGAGGCAGTCCCCTCGCTACCAGAACCTGGGAATTTACACCCAATATACCTGAAAAAAGAAAACTTCCTGACTGCAGACTTGTGGCTGGGTTGTCCCTAAGCCTGTGAGCAGGCCTGTCGAGCGTGGATGAGTTGTGAAGGCCAGACATTCAGTTCTCAAGGCGCTGTTAGACTGTCCTTTGGCAAGTAAGCAAATGGCTTCTTTGATTGCAGCTTCTGGTGTGATACCTTTTGCTTTGCACCAGGGATATAATTCGTTCAGCCTGAAGGCTGAGCATTATATTCTAGCAAGGTCAGTAAGTCACAGCTATTACTTGAGGAAGGCAACCTATTTGCATTGTATCGCACTGCTGGAGAAATTAATTTTGAAACTGCTGGCAGTTCCCTTTGTAAATACCTCTTTGCAGAGGTTGGGCATATGGAAGAAATAGAATTAATGTAATGAGATCCTTGGTTCCTTCTTGGCAACATCTACAACAAGATGTTGCAGGAGGATGAGGAAGCAACTCTAGCAAACCAGGGATCTGCTTATTTAGAGCTGGAGATGGGAAACCGGCCAGCCTAGAGCAAACAAGAACAGTGCCAGAGTTTGTTTAGCCTGCATTAACACAAGAACCAGCAAAGCAGCTTTCTTTCTCCCCCCCCCTCCCCGGCTATCATGATGCCCAAGTAGCTATGAGGGGGAATTGCTAAAGGATTCCGTCCTCTCTCCCTGCTCCCTGCAGTGTGGCAAGTGGGATGTCGCTGGAGCAGCCAGAGCTGCTGGCTGTCTCTGTTGCGATGCGCCGAGATGCCGGCAGGGCAAGGAGAGCTGCTGGAGACTCTGTGGTTTACCTTAGTCTGTCCTGGGGCTGCAAAAAATACCAGAAGTAGCTGTGAGGCAGGTGGTGCACAGCCTGCAGGGCAATGTTCACATTTCAAAATTTGGTGAGAAACGTTTCAATGTGAGAACCTCAAGTTGTATACAGACCACAATTTGGACATCCTTGTACTAATGAGCTGTTTGGGGTTTGTTATGTTTGCTAGCAAAGCATTTTTCTTGTTGGTTTCCTAGTCTGTAATCTGCTTAGTTTGTGTTTGATCGCACTAATTGCTTTCAACTTGCATAATTTGTCAGTCATTCTGTGCAGGTGCATAGTCAGTCAGATCTAGGAGGTAAGAATATGTGGGAAAGTGAGAGAAAGTGACACTCCTCTGTTTGGCATTTTAGCTGCTTTTGTTAAAATTAGAGGGAGGAAATTCTTTTGAAATTTGTTTCTCTTCATAGGTTTTGTGTTGCTAGGTGGTCACCAGAAATATTTTCATCTCCACATTTGAAGGAATAATTGTAAGTATTTGCTTTATTAAACTGATTCCCCCCCCACCCTGAGGAACGAGTCCAGTAGTATTTCAAAGCCTTTTTCTGTTGCTTATTTAAGGTACTGTAAATATTCCTGTGTTTTCCGGTTACATTCTTGTACTTGGACTTAAAGCTAGAACTGCTCTTCTAATGAAAACTGTGGGACAAAAGCCTCACTGTTTTGGACACACTTGGTTATAAAGACCACAGCAATTACACTGTATCTCTGGTCCCTTAATCCATAGAAAATGCTGTTTCCTTTATGCCACAAATTCTGAGGCTTGGAGGGGAAGCCCAGTGTGAAGGGAGAGGTGTCAGTGGCACAAAGCCACTTTCTTCTCTCCTACTTTCCTGAGAACCTTGAAGCTTGTGTAGAAGGACCTCTCCAGAGGGAAGGGGTATCCTCCATTGCCCTACAGATGTTAAAAGAGATGGTTCTCCTCAGACCCAGTGGGTGTGATAATGTGGTGAGTCGAGCTTTGTACCGCTGCCTTGTAGGAGAACTCTACTAAGAACAGCAGATTCATTAGAGATGACTGGTAGTGTTTCTGACACTGTGAATCCAAATGCAATAATGTAGAAGGAATCATAAGAGATTAAAGGTTTTCTTTTTAAAAAGAAAGTAAGGGTTATAAAAAGAGAAGCAGAAAAAAAAGAGCGAACTTGGGAGTAGTCAGAGGATTTAAACAGGGCAAAATGAAAAGTTTGATTTGTTCCCTTGGAACAGAGACAGTATGATTACTGTATGTAGATAAAGCACAAAAGGAAAGAATTTAGAAAGTTCTATTTATCTAAATTTCTGTAATTTGACTAGATGTATTCTGGTACCCACTTAAATAAGACTCTCTTTGTTTGAATTTAGATATTTGTATTTCAAGGTCAGAAAGTTTGAGGTGCTACAGCCTTGTAGGTTCTAAAGGAAAGTAACTCACAGCAAAACTTGTACGTGACCTCAGATGTAAACACAAAATAAAATAATCCCCAGGATAATAGAATGGTTTGTGTTGCAAGAGACCTTAAAGATCATCTAGTTCCACCCCCCTGCCATGGGCAGGGACACCTTCCACCAGCCCAGGTTGCTCAAAGCCCCGTCCAACCTGGCCTTGAACCCTTCCAGGGAGGGGGCAGCCACAGCTGCTCTGGGCAACCTGTGCCAGTGTCTCACCAAACTCATAGTGAAGAACTTCTTTATATCTAAATCTACTCTCTTTCAATTTAAAGCCATTACCCCTTGTGCTATCCCTACACCCCTTGAGTACTGGGACTACACTGAGACTACACTACCTACACCCTTAAGTACTGGGAGGCTGCTATAAGGTCTCCCCAGAGCCTTCTCTTTTCCAGGCTGAACACCCCCAACTCTCTCAGCCTGTCCTCACAGGGGAGGTGCTCCAGCCCCCTCTGAGCATCTTTGTGGCCTCCTCTGGACCTGCTTGAGCAGGTCTGTGCCCTTTTGATGTTGGTGCCCCCAGAGTAGGACACAGTACTGCAGAGGGGGTCTCTCAAGAGCAGAGTAGAGGGGGACAATCCCCTCCCTCGCTCTGCTGGCCACACTTCTCTTGATGCAGCCCAGGACACGGTTGGCTTTCTGGGCTGTGAGTGCACATTGCTGGCTCATGGTCAGTTTTCCATCCACTAGTACCCCCAAGTCCTCCTCCTCAGGGCTGCTCTCAATCCAACCCTTGCCCAGCCTGGATTTGAGCTTGGGATTGCCCTGACCCATGTGCAGGACTTTGCACTTGGCCTTGTTGAACTCCGTGAGGTTCACATGGTCCCACCTCTCCAGCCTGTCCAGGTCCCTCTGGATGGCACATCCCTGCCCTCCAGTGTGTCGCCCACACCACACAGCTTGGTGTTGTTGGCTCAGTCCCACTGGCCACGTCACCAACAAAGATGTTAAACAGTGCCAGTCCCAATCCTGACCCCTGAGGAACGGCGCTTGTCACCGCTCTACACTTAGACATGGAGCCATTGACCGCAACTCTTTGAGTGAGACCATTGAGCCAATTCCTTATCCACCAAGTGGTCCATCCATCAAACCCATGTCTCTCCAATTTAGAGACACAAGGGTGTTGTGTGGGACAGTGTCAGATACTTTGCACAAGTCCAGGTAGATGACGTCAGTTGCTCTTCCCTTGTCCATCAACACTGTAACCCCGTTGTAGAAGGCCACCAAATTTGTCAGGCATGATTTGCCCTTAGTGAAGCCACGTTGGCTGTCACCAATCACCTCCTTATTTTCCATGTGCCCTAGCAGAGTTTCTAGGAGGATCTGATCCATCATCTTGCCGGGCACAGAGGTGAGACTGACTGGCCTGTAGTTACCCGGGTCTTCCTTTTTTCCCTTTTTAAAAATGGGAGTTATGTTTCCCCTTTTCCAGTCAGTGGGAACTTCACTGGACTGCCATGACTTCTCAAATATGATGGATGGTGGCTTAGCCACTTCATCTGCCAGTTCCCTCGGGACCTGCGGATACGGGTCTAAATTAAGTCTGTAGAATGCGTAAGACTTCCCAAGGAGCATTTTACTGTTTTGCTAAAATGATAGAGCATATTGTTTGTTTTTTAATTTTTAAGAGGATTTATAGATTTATTTTTGTAACAGTTATTCTGCTTTGTTATTCCGAGATTTGGCTGAGTTCCAGTTTTATGGCTGTCAGTGTTGTTTTTTAATTCATTAACGTGTCACAAGTACATGACAGACATCTCACTAGGTTTGTTTTTGATTCACCTGGTTATTTTTAAGTAGTATTTTCTGTGATACTCACTTGCAACAAAGATAATAACAACTAACTAGTTAATGGAAATAAAATGTTTTGTGTTACAGTTATGTCATCTCTTTTCTATCATACTGATGGTTTTGTTTTCTTCTGTTCATTGTTAGCTTTTCTCCAAAGGAAAATAATTTTAAGTGTAATTATAAACCACAGTTTTCTCATGAAAATACACAGCTTGCTACGTATTAGTATATATGATTTTATGCAAACTCTGTAAGCAGTGTTGTGTAGCAATTTCTTGATTTTTTTTTTTTTTTTTCCTGAAGAGATTTTTCCAGCAGTAAAAATTTAAATTATTTTCTCACTTTATTTTTCTGGTTGCCATGTTCGTTTTTATCTATTACAAATATGTTCATTTAATAATTACTATTTTTTCCAAAACAGTATAACAGAAGCTGTTTTTGGCAGTTAACTTGCTTTTTTGAGAGATCTGTTTTTGAATAGTTCATTTTCCTTTGCCTTAGGCTAAAGAATTAATTTTGGTATGATGGGGTGAGGAGTCATTTGCTTAGACTGTTGTTCTGTTGAAAGAGGTTATGAAGCAATGAAAGACGGTCAATTTGGAGCAAGAGGAAAATAAAAAATTGTGCTGTATCTCAGAGCTTCTTCCTTGTAAAGCTCTGTAATATATAGTATCTGTAACATGGTATTAAAAACTGGGAGTTTGAGATGAGTCCCTGACTTAAATGGAAGAAACCATCGTGCTTTGGTAAAGGGAATGGGGGAGACTCATGGTCTCTTGTGATTAGTCAGTAATGGTGACACATGGCCACATGATCTGAGATAATAAAATGTCTTTCTCTGAAAGGCAGAGGTTTTTATAGGTAAAACATGCAGTGACATGCGTGATGCTTTCTTCTTCCTCTTATGTTGCTGTTCAAGTGCTTGTGTCTTAACGTTGTATTCTGCTTTGCATCTTCAAGAGCTGTATTTCATTTTTAGCGCTGAGAGTGACTGATAAAACCAAATTTCTTTCAAATGAAGCCTGTCCTCATGGGCAAACAGTACTTCTGATACTTCTGCAATAAGAACTAACACCAATACTCTGTGCATGCAATAGTTCTTCTTTTGCTATGTTACAGTAGATGTGATTTTTTTGTTGTTAAGTCACAAATGTAGGTTTACCTGAGCTCACAGTTCTTTTGAATGCTCACTTTTCATTGAAGCTCTTGATTTTATCCACCATTTTCTGAATGAGCCTCCAAATAATTTCGTTATGCTGTTTGCTTTTTCCATTTAATTTCAGTGTTGAAAAAATAGAGATTTTTCAGACATCATTAAAGCCTCTGACTCCATGAAATTTTAACAGATGTGATACTTGAGAGGCTCTGTAGTGGGCCAGTATCAGGCAATACTTTTTAAGACCTGCATTATTATTCAGTAATTAAAAATTCACAGGATTGAAAAGATACCTTTGTAAATATTTTATTCTCTTTTTTTTTTTTTTTATTTTCTGTTTTTTTCCCTACAAGAATTTTTAAGACGGTAATACCTTTTATGTAAGATTGCTGGCAACTATGGGATGATTTTCTGTGGACAATACTTGTGGTGAGGTAGGCAGTTAGAGACAAGTATTTAAGGAAATGGCTTAGCATGTTGGATTGTTTCACAAGGTGCACATGGTCATATTTTTTTTGAGAAAGAAGAAAGAAAGGAATACTTGTAGTTATATGCATATCTTTTTTGTGGTATTTTGTTGAGATACTGGGAAAGCTTTAGCACTGAGTGGAGTTAGGAACTGTTGGAAGAAAATGCATAACATTAAAATAAAATGTAATTGATCAACATACTGCTAACTCTTTTTTGACATGTAAATGGCTGAAGTACTGTGCATTGTTTGCCTCATTTCCGCTGCTTTATTGCTTCTGTTTCTACCACAGAATATTGAATATGCTTGGGCTTTGGACATTTGTATAAAAATCTTCATCTTTTTCTTATGTTCCACTGCTAAGTTTTTCATATTTTGTGTGTACTGTTAAAAAGCTATTTTAACATAGATTCTTTTGTGATGGTAAAGCTAGTGTATGCAGTTTTGTGTTCAGTAAGTATTTAGCCATAGTGTTGTCAATGCCAAAGTCAGCTGTGGTTTGAACACCTACAATTCTAATTCACAAGCCAGTAAATTTCCAGCTCGTTTACACTTAGTGTGTTGTGTCACTGGAGAAGTTGGATTGTCTTTCTTGTTTAGAGTTTTGCTAGTTCTAGCTTTAGCATCATCATCTTGTTCCTTGTTGCTTTGTTGATTTTGATACTTGGTTAAGTCTGTTTAGGACAGTACCAAATTCTGAACTAAATTCTCCTCTACTTGTGCTTTTGAGATTAAAAAATAATACTTGTTTAAAAAAAATTTTTTTTGGATATCACTTGGAAATGCTACTAAATAAAAACTTCTTACACATGCAACTGAATGTATCACTGTATGCAATCGAATGTATCACCGTATGCAACTGAATCTATCACCGTATGCAAATGTAAGACTTGCACAATATGTATCTATATTGAAATAAACTTGCTTTTAAATTGGCAGAGAACATCTATCTACAGAACTCCAAGTGATGTTTCCCCTTGCTGTGAAAAGATTATGTCAGGTCTCTTTTTTCATCCATGGGAGTTGACTGTATCCTGATAACTAATTTTAGGAGAAAATTAAAGCTAGCTGGGCCAAATATTGGGGGTCTGAAAAAAAGGTGTGGTGTTTGTTTTTTTTTTTTTTCCTCTTAGTTTTCGCTGTTTGACAAGCTCTTTCCTTCTGCTTACAGCCTTCTAGTCCAGTTTTGCCTTCTGCTGTTGTCTTTCTGCTATTCAAGAGTCTTCAGATTTCTTCCCAGGTGATGATTTCTAACTTACAGCTATGTTAGTTTTTGACTGACTCACAGTAATCACTGTTGTAGTACATAACTCAAAATGTTTTACTTTCTGACCTCATGTCTTAGATTTTGACTGAGTCATCTGCTTTTACTATTTCATGTATAAAAAACATTTCTTCAAAATCTCCTGTAGAAAACAACACGTGTATAGAAACTTTCTGAAAATATACGTGAAGTGTAGCAAGTATGGCAAGACAGTGGTTTAAAATCTTTCTTCACAAAGCTCATTTGTAAAAACACAGAATAGAAAAGACTTCTTATGAATGGAAAAGACTGAAGAGGAGTGGACGTGTATGTTAGATCAGTAGATACGCCATCTCATCCCTTGTCAAAATCTACTTCTTTTTGTAAAGCATAGTATAAGTTAAAAAATGAATGTGGGTGAATAATGCTCTATCAGATGTGAATAACAAATGGTATTTTCAACAGTGTATTAGAGTCAGGAGTAGTGAGATGGGACAGAGTTTATAGTAACGGAACGATGTACGAAAATTCTAGTAAAATTTTAAGGATGATCTTTTCGGTTATTTCTCTCCTGTTCCCCTAGAAAAAAAAATAATCTCTTGTAGCAGTGGAGCAGCATATGAAGGAATTGATATGGTATCTTCTCAGAGAAGAGAGCTTGTTGTATTAACAGTACATATATTTCAGCTGAACAATTTATTTAAGCAGTTTTCTTCCTGGAAATGTCAAGTTTTAGTAGTAGTACATTTTGGGGACAGTAACTGAAACTTAAGGTAATTGTGCTACAAAGATGCTTGTTTCTTTATTCCTAAATGTACATGGATAAATCCTTAAAGGAGACTTAAAGAAAGACATCTTTGATTAATGCATGCTTTAGCTAGGATCTTATGTTTTAGTCAATGTTGCATTTGTGGTTGTCTCTCTGGCCTGTATGAACTGTAAAAATTGTAGATGAACCTGAGGAAAATTGTTATGTTAGGGATCCTGGTTTTATTTTGGAAAGTAGCATTCTAGTTTGGAGAGCAGCTGTGAGAGAAGCACTGTAAATGACAGGTTAGTGAAACTTTGTCTTCCACATGCTCCACTTACGTTCTGTTTTCCTTAGGTCACCATATACTTAGTGCTTGAAGTGGCACGTACGTGTTAGCTGTCCATTTCTGAAAATGAACGTTAACACAGTAAACTTTTTTTTAAATGTACGTGATTCATTTGCATAAGGATTTCAGGTGGCAAGAGATTGTCAGAATCTCTTTCTTGGTGTTCAAAGCAGCTTTTCCTTGAATTAGAGTGTCGAAATCCCAGGTGTTTGTTTTTCCCTTACAGTTTAGGTCTGTGGAGATTGGATCTTTGATATTCTGGATTTTCTCCTTCACATGGAACAGCAAGGCACTATTTTAGGAGTACTGAGGGGAATGTGTGGTACTCGTAAAGCTATTATTGAGTAAGGAGGGAAATTATTTTAGAAAGCTGATGAGGCAAACTGATAGAAATTGAGTTAGCACACAACATATAGAGAAAAGCTGGTCAATCGAGAGAAAATGGAGAAAGTACCTTTTAAAAAATTTAAAAAAAAAAATTTGTTTGTTTAGTTGTAATACCTGTGTTGTCAAATACTAAATGTTTTTTTCCAGGAGATCTTGCACCCTTGAGTAAAGCAGTGACAGAAGAATGCAGAATAAAATTGAAATGTTTATAATGTTCTTGTGAATTTTGGCCTAGTATTTCTTTCCTTGTTAATCCCTCAAATCCCCCTAATAAACAAATTTAATGTGTTTTTTTAGGGTAGTAGGGGTTTTTTTAATTGAGAGGATCTTTTTACTGCTTTTGTTGAATCTACCTCAGCCAGAAGAGGTAATGCTAGCTGTTTTATGGAATTGTTTTTTGAAACTGTATATTCTGACAAAATAAATATTCAGGAGGCAATGTGATTTTATATATAGGCAAGTTATTCAGTTGTATAATCATGAAGATTTTTTTTTTTTAGTTGATTTCTTGGTAAAAAAATTCTAGTAACTGCTGTGGGATGTGGATATGCTCTATAGTAAGGACTTCCTATTAGACCTTCGTATTGGTGAATGTAGAAAGCAATGTTTGTTCTGACAACGGATTTGTGTCTGTATGAAAGATGTACTGAATTGTTCTCATTGTGCTTCTGTTCCTCTGAACCTATTCATGTTTCAATAATAAGAAAGGCATTGTGAGAGCCAAACACTTTCATGCCAACATAACAATATTTGAAGAAGATAATCAAATCTGTTTGTTCTGCTTTACTGCTTTCACTTTGTCTGCAAATCAGGTCTTCATTATGAAGCAAGATGGTGTCTGGAACATTATCTGTAAAGAGGTAAAAAAAAAAAAAAAAAAAAAAGCCAGAATAGATCTGGGACTAAAGAATCAGTGGAATTGATTTTGACTAGCTGGAATATTCTTGGATGTGCAGTGTATTCTGTGTGTTCATGGGTGGTTGTGTGCCATTGCTGGTCTCCTGCAGATTATGGCTGTCATCTAGAAAAGAAACATACTGAAATCTTGACATATGAATATGTCTTTTTATATATATAAATATATATATATAAGTTTTGTTTTATTTGGACTTACACTTCACAGGAAAACTGAGATGTTAATCTTTCTTATTCTAGTTCTTTCATGAAAAATAATGATACCTCTGCTTTGTCTGTAGATGCAGAATTGTTACATAAACAGTGCTGTAATAATGATTACTGAAACCCTCTGCAGAGAAGAACCAGAAAAATTGTTTATATGGCAAAAAGAGTAGAAGTGACGGTGAAGTACTAAGAGACAGCCTTTGCTAACAGTATAACTGCTTCTGGCATGTTCTTGGTGTTTTTTGGGTTTGGGTTTTTTTGTGGGTTTTGTGGTTGTTGTTGGTCCTTCAGCCTTTAATTATCACATGATCCATTATTTTGAGTGCTAAATGAAAGCTATTAATAAAAAAGGGCCAGAGCATTTTCATGAACAAGAAAGCAAATAAAACATGCTTACAGGACACCCTTCTCTATCCTAATTTGAAAGTTGTCTTTAATTCTGATGGGCAAATGGAAAGATACATGTAGAGAGAGGTGGATTAGTTTGTTTTCTGAAGGCTTAAGATGCTGTTTTTTCCATGAAATTTAATGCAGTATGAGGCCTTTCATAACAAGAAGTACTTGCAGCCACTGACACTTTGAATAAAATAGTATTGAAATTCATTTGGCTTTTTATACTGGAGTTGAAAGAGGGCCTCTTACTAGGTAGGGGTTATTTTGTGAGGAGGGAAAAAAAAAATCCAAACAACCAACAAAAAACCCCAGGCTAAGCAACCTAATACCCAGCTGTAACCTGCTGCTGGAGCACATAGCTTTGCAGTTCATGAAGCTGTTTGGAAGGAGTAATGATGATAATGATAGTATCAAATTACTGATTGATTTTTGAATATTTTTTTCAAAGTCAGCTGCTTAATTATTTTTGAAAATTAGAAATTTTTTTTAGTGCTGACTTTTTACAGTAGTGCCCTGCATGATTCAATATGTTAACCACAGCCTGAAAAAGCAGCTAAAGACATGCTTAGCATTAGCTTATCTCATATAATTAAATGCTTTGTTGGATTATAGCCAGACTGTTGACCATGGTGTGGAACTGCCCTATTGCATGGCGCACAAATATCTGAGTATTTTGCACTCATTTGTATTTTGTATTTTTTTTATGCTAACAGTCCTCTAATGCTCGTATCTTTTGGGGACTTTGTGGAAGATTATAGTAGATCTCTGGAAAGCTGGACAAATAATTTATGATGTCTTAGTAAATGCCAGTTAATATTTGTGCTGTTAACATCTGTTACATTCATTTTAATTTCTAATCTCCAACTATCTTGGAAAGGAAAGATATCAATAATTGTTGCTGAAATCTGATTCTTAAACTTCACATTGGATGAGGTTGATGTTCACATGTAAATGGCTAAAAGCCACAAAATAGTCTGGCTTTATAGACTAAGAGTATTGAACAACTCAAGAAAAAGACCCAACAGTCTGTTACAGGAACATTTTAAAACTTCTTATCGTATTTACTTTGATCCAAACTATAATAGTGCTTTAGTAAAATAAAACTGGAGACTAGGGATGGGGAGGGATTTCTTTATTTCCTGCAAATGCTCCCTAAAATAGTCAAACTTGTAGCATCAAGATGAGACGTTAGCTAGTGTAAAAGGATTGGAGATTCAAAGAGGGGGTTTGACAGTACTGGAATATCTGCTGGACGTTAACCAAAGGCCCTATACAGTTATTTCCAAATGTGGTAGTAAATTCCAGTATAGTAGTTTCTTTTCAGTATTTGACAATTAATTGTTTCAGATTTCACAAAACTAAGTGGAAGTTTAAATATATTGTATAAGGCGTGCCACGTAATGTCTATTGAAAAGCCTGAGATGGCAGGTGAAAAAGGGAAAATAAATAAAAATTAAAGGGGGTGATTAAGATTTTGTTACTGTGAAAATGACTGTGCGTTTTGCCACTAATTTTCCTGAATTCAGCACTTGAAGTTCTTTAACTACAATATCAAGTATTTATTTTTTTGTGTTTTCATTACAGTCGTAATGTATCAAAAAATCTTTGATGTAGAATTTTTACCTGGGGAGACTTTCATATCAGTTGTTTAGTCTCTTGAGAGAGTTTAGCTTTTCCGTAGCGTGTATATTAAAAACTGACTACAAAAAGCCACGAGGGCATGCTGTGATGTGCCCTCTCCGCTTACCCTGCACGGGGGAGTGCTTGCCACAGCAGCTGAACTCCAGCGGTTTTTGTGTCCTCTTGTGTTCTTGTTTTGTGTGTGTGCATATTTCCTGGGACATTATGATGGATACGCAAAAGTTGAATGGAATCTACAAACTGTAACTTCTAGTTAGTCGGCATTTTAGTGAATACAGTAACTGGGATTTTAGGATAGTTGTTTGAATGGAATATTTACTCAGCTTATTAGAAGATGAATGATTATTTGAACTGAACTTTCTCTCTGTGTTTCAAAGTTTCATAAAGCACTTAATGATTACTGGTATGGCCATTAAATCAAGATGATTTCAGTAGATGAAAGGGTATGTTTTTCAATTACTTTATTTAGACTGCTTTCAGCTGAGAACTATAATGTTGCTGAATGTATAACTTGTAGTATATTATTTTTTTGGATTTTAAGATTACGGTTAACACATCTTCATTTTTATTCTGTGATCGGTATTTGATTAGTGTTCTTAAATGGCAGATTTGCTAACTAGTAGATCAGTTGCACCGATAGGCACTTGAATAATTCCTTTGGTGTTAAGGTGCAGGTGTGTTGACCTTTCAGCCTTTTAAGGCATGAAACAGTGCAGATGCCTGGTGTGTTTAATAGCTGTATGAGTACAGCTCATTTTTTTAACCTTGGCTCTGTGTGAAACTGGAGCGCACTGCAGCTGTGCCACAGCAGTTGTGTTGCAGTGGTGTAAATCATGCCCTGAAGCCTGGATTGTGAGGGAACTATATATAGGAAAGGGAAGGAAGGACCAGAGATGTGAGGTAAAACCATGTGTGTTTGTGTATCATGAGGATGAAGTGGGCAATTTTTTGTGGGGATTTTTTTCTCCTAATTACTTCTAAAAAGAAGGAAAAAGTAAGTGTAATTTGGAATTTAATTTGACGAAACATTCCCTAAAAGAACAGTAAGTTTTGAACATGTAGCTATGATGTACTGCAAGAATAAATGTTAGACTAAACTTTCATTTTTAGCTGTGTGATGCTAAATTATTCATCTGCTACTGAAAGATATTAGAAACAATAGGTTTAATGAAACTATCAACTACATCTTAAGAAAATGAAGAAGTTTTCTCACATGCTTCTGAAATAGGGCTGAGAAACAGAATATATAGTCCAAAAGTTTAGTATACAACAAGGAGTCAGAGATGATAAGGTAAATTAAAAGGATTATTTTTATGTTTGGAATGAGCAATAATGTATTGCTGATCATTTCTGTTTGCTTTCTGTTTTCTTCCAGAATTTAACCTGTAATACAGACTAAGTACTGAAGAACACCCTCTCCCCCCGTTATGTTTTCTTTCAAAATTTTTATGATACTCTCAGCAATTGCTCGTTCTCAAAATTGCATAAACTGAGGACCTGACCTTTCCTAAGTAAGCATTTGTTTGTATCAGTTAGATCATGTTTTCTGTTTTGTTTTCCACATTAGTCTTTAAGTCACCATATTTCTGACAAACCAGTAGGACTAGATTTTTCTTAAGAGCTTTGTGGCTTGTGCTAATTTGAAACAATGAGTTTATCAACACTGTGTGATTGACAACGCTAATACAGATTATTTTTTGGTAATACATTAAATTCTTTCACACTCTCCCCCCCCCCGCCCCCTTCTCTTTTAAAGGAAAACTATGTGGTGATTTAGAAAAGAGATCAACACTGTTTAACTTCCTGTGAAAGTCTAGGCTACTTTAGTTTTTATTAAGCTAATTGCTACTCTTCTGATTGGGTTCCAGGCCACTTGTACCATGACTTTAGTAAGCTGAATTATACCCTCCTCCAAGGAAAGAGGCCTCTAGTCTGCTAGAGAAACTGATTCCTTTTAAGGTGTTTTTTGTTGGTTTTTTTTTTTTTTTTCTTAAAATTGCTTTGGGAAACCTGTGAGTTCCTGTGTGTTCTCAAAGGTTCTTAACTTGCATGCTATTTTGAGTGATGTCATGTGATTATTTTTTTTGATACAACATTATTAGATAATACCTTCTTCTATCTTCATCTCTTTCTGTCAGAGAATCAGACACACAAAGTGTGAGTTTTGAGCTCGTTTCAGTCTGATAGAATTATTTAATTTTTTTTAAATCCTAAGTTGTAAAGCACTGTGAAAAAATATTAATAGTCACTTAGTTTGTTCCAGAAAATGAAAATGTTATTAATTTTATGTGGAATCTATTTATTTGTAGAACTACTGAGATTTAGGTTTCTTAAATGACCACTCATAGAGGTTGTTTGTATAGACTTTGGGACTGTAGAAGATGTGGAAAGGTTAGGGGTTTTAATCACGCTACTAGCTGTCTGTGGTAATGAATTAACTTGAATCTCTTGTACACTGAAAATGAGGTTTATGTTTCAAGAACTGCTCAATTGTGGAGTAGGTAATGAACTGAGCAATTGTAAAATAAGTATCTAAAAAACCCCCCTTTCATTCTGATAAACCTGCAGTTCACGTGTTGTCAGGCCAGTGATTGTACACTTATTGTAACTATATCATATGTGAATAAAAAAAAATGTCCTTGGTTTAAAGAGCTGCACTTGCCAGAAAGGAAAAAGTAGTCCATTTATTGCTTCTGGATGGATTCTGAGGTTTTACTTATTATAATAACAATAGGGGACCCTCCCCTCCCCCCTCGCCACGTTCGTTCTAGTTCATAAAAGAAAGAATATTATAATGACAACCTTACCAGCATTTCAAATACCTAGAGTTGAGTTAGTTTGAGCGGTAGGAGCTGATAAGCAGTTCTGGAGGTATGCCAGCAAGAGATCTTTTTTTCCCCTTTCTCTTTCTGCCCCCCCCCCATCTGCTGTACCAGTGCTATCTCTGTGCTAGATAAAGGCCTTCCCCCACAGATCGATTATCTTCATCCCTGGAGAGAAGCAGCCAAATCCATTAATTATTCCTATTTCTTTTGCCAGGGAAAGCAAGTCTAGTAGTCAGAAAAGCAACGTATTTTAAAATTTATTTTTAATAAATTCATTCATCATATTATTTTAAGAGGTTATTAATGTTCTATTTATTTCTGACTGACCTCTTTAATGTTAGCTTCTTTTAAAACATTCATCGAAATATACCTAGTGCTATTAAGTGGAACGGGTTGTTAGGCATTGGAATGGGCTGCCCAGGGAGGTGGTGGACTCCCCATCCCTGGAGGTGTTTAAGAGTAGAGTTGACATAGCGCTGAGGGATCTGGTGTAGTTGGGAACTGTCAATGTTAGGTTCATGGTTGAACTGGATGATCTTCAAGGTCTTTTCCAACCTAGACGATTCTGTGATTCTGTGATTTTGTTCTTTCCTTAGTGTGCATTTAGAACCATTTCTGTGCTCACAGACCTTGTATTTGACATTACTGAATGTTGCTGGGATCACGCTACCACACTGGTAGGGATATACTGAGAGAATTTGGCATTAGTAGATTAGTCTTATTAGAGGAAAGTCAGGGAATCTTTTTTTTTTTTTTTTAAAAATTTCTGAAACAGGAATTATTCGTGAAGGTGAAGTGTTATATAGAGGGAGATGTGTATGGTTACTTTGTTTTATTGTTTTAAATATGGAAGAAATAAACTAACACCCATTTTCTTTAAGGCTTTATAGACATCTTATGATATTTTTCCTTAGAAAAACCTGTTCATTTACTACTGCATTTTGATAGTCACTTTTCCTGATATGCCTTTGCAGTTGGTGGATGAAAATAATAAAATGCACTACATTATAACTTGCCATAGCTAAATGGCTGATGTTCACCAGTGGAGCAAGGTTTATGTTTGTTTCTGTCAAGAGGGAAAAATGTGGCTATGGTTGTTGTAATATGGTAATGTTGACCTTTTACTGACCACTGTATCAAACTTTTTTTCATGATCAAAATCAAAGCAAGCTTTGCAGCAACAGAATCTGCTACTTGTGCTGAGAACCTTTAGCCTGCTGCCAACACTGCAGTCTAGGTGGAGGAGGTTGCAGAGCTATGCAGTTTATAGATCTATCCATCTATCTGTAATATATTTTTATATACATATGTATGCCATTCTTTCAGTAAGTAAAAATAACTTTTTCTGATTTAATTTTTTTCATCTAAGAGATATGTTTGATCTAGTCTGTCATAATTAAGCTTATCTTCTGGCGGACCATGTTAAGCCAAATGATTGATTGTACTCTGAGACTTGAGTGACAGCTGTGTGCAAACAATGGTTATATACTGTAATAAGAAAGTAGCGGTTGAGGAATTAATTCCTTGTATTTAATCTTGTTTTACTTAATAGTGCTTTTAATACTTAGTTCTAAATAAGACTGAAATATAAAATTGGTTTGGTCAACAAAAATTGCCTAGTGAGATTCTCTGCTTCTTGCTAAATTGTAGGTTTGTCAGCTCATCCCCATGAAACACAAAGCATTTCTATCCTGTCTCCTACAGAAGATATTTTGGAGATCTCTGAGAGCAACAGTTGGTAGCCCTCCACAAAATACAGTGAAAGGTGAATGTTAAATCCAAAATGGCAGTATGGAGCTCCCAGAAACAGGGTTAGTGACTAGTAATAACATGGCCACTTTCCATCTCATCTGTAAGGACGAGTGTTCTGACCCATCCCTAGAGCTTGTGATGAAGCTACCAAGAAGTTACAGCTTGAGCAAAAGTAGATATAGAACATTACCTGTCTCTAGTGTCCTGCAGCACTCTTGATTGACTTCATCTTCCTGAAACTCAATGAGATGTTCCTAAAATACGTGAGAAACCGTACTATGTCAACACTGCAACAGCTGCCAAGGTGTGGTAGTGTTTTTTCTCCTAACTAGAGGTTGCATACATTTTATAATTTGCATTAATTCTGCATCTTTTAAAAGTTGCCATTATATAACAGTTTTCACACTTTGCCATGCAAACTATAGTCAGAAATTATTCAAGGCCACACTTACTCCTGTTGCAGAGAAAGCTGTATTAAGATCTTCAACTTTACAATGCCCAAGGTTGCTGAGGTGGTGTTATGTAGTGTTATGGTTTCATATTATTCTGGTAACTTTTTGTAGAAGTAGATGCCAAGAGAGACATTCATGTAATGTATATGTTCTTTTTCTGATATTTAGTGAAGAGTGGTTAACAATATCATATAGAGGGTTATGTAGACTAACTGAACTGAGCGGGAACTTGAATGTAGTGCTGTGTGGTATTTATCATAGAATCACAGAATACCAGGTTGGGGGGACATCAGGGATCATCTGATCCAGCCCTTCTTGGCAAAAGGCAGTGAGTATTTTCTAAAGGTTCAATACAAGTGAAGATTGTTTATCTTCTACTGTCTTTCTTGAGGGACTGTTTTGAACATGTTTCTGCTTCTTTTGTACATACCGTACTGCCTTCTGTGTTCATCAAAACAGGTGATGAGGAATGGCTCAGTTCATCCTGCCTACACAGCCCTTCCTTTAAATTAAAATTCAGCCGACTCTCTCTGCTTTCTGTATGATTTGTATAAATGACTGACTTCAATTTGACCTCCTGGAGTGTGAAGGGATTTCAGATTTCAGTTAAATGTTGTAAGATGCTGTCTTTCCTCAAGTGTATAGGGAGTGGGAACCTATGAACCGTTTCTATTGGAGAAACACCTGTTTGAGCTCAAACATAGAGCTGGGTGTGACAGGTCTCAGCTTCTTCTCTGTTAAGCATAAAATGAAAATAGTGGTAGACATAATAGTTCTAAGAAGCTATCTGGTATGAAGGCAGCCATTTATTATACCTATTATAATTATAAACCTGAACTTTGATATAATTTTAGCAAAATAGTCTCCTACTTAGATCCTCTGGATGTGTTCTCTGGAGACTTGAAGCACATCATTTCTTAATACTTTTTCAGGTACTGCTTCCAGTGTGCAGCCCTCATGAAGATGTGTTACTGACTGATCCCATTTAGGTTGTAGTGACTCTGAGGGTAGGAGAAAAGGAGTGAAGTGCAGTGTCAGCTCTGCAAAGGCCAAGGGAGGGACTTCACTTTAACTGAGACATTGCAGAGACTTACTGAGTGACAGGAGGGGAACGCCCTAAGCAGGTGGTCAAAGTTGAGGTAAGTAGGATAGCTTTGTTTAGTAAGGAATTTACAGAGGTAATTCAGTGAGCCAGGTCAGCTGAACATTTTCAAGTGAAGGGACAGAGGTCAGAAGGAGTCCTAGCTCCAGGCTGTGAAGCCTACAAGTTACAAATGGACATGCTCAGGAGGGCATGGAAGTGGAGAAAAGACTGTCACTGATGGTTGTTCAAAGGAGAAGGACACTAGATAAAAACATCATTCACTTCTTCTGGTAGAATATTGAATAGCTCATAAAGCTCATAAAATGAGAGTTAAAGGATGCATCCTTATGTGGATAGACAGTGTCTTCTGTTTGTTAATGATTTTGTTTGCATGTTGAGATGGTCCTGCCTTTGTCAGAAGGAAGACTAAAATTACAAGCTGATTTCCATTTTAAAGGGAGAGGTAGAGGACATAGAAACTAAGTGAAACTCTTGGGAGCTTACCCAAGACAAAGAATTGGAAAGCTGATTCCATAAAGAGTAAGAAGTTGTGACCTTGGTCACCTAGAAACCAATCTGGTAGAAAAATACCAAATCTGGAAAGATATTTTTTTTTTTCACAGAAGAGGTACTTTAAAAAAACCCAAACAAATGTCTTTTTGTTTTTTACTAGCTATAAAGGTTGTAATTTAAAAAAAAAAAAATTATTTATTTAAAAAAAATGATTTATTTTCTATCCAAGTTTGATGAGTGAGGGGAAGAAAGGGAGAAGTTTTCCAGGTGGCTGTCTTTAGAAATAAGCAAGTAGACTAGACTGTCTCTAATCAGAGAACAATAGGTAGGACTCATTGGTTTCTGTCAACATACGTAGCACGTATCGCAATAAAGGTGAAAAGTACAGGAAAGAGGCATGTGCTGCAGTTCAGATTACCTATATGGAGTCAGCTGAACAGAGTTAAATTCAGCAGTGAAACATGCTGAAGTTTAGGTGAAGTTTTGAGAAATTTCTTTCAGTATGAGAAACCGAAAGGAAACACATAAAATTGTTGGGTACCAATCTAAAGATATGCAAATACCATAGAAACAAAAGAGGACACCACGTAGATGTTTGGGCACTTCAATATTAAGAAAACCAATCTGTAGGAAAAGAACATAGGTCCAGATATACACAACTGTGTAATGCAGCCATCCATAACTGCTTGATGTGGTCAGAGGTGAAAGTAGGGTAGGCCTTGTTAAGGTGACAGCAGTGATTAATGGCTTAATGGCTGTAATGGCAGCTGGGAGAGAGCACAGCAGGTAATGTTTCCTAAGAGGAATGGTAATTTAGACAGATCAGGTCTCCTAAGTTAATTGGGAGATATATTTCTTATAGTTCTTTAAAATAAGAAAGATGAAAACATACAAGATTCGAAAATTTTTTCCCCCACACCTTTTCTGACACTTGCTTACAAGAAATTTGCTGTGAGACATGCTAAATCTGAGCCAAAGTGAGAAAACAGATTATATAGGTAAAATGTATGGTGCTAGAGAACAGAGAACTTCTGGCACTGCCTCAGCAAAAGAATGAGTTGTGTTTACCAAAATTCATCAGATAACACCAGTCTTCTGCCACTTTTGAATTCTATCATTATCAACAAATTCTGTAAACATGTCTGAGCATAAATTGTGAGAGTGTGACAAGGGTTGTCTTGGAATAGCTCTGTAACCTGTTGACCACAAGAAATAGAGCTCACTGTGCTTGATCTGACTTCTAGTTCCTGCTGGTCTGTGATGACATGGTACATACAGTTGCTTTGGAGAGAACTGCAGTGATGAAAGGAGGTTCCAGGTTCCTTAGTATGTGAAACAGTGGCTGCTTGTTATCATCAAGGAAATGGGGAAAGCTTCTGAGAGCAACTGGTTCAAACAGATTGCATTTGTTTGCCTATGTGTTCTACTGCCATATGCTGCAAAGAAATTTAATTGTGTAGTAATCTCTGCTTTTTCAGTTAGATATGTTTGGTTTATGCTTTGTGTTCAAATAATTTACTTAAAGCTTTTCAGACATTTAGAAAAACTATTTGATAAATAGTTGCTCTTACTGCTCTCTGGACTGTACAGACATGTATGGAAAGATGTACCCCTGTTAAGCATTAAATACAGCACCTGTGCCATCACAACTAATTTCTAAGTGGCCGAAAGAGAGAATATGTTGACCAACATAAAGTCATCTAAGGTTTTTAATCTGTTTAAAAGTTACAGAATGTTCTTACCTGACTTCCTATTAGATTGTGAATGATGGTGAATTGAAAAGGAACCTGTGGTTGTTGGATGACAGTGCCTGTAGTAGAGCTGGCAGTATTTATTTTTAGTATTCACTGTGGTAGATGTACATGGAGAATATTTTGGTGAAATATTATAAGGAGGTATTTGGAATCTGAAAGCTTTTTTCAAATTTAGTTTGAGTCTTTAATTTCAAAGCAGTCAGAAATAGGTGCAGCATATTTTTCTACGTCCCTCTGATACTTATTCTTCGGTTTAATCAGGTAGAACTTTTCATATCCTAGGGATATCTAATGTGATGGATTGATTTGTTTTGACTTTCTTAGCTGTAACTCTTCTCTGAGAGTGCTTCAGATTCAATGAGAGGTAAATAATGTTTAGAATGGTATAGAGGAATGTCACTTTTATGAACATTTTGATTTTCCTCTGGGTTTATCCTTTGCACCTGGAATCTGATTGACCACCTCTGGTCTGCAGAATTTGCCTTGTTGAGAGTTCTTCAGTTTATCTTCCTTGACTGCTTGAGATGTAATTGCATAAATAATTCTATATTAATTAAGATAATCTAAAACAAATAGCTGCAAAACACACTACATCAGGTAAACTTATTTTCACCAATCTCTTTTTAAAGGATTGTAAAATACTATTTTTAAAAGAAGATTTTTCTGTCTGTTTTTCCTCCACGTTCTAAAATTGGGAGATATTTTAAAGACTTGGCAAATTTCCCAGATATTTTATTTAAAATCAAGAAAAAAGGTTTAAATTCCTTTCTCTAGAATGTTGTTTAACTTTTGTGTTAAAATTCAGCTGGGTTTTTTTTGGATACGGAGAATGCTGAAACCTTCTATTCATCAATATGAAAGAAAGTTTTCCTGTTTTACAGATAAAAATATATTTTGTGTACTGCCTTTACTTACATATGAAGTGTTAATTGGAGGTTATAATTTGATCTGCATATTTATGATAGGCATTTAGATATAGCAGTGATGAATGCTAAAGAGTAAGCACACACACAGATGATGATGTGAAGGCTTTTGACATTGTTCTCTGTTACATTTTCTTTCCACTGTTTTTTGAAAGTATCTTTTTTCTGTAGAGCAGCAGTGAAGGCTGACTTGCTGTTATTGTGTATTAGTTGGAAAAAGCTTGGTGTTACTGGAATACTGGGGGAAGTATCTTGGATTTGACAGAATGAGCAATAACAGGGTTACAGGTGTTGGTGATTTTTCTTCTGTGAACAATAGAGAATGATGCATCTGACTAGAGAGATGCTGACAAGCACATAATTTGTATATCTTTCTATATATTTCCAGTCACACTGAAGAAAAAAAGAGTCTTTTCACCTGGAGTATGCTGTGTGGATTAATTTGTTTAATGTGAGCCTAGTTCAGTAGTTCTAAAAAACTCATCTTGTGATGTGAAAGATTGCCACCATTTTAGTCCTCTAAATTGAGATGGTACTGAAGATAATACATATGGAATTCATTTACTGCAGTTGATTAAAATAAACTATTTTGGGAGGTTTTTTCTTAGGCTTACAAAAACTCTTCTATCATTTAACTAACTTCAGTGCTTGGTACTGTATTTTGCTAAGATTTCTTTAGTGCCATCTTCTGTTTTTGTCCGCTAACAAATCCTCTTAAAATCTGAGAAAAGTGCCTGTAATCTTCCTTACCCTTTCCAAATATATATTCTAGTACTTATACCATTTGGGATTTTGTAACCTAAACTCAGCCACTGGTATTATTGTCTGACAATGTTACCCAAGCAAGAGATAATAGGAAACTTTTGTACTTAGAGATTTACTTGGTTCAATATTTATTTTCAAGTAATGAGTTCATGTAAAGTCACCATGTGCACCTTTGAAGAAGAAAATGCAAAATTCTTAATTTGGATAGGATTATCCAAAAACTGTTTACTGAAAAGATAACTAACTTGGAGGGTAATTGGAATTATGACTCTTTTTTAAAAAATGAAATATATTTCAGCTGTCAAGCTTTGTAATAAAACCATAACAGTGAGGATTATGGGATAACAGGTTCACTTAAATATGTGCTCTGTTGCTGTACTGACCAGCTATAGTGATTTAATCTGTTGAGTTAAATCAGAAGCTGTCAGATGCAATTACAGATTTACCAGCACTGGTGGAAAACTGGGTTAAAGTGCAATAATTTCTATATGCTTTGTCCCACAAGTTACATTTATGTGCATGATATCATGCCATGGGCCTATCCGTACTAATAAACTTGTTTGTACATTTTGTAAAGCATCAAGTTACCTGCAGATGCACAACAGAGGTGTTACTTAGATTAAGTTTAACAGTTTGTGACAGTTTCTACCCTCTTGTGTATGGAGTGTCTATATTTTTTTGTTTGTTTTACATGAGATTGTGAGCCTTTGTTATTTTAAGGCATCACTATCTCTGTCTACTCTGTTACATTCTTTGATGATATTACTCTTTGCACTCGTATTCTAAGATTTTTTTTCTTCCTGGACAAAGATTGTAGAGGCCAGCAAAAGATGCTCACCAGGAAAAAGAAGCTATAAGAATAATTTTATATGTATGTTATTACTACAGCTATTAAAAGTTTAATTTCCAGCGCTAGCATAAAATTAAAGAAGTTATGATTAAGTACGCTACTATGCATTTTTATAGTCTCTTATTGCTTGGTATGGCTTCAACAAAGTTTAATTCTGTATATTAATGCAGTCAGTCATTTGTATGACAAGTCTTATCAAAAAGCAGAAAGACTTGTCTAGATGTTCTTGTTACTCTCTTTTATAAAGCTGATAAATTATGCATTTAAAACTAGATTATTCTTGGAAGTTAGAACTTTCCTTGTCTTTCATATGTTTTAAGAAACCAGTACTAAACATTTTCCTACTTAAATTTCATAACGTGTTTTGTGTTTAATGTTATGTACTGATTTCCTAAGATGATTTAGACATTACTATACCTACTGCATCTGATTATGTAATTCGTTATCTCAAACTTACTTTTAAAAATGCAGGCATTGTGTTTACCTTCCTCCTGGTTACCACCGTGCTGTCTGCGCATGCCTGAAAGAGATGGGTCCTTTTTGTGCTATGCACAAAGTTTCGTTCAGTCCCCCAGTTGAAACTAATTTAGTTGTAGGCTTATCCATTCATTGAATCTAAACATTCTGGCTCCAAAACCTGTGTGAAGGAATGTGTTTGTATGCTGTTTTTCTCCCGGATGTAGAAAGGGGAAAACTTGTCTTTTTTTGATACCGTCTTGTCAGACTGACCCTTCCTCTTTTGCTTTTACTGGAACCCATTTCCCTGCACAAGCTCAAGTCACATCTAGTTCATGCTGAGACATACAGATTGTGGTTTTTGATGAAAATTTTTGGAATTAGATGGTGTTTGAACTGAAATATTTCAGGGTGAGAGGCCAGCAATATTTTATCAGGAAAATCTTGAATGTAGAGTTTCTTTCCAGCTCTCTGACAAGGATTAGAGTTACAGGATTTAAATTGAGACAACCTTTTTTGCCTCCATTAATTTTAATTTACTTTTCCTTCCTTCATTATCAATGAAATTAGAGGGGCTTTGCTGCATTTAGTTTAGATACTTATTTCTGTTCACAGCTTGTCATTTCAAAGTGTCAAATATTTACTTGTGTCATGTTTGACTGTAGTACCAGGCTTTGTGTGTAATTTGTATTTGTGTATAATTTGCACCTGATTCTTTGATGCTGTCAGAATGTAATCTGATCTGTGCTTTCCCCCTACTCTTGCTTTTTACCCTTTAGACTGCAGATCATTTGCTGTCATTCACTTTGCTTCACTGGGATGCGAAGAAACGTGCAGAATTATTAGTGAAGACTGTGGGGTATTTGTGCCTTATGTATGCAGTACCTTAAACAAGAGAACTGGAACCTAGCCTGAACTTGGCCAGTTCCTGAGAAGAAAATGTTTGCCTTGTAAGAAAAGAATATTTTCTTTAGCTTGATGTGCAACAGTTTTTTAAGATTCTACCTGTTAATGATTGCCATTTTTTATCTCTGATTTTTGCAATGTTATGATGAACTGAGAGGTGGTCCGTAAAGTCAGTTTTCACCTTGTGTTGACTACAGGAGTAAATTTAAACATCTGAGATATTAATGCAACTTGGACTGCATAACTTGGTTTCTCCTAGACATCTATGTCTGGATTTCTGGGAGGAGGATTTGGGAAAGTTTTGAGTGCTTATATATGTCAAAATCGGGTTTCAAGCCTTCCATTTTTCTCCATCCTGTAGGTTCAAATCTCTCACTGATACTCAGCTTTCATTTACTTACTAAACGAGTAAAGCTGTAAATATTTGGATGGCTGACCTTGGGCATCAAATTCTGTCTTTAAGCACCAAAGGGGGAGTACATTTTTCTGAAGTTTTCAGCATCAAATTTGATCTGTTTTTTGGATACAATGGTGACAATTGTGGCTTGCAATGACTGTGTATGTGGAAGTATTTGAGCAACAATGAAACATAGATGGAGGTTTTAAAGAAACTCATAACTTGAGTCCTTAACAAGCTTAATGATTCGATATTCAGCATACTGGTTTTCTTCGGAGACAGTTCAGTATCTGCAAGTTTATTACTTTCTGCTTTGAATTTTGAATTACTTTCAGTCATCATCAGAAGGTTTATTAATTCTTTTTTTGGGGCGTGGTGATGCCTTCTTACTCTGTTTTCTGTGTCTGTGCTTATTTCAATACAATTCTTAAATTTTAAAAACTTTCAAAGTATGTTAGGGTTATATTCAAGTTAAGCTAAATATGCTATTATCACAGTTTCTGCTGTGAAGCTGTGGGAGGGATCATAAAATACTAGTTTGTAGTCAATCACGTATTAGATGATTTTTATCCTGAAAATCTGTTCAGAGGCATTTCTTTCTTTTCCTCTTCTTTCTGAGAGTCTAGAAGAGAAACTCCTAAAATATTTTGCGTACTTCTGGGAATTTCATGCAGCTGAAAATAATGATTGATGGAAAGGAGCACAGTTGTGAGAAACAGTTTAATTGTTCCTTATGTTGAGTTATCTGCTTAACCAATACATGCTCGCCCTGTGGTCTTTAGGCTTACTGGACTAATCCCTCTTCCTAGATTGGCGTGTGGTGACAATTGCTTGGGTTTCCATTTTCAGTATTTGTAGTGTCACAAAAACAAACTGTGGCTTTTTCCACTGAATTTTCACTAATGACCCCCAGCCAGAATCCATTACTAATGGAGAATATGGCTTTCTCACCTGTTGTGCAGAGTGGACCACAGGCATTTACATCACCTGTGCTCAGGACCAGCTGATGTCCCTTGCTGGGACACCTGTATATAATTTATGCTTATGTATGTGTATAAATCTTTTAATGAGTTAGAAACCAAGAACTCTTGATTTGCTCCATACCAGCAACTTTACCAGTATACTGCATTTTAAAATCTATATTCCAGAATATGAACCTTAAGCAAACTGATTTTTCTCAGTAACAGACTCCTGACAGGTACTGGCTAAAAGCCAGATCCTGTATCCACCCAGAAGGAACCAGAAAAGGCATATGTTTCTAGAGATTGTTTAGTAGCTGTCATGATGATATAGAACATGAATTAATCCACAGATTTTTTTTTAAAATATGTTCTAGACAAATACTGCATCTCTTTAAACCTTTTTACATCAGGATAAATTTCATTTAATTCTAATTATTTATATTATAAACCCATTGCTGATAATAAATACTTCCCTTCTGCATAGAAATCCAACTTCACAGGCTAAAATTGACATAAATCATAAATACTATTTCTTTTAATAAATTTTCAAAAATTGTGGAGACCCCAGTATGGTTTCCATAGCATGGAAAATCCGCTTAGACACTACTTTGGAACCAAATGAATTTCTAAGTGGAGATTGCTCTCTGAGATAGGTGGTGGTTTGTATGTAATATGCATTGAGTAGATGACATTGCACCACCATTGATAGAAATGTTTGCCTTAAGGTTAACTGATAATTTAAAATAATGGTTTGAACTGTCTGGTTTTTGTGAATACAGATGGAATTCCAGCTTCATTCGTAGCAACAGTTATGCTGTATTTCTTTTTTCCTGAGAATGAGACTATAGTCTTTTTTACATTGGGGAGGATCTGAGAGAGTTAAGAAGTCTATCATAATTTTAAAATACTCCATAGTATTTAGTAAATGATTTGTAACTAATGTACAAGCGATAGAGGGCTCTAGGCTGTAAATTCAGAAGTCAGATGCGTGTGTGCAAAATGTGGGCAGGAGAGAGACATCTCTCATTTTTGTCTTTGATAAATTGCTTGAAGTGCCAAACTCTGCTTAAATAGCTACAGCTATATCCCACTGCTGGGAAAGTTTAGATGGTGGATCTATAGCATCTTGACAGATCCACTTATAGATGCTTTTGTAAATGAATTAACTTGTTGCAGTGGTGCTCTTTCCTGAAATTTCTGTCTATTGGGCAGTTTATCTGAGCAAAGGATAAAGTCTATGGTGTTAAAAGGTCTGTAAATACCATCTGTGCTATTTTAAGTTTTGGTGTTTGGTTGGTTTTGCTGGAGAACAGCGATATGAGCAGGTGAAGAGAGACTATGAGTTGTTCTGACCCATCACTCTAAATAATTACAAACCTTCCTGATCTTTGACAGTACTAACTTTATTAATTTGGATACTTAGGTCCTTGTATTTTCAGCTTGTAAGTAGGTCAGGAAAAATAAATTCTCTGTTACTGTTGGTCATTGGTAGCTTGTGTTAATCATTAAATTTGTCTTGATTTTATAAATTCAAGATACCTCTAGAAAAACCTAAGTGTGTGTTTTTCACCTGGGTTGCTGGGGACCTTTTGCTGTAGAGCCTAGTAGGGAATTACTGCAGGATAATATCTTCAACAAAAGAAATTGTGTGTGCCTGTCAGCTTGCCAAAAGGAAGGAACTGAAATTTCATATAGTCAATGTAATGTAAATAGCTCTAGACTTCTTAATGTTTGACAAAAGGCAAAGTTAACATATTAGAGACACTTAACTGACAGTGTGTTGTTCTGAGTTAAATAGTGATTTGCTTCAAAATTAGGTTCAACAGTTTTGGTTCTCTACAAGCTGTTAATTGACTTCAGAAAACTATTCTCCAATTAAAGCGGATGGAGATGGAAATTGGGACTTTTCTCCATGACCGCTGTCTGGTCAAACCAGAATGATTTCTATCTTTAGGTCTATAAAGAAGGAGGTGTATCTTTCTTCTAGGGAGTGAGAGAAAAGAACAGATGATTTGGAGAAAGCTGAAGCATGTAATATCTCCTTTTTTTCTTAGCCTATTCTGAAGAGATTATCTGTTATCAGACGCTTTATGTAATTTCAAAATAGTAGTGCATGCCTAAAGAAAAGAACATGCTAGAAAATATTTAGGTAATTTAGATGAATTCAACTTGGTTAGGCCCAATGAAAATACTTTCTTTGCTATTTAAGGAATTCTTTGAAGTAATATATGATTTACTGCCATTTGACATAGAGAATTTGTTAGAAGGAAAAATTCCCAGAGAATTGGATGGTGTGTGTGTGGGTGAGAAGCAATATTGCTTTTCTTTGTAGGAGGGTAAAGAGGGCCTAACTGGATATTTGGGAAGATGTCAGAATGGATTTTTAAAAAATGAGTTTGACAGTACATAGAGGACAGATTTCATTAAATAGTTGACAGATTTTACTGAGAACTCACCTACCTTATGGCTTTGAAAGGCTAGCTGGAATATCAGAAGAGGGACAACACACAAATGTGGCTTCAGTAGGGCATTTGACATGGTCTAATACGACATTTTCATAAGAAAAATCTGATCTAGGTGAAATGACTGCAGAACAATTAAGCATTTTCAGGGGAACTGCCAGCTTAGAAGAATATTCAGAGTTATAAGTTATTCGCTAACAAGAATATGTTCTGTGCCTGATTCTTCTGTGTAATTTTTTTATTAACAGGTTGATGCTACAGTAGAAAAACACATAAAACTTTAGTGCTTCCAGGACATATGGGGATGCACGCATTCTGCGGGACAGTACCAGAATTAAAATTGATGTTTGCAAATAGGTGAAATTAATCAAAAACTTTGAATAACAAATAAAAAAGAAAATGTATGAATTACTAATAAAAGTTAAAATCAAAAGTACAAACCTAAAATAAGAGATAATTTGGTTAGTAGGCGGAGAGGGAATTAGGGTTAGGGTATGGTGTAGGATTACAGTGGACTATGAACACAGCAGCATGGTGTCTTATAAAATTTTATATCTGGGATGTTTAGAGTTATCCTTTGTAATATGCATGAGTTCTGAACTCACCCTCATAGTTCGTGAAGACTCACTTAGCTAGCTTCTACTTTTGAGCACTGCCCTTTAAAAAAGTGGAAGAGAAGGGAAAGCAAAGGACAAATTGTGGAGAGTACAGTGGATAAGGGAAGAATAAAATGTTTGGGGAAGGTGATCTGTGAGAAAAAAAACCCCTGAAGGAATTGGAAGAGAAAACTATCAGCTGGCAGCATGATTCTTTAAATACAAGGTTTCTGAAAAGGGGATAGCGATCTGTTGTTCCCTGTGATCCAAGAAGCATAGCACAAAAAGTCATCGTCAGATAAGTTCGCAACAGATTTAAATGGGGTAGTGGTGGGGGGAGAGTTGAACTACACTTGAAGAATTGAAGCGCTGGAGTGGGCGGTCTGTGGAGGCTGTGTGAAGGATTGTAAATGGGACTGGAGGCACATCGTCAGGCACACTCTCTAAGTCTGCTATATTCTGCCCAAGCTGTGGGAAAGGACTCTGAGGTTCCTTCCAGCCTGTCGTCTTTTTCAGGTAAGCAAATCTTGCTTCACACTTCCTGTGTGGCCCTTTTAGGTCACACGGTCTTAGTGAAGGGATTTAAGCGAAATGGAAGGTAATATTCCTTGATGAAGAGTATCCATCTGTTTCCCTGGTATGAAAAGACTGGTCTTAACAAATAGGGTTGTCATGTACCTTCTTGTAATGTCTCTGCTTGGGCATAATAGGAAAATCTGAGGCATGCTTTGAATTTTGCCCACTAGTATCTAGAATGTTCCTTGCAGCTTTGTGAAGTGCTATTGCACCCAGTAATTACTTTCATTGTTTTATTTTCAAAACTCAAACTGAGCTAACATGGGACAGCATATCCACATTGAAGTTTTTTTGAATAAGTTCATAATGCTGAGACTCTGCTGCTGTAGTCCCTTTGAGGACATTGAAAGGTCAGAGGGTTGAGTGCTGATATAATCTTAGATTTAAATGGATTGTTTCCAGATATTAGAATGACCAAAGGCAGCTTTGTCACTTTCCTTGGATCTTCCGAGCTTGGGATTTAAGCACTGAAGAACACTCAGACCCCTTCTGTCATCTAAAAGCTTAACAACTTCACGTAACTTTTAACCTGTATACCTCAGCTGCATATTTTTGAAGTCTAATTGTTTGAAGCTGTCAAAAGATGAAGAATTGATGTTATCTGTTGTGGGAAGGGGAAGAGTATAATTATGTACCACATAAAAGAACCAAGAAGTGTATTACACAGCATCAAAGCAAACTGCAATGCATTTTGGATATGAAAATTAGTTTGAGTATTAAAAAAGGTTATATACTTTTTTCAAGGAAAAGCAAGCTGAGGAATTATTTTTAATGTAAGTCTTTTCAAATGAGGTCTGTTAAGAGCTTATAACAACTTCAAAATCTTATTGGACTCACCCCATTTCATTTGATGCTCTCCCTCATGCAAATTAGCAAAGCAAGTTTTTTCTGCTGCTTTTTTCAGAAAGCGGCACAGTTCTGTTTGTGATCTGAGCATTTTTTATTTAATTTATTCAGGAATGTTTAATCTAAATAAATATGCCATTCTTTCCATTAGCCTATGCTCATATATTTGTATGACCTGTGTTTAAGCAGCTGCTTAAATCACTGCTTGCTGCAATGTACTAATAATGTCAAACAAAAATTAATTAGACAGCAGCTAAACAACCCAAAGTAAACTATTTATTTCAAGTTACCCTTATGTTTACTACTTTCATATTTAAAATCTCCCATGTGACTGTGACTTGGCCTTTTGCCTTTGCATGTTGTGCTTTAGGACAAAGTAAAAAAATCTGTTTTCAGAGATCATGTTAAGCATAATCCTGATCGTGTGCTTAATCTGAAGCAAAGGAATTTATGAAGGAAAAGCAGCAAAGGAAGAATGAGGTAGCGAATGTGCCACTGATATTTTGAGTTATTCTTAAGGATTTCAGTTTGGAGTCGTTGACGAAGGCAATGATTGGTAGAATGTTAACAAATAGTAAATTCGTATTTTGTCCTCAGCAAATTATATTAAAGACATATTTACAAATTTGATTAAAATACAGTAGCTTTTTGGAAATGTACCCTTAATGTTATCAGGATTGATAGGTATTTCATCAGAGATATGTTATAATTCTGTCAATATCTTTGCATTCCTGACAACTTCTAAGACGTAACAGCAATGCAAGAACCGCCTACTGGCCTCTTGCTCCTGATGCTTTTGTAACACCTGAAATAGTTCACAAAAGGTTCTTTAGCAAATCCTGGCAGACAATGGTGTCTTTGGTTTTTTGCTTGACCTTAACCCATGGAGAAAATTCAAGAGTAGGAAGACAAATGCTTGAAACATGGAGGACTCAATTTCAACTATATTTAAGTTTTTTAGATGGTTCAGTGCTAGGAGTTAAGAGTACAACTTACATAAAAAAAAAAGTGCCACTCTTTCTTTTCAATAGTTAAAAATCTTTTTAAAAAAACCCTACATTTCTGTTTGTGGATTCCTCTTGTCCTTTGGAATTCTCTGAAGAAGAAATCATGAAACATTTTACATTTGTAGGGTTTTTTTTTTTCCTCCATTTGGAATTTTCAGTGCTTTTCAAAGGAGGGAGCCAAGATAGACCTTCAGTGTTTGGCTGGGGTGAAAGGTAACAGTTTTTAAAAAAAAACCCCAAACGATGAAACAAAAACCAAACAATTAAAAAATCAGTGTTCTAGGTTTGCTGTAGACACAACTGAGAATTGCAGAAAATCTCAGAGCTATTTCAATGTATATAATGGCAACCTGTATCGGATTCAGAACAGAAAACAAACAGGCAAAGGCAGCAATTAGTAACTCAGAAGCAGTGTTGTAGAATGCAGCTGGGTGCTGTCTCTGTCTCTACCCTCTCCTTTCTGATAGACTTCTTCAGTGAAGCATATGTTGCAGCTTCATGGGACAACAAAATACTATGAAGTGCTGTAAAATCATATGTAGATCTTAACGTATTTTTAATAGACTTTGTTTTGTATGTTTGGGTGCTTTTCGTCAGTCTTAGTGGTGGTAGTTTAAAATGTATGGTGTTAGGCAAAAATATTTTCCCGTGTCCATATAACTTTGGAGTCTGACAGAGTGTATCTTCCTTAGTAATAATGAAGGTTGCATATGGAAACTTTTAGGCTAAATTAGGTACTGTGGTACATTCACCATATAGATTAACACCTGTTTCTGTTAGTGTCACATTTCTTGTAAGAAGATTGTCAGAAATAAATTGCCAGGAATCTTGAGGGAGGAGGGAAATAAAAATAATTAATAAACAGTCCTAGGCCATGTATCTAGTAAGTGAATTTATAGCTGTTTTTAAGTTGTTATCTATAATTTTCTATAAATAAAAAACACTGGTCTTTGTCATCTACATTCTTCTGAGAGAAAAAGGAAGCTTTTATAAGGTACTTTTGATGCAAGTCAGACTTGGCCCGTGTGTCTTTGCTTTACATAATCTTTCATTCCTTACTGTGAAAAAGGTTAATATTCTGACCCTCAACTAAAGGGGATTTGAATTTTATAGTTCCTTTGGTTTTCACCTCACTGGAACATCACTTAAAGAATGGTAAAAACTATGTATTCTGTCAGAATCTTTCTCAAATGTTGTGTGGGTTGTATTTACTCCTAGTTAATAATGTTAGTATTTCTTAACTATAATATTTATTAGGATCAGTATGTATTGAGAAAAACATACAAAGGGCTGGATGTCTTTGGTCAGCATTATTCAAAATTAATGTTCTGTAGTGTGCACTATCCTGTAACATTTGCCATTTTAACTTGTCCTGATTGGTTCACAAATCACATAATCTGAAAACCTCCTTGTTTTAGTGGAAACAAATAATAGCAGAAACAGCTATTCTTGGTATTCCTCCTCAAAATTTTCTGATCTTTTTTTGGAATAATGAAAAGGTTTACTTTTTTCCCTAGTAGTTATCTGAAAGCAATTGCAATAGTTATCTTAGTACTGTATTGAGTTTTCTTTCATTCAGCAGAGGACTAACTTAAGTGTGACTTCCCCAGCTAGAATATGAAGCTAAGAAAAATTTTTTTGAAACTGTTTCATAAAATACGCAGGTGAATGGCTATTGGGGGGGGCGGGGATACCTTATACTCTGATTTATTTTTAACCTTGTCCTTTCTGAGAAGGTACCAGATTGTGTGCAAGAGATCTCCTTCCAAAGTGGGAAATCTCAAAACATATATTTCTGTTAGAAGGTTGAAGGAAGCCTGATTTGATGATTGAAGCTTTTGGTACTGGGGAACTTTACAGTTGAGGAATGCCTTTGTGAACTTGTTCTTCAACAAGTGGGAGGCTGTACCCAAATCCAGTTCCAGTACTGAAAAGCTGATGATTCCTTCTTACTTGGACAGAAGAACAGACTGTGCGTTGACATGCTCAGTAGTCCTTAGCCCTAGCTGGGGAGACTTTTGGAAAATAGTTTACTGGGAGGTGAATTTTCCAGTGAGAGAAAGGTGCTGTCTTTTTCTATGGGATGTTTCATAAGTCTGTGGAGCTGTGATAGGTGTAGGAGTGCAAGGAAATGCTGAAGCTTTTATTATCTTTTCTGAAGTTTTGGTTAGTGCTGTATGTGTTTGTGAGCGCATGTGTACATATGGTCTAAATATTTTGTATGTGTATATATACGTGCGCATGCACATATTTTTTTTCTTTTATTCATAGTAACATGTTTATGGCTGTTCTTAAACTTTCTTTATTTGGAGTGGCTCCTCTTTTCCACAGCATGATTCCTAAAATCACTTTTGCAAAGAAGCCAGTATTGGCCTCAAAAAGTTGCACATACTTCTACTATTGCAGTGACTGAGACCTGTACATATTTTTGAACCAGAGATCAAGAAATGTTAATATAAAAATGGCTTCTTATCTGTGGATAAAATTCCACCTACAAATAAAATGAGAATTTGAAAGTAGATTTCCTAATAGGGCTATTCTAATTATTGTTTTTTAGTGACTTTGCAATATATTTGTTGCTTATGTTAAGTAAAAGTTCATCTTAACTTTCAGGTTATAGACATGTTTAAAAGAGAGTGTACCCCATGTTACATTCAAAATAAAGTTTTTGTAGTTACCCAAATTTAAAGAAATAGCTTAGTCTGAAGCGTAGTTGATATTTTCTCAAGACTTGCATATTTTTTTTTCATTGCTTCATTGTAATTTCCTACTTGGACATTTTTTTGTTTTTCTTACTAGAACAGAAAGGACAAAAATCTGGTCATCTAATTTGTTGAATTACAGGTGTTTCTGTGAAAATACATTTTTACTTTACAACTATGCTTTGAGGATCCTGTTGGCTCAGATCTACAGTTTTTAATTAGCATTACTGGTAGGCCTGCTGATCACTTGTAGGTAACTAATGTGGGCTTGTGTCTTTAAGAGACTTAGAGACAGTATTTAATTGTGGTGGTTTTCCATAAACTGTACATTTTGAGAATAAGATTGAACACTGAACTTAGACAGAGTTCAATTAGAAGTTGGTATTAAGACATGGTTAATTTTCTTCTATTTAAATTATTGTATGAGCAACAGATGAAGTAGAAAGTGTCATTGCTGCTTCTGAATTATCTGTGTTCCCCACCCTCTTCTGGTACGTTTTGCATGTTAACACAGTTCCTCATCTCAGTACCTCAGGACTCAGTGTGGAATGAACCAGGGAGAAGGAAACATAGCCTGGCCCAAAATAATTCTGTAGTTCTACAGAGCATTTATGTGAAATGAGAAAAAGCTGGTCTGACTGTGGAATTTTGAAGTACCCTATTCAGAAGTCATTACCGAAATATTTTCACTTCTAGTGAATGTGTGAAAGAGAATGGTAGGTGAAAAGGATCTGGGGGGATGGGGAAGGGTTTATGGATAAAATGTGAGATTGTACTGGCTTTACTCGACAGGCTGAGAGATTGGGTTGACTCTGGGTAGTAGAATGCACCCTCATGTTTCTTTTTACTTTTCTGGTCTCTAGAGATCGTCCTGGGAGCTGAGGCCAAGGAAAAAAGGCATACAGGTTGACCTAAAGGGATATGCAGGCATTTATGCTAACCTTGATATGATCAGCTATGATAATGTAGTATTGTACCTATGTATGAGGCGTAGCAGAATTATTTTACTATTTGCACTGAGTTTAAAACCAAAACAAACGTACTCTTCTAGCTTGGAAAGTAGTAGGAAAGAAATTTCACCTCTGCTATATAGCATTAAATATTGTCCTTTGATAGTACTATATAGCGATGGTTTTTCCTGAGCACAGATTTACAGGTATAGGATAGAAATACTGGATCATGAGGTGTTCTTTTCCTTTTTAGCTGCTGCTTTGCAGGTAGGATGGGAAATGTTGAAGGACCTTCATTGCTGTATATGTTTTCATTACAACTTGCATGTTTTCATTCTCTTTAGTGCAGAAGTATCTTCATTATAAGCAACATTTTGAAGCACCAGTAAGGATTACGGTCTCCTCAAATACTATTTCCATGCACGATGTCATTTCAGAGTATTAAGGTTGAGTGTTCCTTAAAATTATTCTTGATTAAATATACTTTAGTGTTCTGCATTTACTGTAGAATTCCTCAAATCTAGACAGCAGGTTTTGACAATGTAAGGAATAGCTGCTGCTACTTTTGATTTGGTTTTTTTTATTATTATCTTGCAAAAACATGACTGCATAAAAATAATAAAGCTGTATGTTCAATGATAATCTAAAATTATTGTTTGTGTTTTGAGTAGTTCTTAAAATCACTTTTGTTTTAAGTTGATTTGTTAGTCATCATTATGACTTTATATTTTAGCCAAGTTCAAGCCCTACTGTCCACTGAAGAGGTCTTTTTGGAGGAATTGTACTTGACTGCATTTAGTTGTGTCAGCATTTCCACTGCAAGGTAGTAATTGCTGCACTGACATAGTGAGACAGTTGTAGCCATATTGAGAAACAGTAACTGAAGGGTTTCTAGAAGGTGAAACTTTTGCTTTTTTTCATTAACATGGGGGATGAGTATAGGAAATCACACATCTTTCAAAGACATAAGGAGGTATAGAAGTTAAAGAGAGAAGGAATTAGTGTTCGTTTCATTTGGGTAATAACTAATGTTAATTAATGCAGTTGAAATATTTTTCAGATAGAATTCAAGTTTCATATTTAAAAAAAGATGATTAATGACATACTGGAAAAGAGGGTATAGAGTGGAAAGGAATAATTACGGGGGAATATACTTGGTATCCTTGGAAAGAAGAAGATAAATATTAGTAGTAAATACTAATTCTCTATTTCATGATAGAGAACTTGTTATCCCAAATGAGAAGTAGAATTGCAGCAGAAATCATTCTCCAAAGATAGGGTTTTTGTGTGTGTGCTTGTGCTTTTCTCAGCCATAGCTAAGATAACAGGCATATTTTGTCTGATAGTTACTGATTTTCACCATAGTGGGAAAGTTACGGGGGGGGGGGGGGAAGAGTCATTAGAAAGTTTGCTTTCTTGTTCTGAGAATGTTGTTTCAAGACTTTCAATCACAAATCACAATTCTTTATCTGGATGATACAATATTCCTCTGAAATGTTACAGAGAATGTAGATTAATGAGTGCAAGATAACTTAGTGAAGTGTGTGCCCTCAGGAAGGAGAGGGTAAGTGGTACTTGCATATGTTGTGAAAAGTATATGCAACTAAATTTAGCTCATACTAGCAGATTCTACTTATTTTGAAAATTGTTTGTGGGATACTTCCAACCTTGTATGAAAAAGGGCATGGGAAGATTTTTTAATTTCTATTTGGGCCCTTGCATCTCCTTTTCTGCTTTCTCCCTCCCCCAAGGAAAAAATCTGCTGAACAGAAGACAAATTATTTCTCTGCCTACACTTGTATTTTAGTAGTCTGATTTTAGCACCATGTCGTCATGCTCCAAGATTAATTGGCATATGCTGGTTTTTGTTTTTAGCCTTCGCCGGTTTTATACAGTAGCTAATGCTTCTCCCATAAATCTTTGAT